>NC_064878.1:17851595-17906595 GCF_943734665.1 Anopheles aquasalis
ATGCTCATGCAGCCTTTTATCGGTCACATCAGATAGCAACATCCGGTGCAGGCACCCCTCCCCTCTCGTGAAAGGGGTTTAATTTGAGCAGATAGCGACGAAGCCACTCATTTTTGGCACGAACAAACATTATCTAATAGTACACCGTACATGTTAACACAGAGAGACAAATAGAGGGAAGTGGAATAAAAGAGAGAGCGAGCGAGTGTGCTTACGTCCGGCCGGTGGTTTGCGCTGGCAGCAAAAGTCGGATAACGTTGGACTCCGCCGTACCCGTATGATGAGCGCGTTGAAGACCTGGCCAACCTGTTGCATAGCTTCAACCGTGTATGAGTACCGCTCGGTGGGCTCGCAAACGCACGACAACGAATGAATGATGATGATGATGCTGCTGCTGCTGACTGGACGGGGGACAGTCGCCGTTGGATGAAGTTCAACGGTTAATGCTTCTGCTTCCGTGGACTGGCGAATTCGTTTCTGGGGTTCGTCTTCTTCGTCGTCGTCGTCGTAATCAACGAGAAATGCAGAAACCATGACGATGGGAAGCATGAGAAACTCGATAAATGCTCTGCATTACTGTGGTTTCATGCGCCATCTTGGTAGGCACGATGGTTGCGATGGCCACGCTGCCGCGTTGACGACGACGCTAACGACCGCACGAGGTGAGAAGGTGACGATGCTGATGACGATGACGCACACTAGATCGTGCCTGCATACGTTCTCGGGTTCACAAACGGGCTGGTTGGGTGTTTCTCCTGTGGTTGGCGCTCGAAGTACAACGACCGTCGGTACAATACACGAGATTCACGATTAACACTCACACAGCAGTAACAGCACCCACACTCCAGGTGATGTACTAATTACTAATTCACATTCACAGCCGTCAAAAAGCTGATTCCTCGCGGTCACAATGGTGGTACTTAATAACGTTGTTATGACGCCAGCAAGAGACGCCGCTCATGGTCAATCCACTCGCTCCTCGTCGTCGTTCGGGGACACTCGCGATCCGTGCAATCCGTTTATCAACACCGTTCTCTCCGGTGTAGCATCATTGTTGGCACTACGGCGAAGAGGGCATCAGGTGTGAATAGTCTAAAACGTTAAAAGGGTTTACGTTGTTGTCAGAAATGATTCCAGATGGGTAGCTTCAGGAGCACGAAAGCACCACCGTTGGCGCCACTCGATGTCAGCGAACGAATGAAGCGAATGCGGGGAGTTACATCGATCCCACGGTCGGTGGTGAGTTGCTTATCAGTCTAAAATGTTATTTCCTTCCTCTCTCTCTCTCTCTCTTATTCGCGGCCCTGGTGTTATCATAGGGGTGACGCTAATTTCATACTTCGCCTAGCGTGCCTATCAGCAGCATTACACGTGATGCTGTGCCATTTGTTGTTGTTGTACCTCGATTAACTCGCCTGCTAGTACTGAGGATGAATTGAGATGAAACACACACAGCACACGCCCGAATTCATTATGTTGTAGTACGGAATACAATTTTAGTTGATTGGTAATTCCACTTCCTGCCATAAAATAGCGATACCGTGAAGAGTGGTATCAAAAGGAGCCCTCGATAACAAAGTTGTGACAGCGACGATAAGCAAAGCACAGTGAACTCCCTACAAGGTCTCATATCTCGTCCACTGGAACGCTCGAGCACGATTACGATCGCTCCCACTTAAATGGGTTGCGAGAAGCAAAAGAATTGAATCTAGTATTCCAGTGAATTCCAGTGACGGACTCGTCCGGTGCACCACCGAGAGCGCGCTGTTAATAGTTGCCACTGACGTCACGCAATGACAAATAAGGTTGCTAACGGCAACCCGCTCGCTCCGCACGTAGTAGTAGGCGGAAGTCACGAGCGGCGCTATGGAGGATGATTCACCTTGGACGCGGTCTGGTGCTGCTGGTGGTGCCATTATTGTCTCACTGTACGCTAAAAGTGCATAGAATGCCCGCTTGATTATGCAATTATGAACTTGTCAGCTGGGAGGGGAAGGAGGTGGCACTTGAAGCGTCTTCCCCCTCAACCTCCCCCCTGTTACTTCATTATGGGCGAGGTCAAAGGGTTACGATTGTTGCATACCACCCATGGGTGGCTGGATGATGCACGTTAGTGTTTCTTTGGGTTGGCAACTACGGGAATGCAACCAGAGTACCACCCAGCCTGCCAGCTGGTGCTTCTTGATGCTCGGGTGTGTTCTATAAATAGTGCTCGCGCGACCACATGTTTCTCACGTGGCAATCGGTCGCGGGCTTCAAGCATCACTTCGTCCCCAGGCCTCCGCCCTCATCGGGAAGCATGAGTGTTCTCACGGAGTGGTGTGAAGTGTGTGCCCCATATTTATGGGAGCGCGCAGTAGGTCGTGATTTGGCTCCAGACCTACTTCTCGTTGGCTCGTTGATTTGTGTGAGAGTGTGTCATGGCGTTAGGGCGAGTTCGGTTTCTTTTCGAGCCACAGGGAACAGCATTCTTTGATGGGCATTATGTTGAGTCATTGGATGAAGGAGATCCTTAAAAACACGAAATTGAATTTGAAGGCATGTGAAGCAACAACTGTTTTCTGCAAAACTCAGTATTCCAGTGAGAAACTGACGATTGAAATAGTGATTTTTTGCGTACGATGTCACAAAAATTACTAAAACAAGTCTAATTACCGCTAATACAGCCAAGATTCAACAATGGTCGTTATCAATGGCGATTGCGACCAAAAGCAAAAATTGAAACGAAATTCTTCCTAGTCTCGCAGATCCAGTCTGATAGCTTTTGTCTCCATAGTGCTGATTCTTCTAAAAAAGGACTGAATAGGAAGCTGTAAGCTGTTTGTGACAATTATTTAAGACGGAATATCGTCTTGGGAACACACATTTTCATTTTTGTCGCAGTTGCTATTAATATTACATTCATTAGCTCATGACAAGAGTGTTGAGTCTAATCAACAGGAGTAAAGAAGTTTTGTTTGCCATACAATTCCTCTTGTAATAGGGCCCCTTGTTCGTGCTGTTCCCCATTAACGCACAGAAACCGATGCTGACACACATGACTCACGACGAAACGAACCAAAAATTGCTTTACCAACCGCCATAAGATCACGTAGGCGTAGAATGGAAAACCAAAAATCCAAGATTAATGCGAATGCCACAGTGCCAGTAATCCAAGTACACCGCTACGGCGGGGCAAAACACAACAAAAGGCACATCCTACAGTAGCTCCTCAATTTACGCACGACCGGCCTGCTGCAATGCGTGCGTACGCACGCCGATCAACAGCTGATGGTGCGTCGCGTGTTCCTCAGGCAAACAACAACTTTCCGAAGTTCTCGAATGACAACGACCGGACTAGGGACCGGTGACCGGGGACCGAGGGGCTAGGTTGTTTCTCCAATTTTGAAACATTACTACAACCGGCCCGGCGAGCGGTAGCGAGGTGATGTAGCATTCCCAAATAAAAGCCGGGCACAGGCGAGGCGAGAAGTGGAAGTGCGTCGGTCAGAGGCCATGTCCGAGACACATGGCACACCGCACACCAATACGGCACCGGACGGATGGGTGCGGGATCTAAAATAAGAAACAGTAGAAAGGCCGGTTCCAAAACGAGCATGAGACGATGAGATGAAATCCGCCAAACATCGCCGTCCGTGCGCGCGCTCTCGGTCAGTCAGCCACCACAGTTCACCAGCAGATTGGACAGAGCTGAGGGTCACGGTAGTTAATCGAGGGAGAGTCGCGACGCGACGTGGTGGCGGTGACGGTGCTGATGGTGGTTAGCGGTCTCCCCAGCAGTGGCAGATGCTACGCTCGATCACCGCACCCCATCACGCAGTACACTACCGAAAACCAACTCAGATCACCAGACGCACTGCCTGTGTTGTTAATGTTATCTCGGATTTCGGAACTGTGGTGCTCGCTTTCACGTCTACGGCGGTACGATGGAACGATTATTATTTCGGGATGCCACTTGACGCCGTTGGTGGCTGTCCAATCTAGTAACCATTTTCTTCCAACAGCAACCAATTTTCACAAAAACACTAGACGAAATGACTGGTGGCGTTTGTAGTAACCAGGTGACAACCGTCGAGGGGATATTGCTGTTTTGTTCCGTCCGTCCGTCCGTCCGTCCGGGAAGAAGGCAATTGGACGCACGGTACGGAGCAATCGACTCCACCGATAATTATTCCAACGCTGGCGGCTACATAACGGTCACACAATAGGGGGCACTACGGATGAAGGTTTCGTGTGGCCTCTGGTCGTTTGTGTTTAATGAGATTACTGACGTAGATCCCCCGCCTGTCGTTGAAGAGGATCGTGCACTTTTTCGACGCATAACTCCAACACAGTGACCACAGCAACGTAGCCGTTACTTTGCACTAATTATGGCTTCTTATCACTCACGTTTTCACGACTGATCATGTAATTTTTGAATGATTTTCTTTCAAGCTAAATGCACTGCCTTTTGCTGATCATGCGGACAGCACTGTCCCACCGGGCGGGGAGGAGGAGGAAACAGAGACGCAACGACTTCTCACGCATGGGGAACGGAAACGATGGGGACGAAGCGGGGGGCTCGTTCCCGTTCGCGATTTGCCCGTGTCGCGGTGGTGGAGGGCCTTCGAGCCAATCAATCCCGATCGATACTCATCAAACATTCACCAATCACGTCACCTAGTGATCCCCCGCTCAAACAGAGGCCCACTTTGTTTTACCACTTGTTTTTCGTGGGGGGGAAACTCGAGCATCAAACAGACAAACCGAAACCGAGACGATCACCGAACGATCACACACGCCAAACCGGGGGGAACGGCCGCAATTCAGAGAGATGGAAAGCGCCACGAGCCGGCAAAAACAATGCGCGACGTTGAAGTTGCCACGCCATGCCGCTTAACGATCGGAACACGCAAGTGAAAGGAGTGTGTGTGCCATCTCGTTTCCTCGACCGCGGCTTTGGAACAACCTCTTTGAGCTACGCGAGGTCCGTTATAGAAGCCAAACGAGGTAAGTTGTGGATGGTACGCCGGTGGTTGGGTTCTAGCCGGCGATCCTCACGTGCTAGTTCTACGATCACGTGCGATACTCTGTGTGATGAATTTTAATTTCATTTAAATTATTATGGACACAATTAAGGGGGAACTTCGGCATTTAATTTTTTTGTGACACATATTCTTAACATTTTTCCGTGAATGCTGATCCTTTCAAGAGTATTATGTGAGTTTTTTGGGCCAATCGCAGCAAAACTGACAAAGTTATAGTTTTTTGAAAATCCGCGTTTCGATTTGAAATTTTTAACACATAATCTGTACACATTTTTTCAGGTAGCCCCGTCGAGATTTCATAAAAATTGTTGATACTTTTTTTTAAAACAAAACCTTTAAAAATCGAGTTTTTAGGCAAAATGACAAAAAGCAACTTCAACTTCAAAAATCTGCCAAAAATCCAAATATAGGAAAATTTACAAAAACTTGACGGGGCTACCGAGATAAACTTATAATCTTTCTAACGAATATAGATTTGTATATTTTAGATGACCCGTCATGTCGCTACGATGGGCACCATAAAAAGTACTTTTTCGGCGACATGCCTACCAAATTTTGATGCCATGGATTAGTTTTTCAATGAATGTTGCTCAAAACAATACCAAATATTCTTCAAAAGTTGTAGATTAATATGCATTCACTTGAAAAAAATAAAGTTGAATGGTTACGTCACAAAAAATCGTCAAAAACGGACCTTTTTTGGGCCGAAAATACCGAAGTCCCCCCTTAAGCACGTTCGTTCACGAGCACGTTTGTCCATTTAGAAATCAAGAGGATTCCTCCAGACGGTCCTATCGACTCCATGTTTTTATTTAATTTTGTGAAATTGTTTCCTCATATAAATTATCAATGAGCATACGTTCCGTTCTAGGAAAGCATTATCGCTATACCGAAGAGAGGATGAAATGATCAGACCTTGCCCTTGTGATCATGAGATTGGTCGTGATCAACAGCCTATGCTTGATTAGCAAAGCCACTGTTTCAGCTAAGTGACAGCGATTATTCATAGAAGTAATACATGCAAGGAGGCAAGGACGATCCCTAATCCGATGAGATCCGAATCCTTGTGATCGTATCTCTTACCATGAAATTGGCCGTGCATCAATACAAAATATATCGATTTGCCAGAAGTTTTATAGACGCGAGAAGTACAACCTTGTCCGGATGGCTCCACAATTTGTTTTTTTGCTGGCTATTTATTTCTAGAACCTTTGTGCAATGAATTAAGTTCTTACGGTTTTCAAAATAAATCCTTTTTACAACTAAAATATCAGAGCGAGTAGAAATACGCATTAAAGTACAATTCTTTTCCAAAATTTGTAGAACTATATCGCTCCATACGTTGGGTACTATTTTTGTCATCAAAATTTATTTATCACCATGAGTAATTGAAAACTTTTGTTGGATTTGCTATTCTTGTCCTTAAAAATTTATTTATCTTACACCACGAGAAACGCGAGACATCTGGCACGTAACAAACCCCGTATGACGCATTTGAAATCCGATCGCTGCTGTTGATGGTGGCTCATTCGGTGGCTATCCAGCACAGTGCAGATAGTGAAAAGCAAACAGTTGCCCCCCCCCCCCCCTCGCCCACCCGCTTGGGACGTAATTGCACCAGACCAATCCACAGAACAAGATGTTTGCTCATGTTTGCTTATAATTAGTCACACTTCTCATAGACGCGCGTGGTCGTGCCACTGTCCCATGCCCTGGGTTTCGCACGATAAACCTGACACGACCACTGGGCGGCGTTGGTGGGATGGGCTACAATAATTAGTTTCATGTTCCACGTGGCGAGGCCAAAAGTGTGAATGACAAAAGCTCGTCTTTCCAACGAAACGTACATTAACAAACGAGTGGCCAGAGTGCTACGCTGTCACCGTTAAGCAAATAAACTAAGTGCGTGAGATCTGTTTAATAGTTAGTAAGAGAACACTTACAGCACGACGTTATCATGCATACAAGCATGAGCTCAAGCACGACATTAACACCCTCATCGTGTGTCTAGCAGAAGTGTGTCCTCCAAAATAGTAAAAAAAATATACTACGACACAGCGACACGGTCGCTACCAGTGCGCTTCACTGCGAAAATGGAAATTTGCAAACGGGGGTTAAGCCCTTTCCACGTTGCACTTCCCGGCAAACACATACTCAGCTACCGGTTCAAGCACATCGTTGTCCGGTAAAATGATGATGTCGCGCTGTTCTCGTTCAACAAGGCGGGACGATAGAGTAAATAGCCCCCAAACAGCAGCAGCACCTAGGATAGCCTAGGCTGTCGACCCGGGGCCGGGTTTGGCAAATGCTTTGCCCCGGAGAAGGTGCATCGTTTATCTCTGGCCACGATTTGACGTGGATTTATGTGGGAAGCAACCTGCTCTGGCGTGGCGTAGCTGAGCACGGCTTAACTCAATTTAGCCGTGATTTGCATACTCATGGACCGTCTGGATATGGAGCGCATACGGCCGCCGGGCCATATCCACACAGATTGCCACGCCATGCCGGCATGCGAGAGAGAGAGCAAGTGAATGTGACGAGCATGAGCTGACGGACGCTGGATGCACTTCATGAAGCGTAGTGCAAGCGAACCTCTTCACCGAGCGATTGAATCATAAGTGGAAGCAAATCGCGTGTTCATCGATCTATTTCGTGGGGAAGGAAAAAAGGGACGACAAATGAATTTTAGATGATTATAACTAATACTGGTCTGGGCATAAGGGCGCTACCTGCAGGAGTGCTTGATAGTACATCAAGACTTAGACAACATGGTTGCTAACTAGCTTTTAAACGCTTACGAGCTTGAGCTCCCATGCTTATGCAGAACAGGACGCTAAACGGAACGAGCCAACCAACAAGTACGCCAGTTTACGGGTTTTGCGTGGTCAGAAGATAAACGTTTGATGAGGCTAATCGGTTTAGATCATACCGTATGCCGGAACAGGCCCGCTTTGAGAGTCGAGACCATTGTCTTCTACATTGCCCGATGCCATGGAATAGTTGGACAGCCACTATAAAGCGACGGTTGGTCAGCGGAAATTCAATTAGTGCTCGCCCATGCCACGAACGGCGTGATCCGTACCGACACCTCTAGGATCGTGCGCTGTTGTTTATTGAGTCCGCCGCCCGGTACAACACTTTCCCGGGACCGGATGGAACCATGTTGGCAGCCCGTGAGTCATCGAAAAGCAATCATGATGCCGTCATCCGACAACCGTCTGCCGTCTCCGCGGATTTTCCGCGGTTGGGTTTGGCGTGGTGTGGTGGTTTATTAGTGAGTTTATTGAGTGGAATTGTGGGTATTTCCAACTATATAGCTTAGGTGTTATTGGCGGACATAATTCGTGCTGCTACCTAGGGCTACGATTCCAAATCATTTTATAGACGATTTTTTTTATAGATAAACAAATTTTTCCTATATTGATGTCGGCAAGCTTGGCTGCTTGGAAACTATTCCTTCGAACGCACATTATACACAGTCGATCGACTACTCACTCAAACCTAGACCGACGATATGGGCATCGATATCGTATCGTTCACCAAAAAAACACAAGATGAATTCGTACGTCGTGTACGTTATCACAGACACACACATATGGTGCGGTACGCAGCTGCACGGCATCGGCTTATCGGTGTGTCTCGATGGGCAAATAAAATAGGCTCCATAACGATCCGCACCAATCAGTGTTGTAGTGCAATTGAGACCACGCAGAGACCAAAGACGAGTGTCGACGATACGACGAACGAAATTTAGGAACTGTGGAAAAAGCTGTTTAACCCACCGGAACACCACCCCAAAACGAAATGCGGTCCATTAGTGCCGTCGTCGTCCTGGCGCTAGCAGTAGTGGTCATCCTTGCGGGCTCGTCGTACGGTCACGGCCCGGGTAGTAAAGGCGGTGGCCGAGGGCTCGGAAATGAAAATTGCATGTGCGGCCGAATATATAAGCCCGTCTGTGGTAGCGATCTGAAGACGTACGCTAACCAGTGCCTACTCGACTGCCACGCGGCGATGCCAGCAGGACGGCAGATCGGTCTCAAGTTCCTGCGCGACGGTCGGTGCAAAGAGGGTGAGAAGAGAAATAAGGGAGGCAAATAGGAAGACAGTTCGTGACCGGTACAGTTCGTGGGGTCATTTGAAAATTAGTTCTTAAGACGCAAAACAGTGCAAGCCAGGAACGGATTTTGAATTGTTCAATAAAGTGCCTCAAGGCTACCGTAAGCAGCGGGGGAGCGAATCGAAGGAGAGCTTCACTCCGGTACACGTCGAATGGAAAGAACAAGCTGTGTCAACACACCCGGCACCCCTTCCAAAGCGACTGCGTAGGAACTGCGTGGTTCAATGTCGAGATTCTGTACTAACGGGACCGCTGTGACGTGACCCCCGTCACCGACGAACGCTTTTTCATCATTTCAACGATAAATCAGGTGGAAAGTAACGAGCTACTGCCTACTGACACTACCTGCAGGTTAGGGCGATGGACGCCAGATTACGGAAGTCGAAAGGAGAATGCAAATGACCTATTAACGCCGAATTTCATTATGGGAATCGTTAAGAATCGTTGCTCGTTTCAGAAGAGCCCCCGCGCCTCGCCTTGTTGGCTGTTCCCCGGTCAGAATATTACTTCGTATTACTTTCTGTCTGACTTTCCCGGGCTTTTGAAGCTTCGTGTCACTTCCGAGAAGCTGCGGTATTATTTGCGTTTTTATGAAAACATTTTAGTATCGCTTTGTTGTTCACCATCTGTACAACCTTGTTCTTGTTTGCTTCCATAGCAGCCCCAATTTTTTATATAGGTTGCGTATGTTTGCAGCCGTAATGGAAATAAAAACGAGCAATTTCCAACCAACGTTTAGAAGGCAGTGTGGCCTATACACGTGTACCAATAGCTTACCAAGGTCATATGAGTTCTTGGCATACTACGAGTCCCCGTTACCAAGTCTACAGTTTTTCATTTCGAAACGCCCCAAATTTCATAATCGTGCGTCTGCACCATAACCTTAAATATTCGGTATGAGCTGTTTGTGCCTTCCATAAAAACGAAAGAAATATTACACTATGCGTCGCATTCATTAATGACATCATGCTGCTAAACCCTCTCACAACTTTACCTTTACGTTCGGCAGAACCATCGCAATGACACCTCGCAAAGGTCTCGCCGCCTGCATGTGAATATCCTTTACCAGCACACATCACGAATCACCAGTGGCAATAAATAGAAGTAAGAAAATGAAACTAAATACTTCACTCCTCCGATACTGTGGTGACCAACGAGTGCTGTGGCTACCATCATTCACGGACGAATTCTCATCGCGCTACCCAACAACGATCCTCGATCACCGGACACTGGCCATTTCCAGCCGGTGTGGACGAACATGCGAACATCAATTTCCTGCCATTCGTTCGGGCGCATCGGTGTCCGGAAATTGGAGCATGTCCGGCATGCCCATGCGAGGACCTAGCGCCCGGAGGGTATGGGAGAGCAACCGTTACATCACCATGTCCAGCGATGCCTGTCGTGTGGTATTCTCACCAAACCTGAACTGAAGGATGGATGCAAAGTTGAATGATTTAGTGCAAAATGTCACAATTTGCCATTTGCCCGATCGCACACGTGACAGACGTGGCTTCATATCTTCAATATGTCGTCACCTTCTCCGAGTGTCGGTGGCAAAATGTCAACTGGAACACCTTTGGTGTCCGTCCGGCCCCCTCCAGCGTGCCCTATCAGTTCCCGGCGGCCATGTCGACAATGTGTCATATTGGTTAAGTTGTTCCACACCACGCGGCGTGTGCGGTCACAGTCTAGCAACTACCACCCGTAGCATGACATTTCAACATAAATTAATTTTTGCTTTCGCTGGGCCCTCCCTCGGGGAGCCAGTGCTTTTCGTAGGGCACTTTTCGTTTCCCACCTCTCTCGCACTCTCACGAGGGAAAAATATTTGCCTTCCCCCCCCCCCCCCCCCTCTGGGGAGTTGTTGTGTACTTGCTGTACCGGCTAGTGTGGTAACCGCGAGGGGGGTGACTCAGATGCGTGACAAAATGGTGAATTGCTACACGGAATGCAAATCGAGCAAAATCGCGGTGGATCGCGTTTGGGGACCGGGGATCTAGTGAGCCGTTGTGGAGTGCCCAGGTAGGCAGCGCTTTCCTCGATTTTGGGCGAGATGCAATGCCGAACTAATTCGAACTTAACCTCAATATCTCCATCCAACATGGCAGCCTGGGAGTACAATCTCGGTATCGATCTGAAGGGGTCTGAGGTTGCGAATGGCATCAGCCCCACAGGAGTGGCTAATTGAAGTATTAATATTAATGCTTTAATTTCGAGTTTCCCTGCTTTCGGATAGGCTCAGGTCGTGACGGTCACGTCACGTGCACGGCCACGCGAAGAGCGTCAGCGTCCCGGGCCGTTCCTGGATCCTGTTGTGCGATGAGCGTGCTACTTAAATTGAAAATAATGTCTCGAGCAAAAAAATAAATGCGGAAAACGCGACTTTCAGGATCCAAGCGTAGTGATACTGGTTGGGCTGTCCGGGGGCGGGTCACGAGCCACGAAGCGCATTACGCTTTTCCTGCCACCTCAGCTGGAGCGTGATGACTCGAGAGTGTTGTTGTTGATATCTGTTCCCCATCGATCCACCACTAGGCTATTGAATTCGTGGCAATCAAATCCGATACCAAACGCAAATCAACAGTGATCGAGAAGGGTGCTTGGGGGAGGAAAAAGGGCAATGAGTTCCGGATTGACGTCCGTTCCGAATGATTGGGAATTTCGACATTACGGCATTACGGTGCAACATACAACAATACACGCATCATGGTCTCTGGGCCAGTTAGTGTTGCTTCCGGATAAGTGCCATGGGGCATTCAATGGGATGCGTCATCGAAATGCAAATCAAACGAATGTCATGGAAAATGATGAGTGCATCTCGTTTTCCACGTTCTCGGCGTACTGGCGCGGAGTGGAAAAGTAATATAAATTCCTACCACCTTGTGTGTCGCATTTTCCAGATTTCAAACCCCGTGGTCGATATCCTTTGATGATGTTTTTTACCGGTCGGTTCGGGACCTCTCGGGCCCCCGGTGAACTGCGAACTGCTGCATTCTGACGCCCTTCCGGTGGATACTCCGGTGATACTTCAACGCAGCGAGAGGCACACTCCGGATGGAATTTAATAAATATCGATTATAGGCCGGTCGGAAGGTCGAACAGGGAACTGTTTGTTAGTGATACAGAGAGACAGAGAGAGAGAGAGAGAGAAAGAAAGAGATTTGGTGCAATCGCCGCCAGCGCCTGCCAGCGACGCAGTGTGGTGTCCTTTCGTAGGCCCCAGTTCGGGCTGCAGTCGAAACATGTTGGACGTGTTTCCCTCCTTCCCCAGTGTTTTTGCCGTTTCTACCAGCCATCACACTGAGCCGGGACTGACAGCGAGTTGAAGTATATCGGTTTCCGAGTTTCGAGCGCCCCACATTTTCAGCCGACCAAGAGTTGTCTGCGCTGTGCTGTGCTGTATGTTGGCCACTACATTGCTTTTGCTACTCCTGATGGCCACAAAACGGGGCCGTTCGGGGGTGTGTTTAGGGTGTGAGGCGATCATTTGTTTGCATTTTAGTTTTGCACTTTGCACGGAGGATGTTTGGCATTTTCTGCTGCTTTTTGGTTCGGTTTTCAGGTCCCTAAATCGCGGGGGGAAGGTTGTGCGCTGTGCCGCAGCATGGGGAAGTGGTAAGAGACGAGAAAAGCAGTTGCAGACAATCGTTTTGCTGCCCAGATAATAGATTATTCTGTTGGGGGTGTGAGACGTTTATAGAGATCTAGTGGAGGTCTTGCGTCAGTGCAGCAATTAGTAGGAGATAGAGATTTGGATGGAAGAGTGAAGTATTGTCTTAAAGGACTTAATTTAATTGATGAATGTTAACGCTAGTAAGCTTTAACTCATAAAGTCTAGCTTCATAGACTACTGCGACTGTATTCGCGTTGAAACATTTTGTGTCGATTTGATGTTTCTAAGTTTCCACTCCCAGTGTCTACTAAGATGGAACACTAAAAAAACGCTGCTGTCACTTCATATCCCAAAGCGCCCACTCTTCACAGCGGCCATATCTTTATGGGCAGGGTAAACGCATTTCAATAATGGATTCCCGTAATGTACATGTAATACACCTCCTCCCGTTTGCTAGAAGTCTTCCCTTTAGAATCTCACCCTCCGTGGAAGGGATCCACTGCGAAAGTGCTTTCGTCGTCGATGGAGAAGCTCTCGCTGGAGAAGCGGTTTTTTATCGACTGAACTGCCAGACGCTCCCGGCGCGAACCACCCGGATAGGTGATGGATCCCTGTTCACACGTTTCTGCCTCGTTAACGCGAAGAACGCGCGTTCCTCGGCCCCCTTTCCCTTTCGCTTTTTCGTTTAGCATATCAAGTTGAACCGCAAAGTTTCACGGCAAACGGCGACGAGAAGTCGCGTCTTTACATATGGTGCGGTGTGTAGAGTTCTGATGGTGTCGAAGTAAAGGAGAGGAAGGAAGGCCATCGGTGGCAGCATATGGTCCATGCAGGAGCAGCAGCAGCAGCAGCAGCAGCTTCTTCTTTCTTTCTTTCCATTAAGCCAGGGGGATTAGGAGAGATTCGTGATACCCGATGTATGGAAGCGCTTAGACAGCCCTTCGACCAAAGGGAAACTCATTAATATATTTGAACGAGAACACGTGTCGCTGGTAGTAGATAGCGATCCGAGGTGAGGTTATGTGTATTCGACAAGTGTTGGAACACAAATTGGAGGAACTTTTTCAAACTAACCACAAAGTAAAGTCAATATTTGCTTCCGTAGTTCGATTTTGAGATAAAATATGATCTCCATAAAATTCAGGCCAACCAATCTAGCTGCCACCTGGAAACTCACCTGCGTACTCCTTGCACTTGCGGCGCAGAAAGGACGACTTGAGGCAGACGGGCCGCTCCTTGCCCGGCGGTCCGTTCATCTCGATGTGCGTCGAGTGGCGCTTCCGGGAGTTGCTGTTGCCGGATGCGTGCGATTTAACCGAGGCGGAAGCGGACCGTTCACCGGTGCGCCAGTTCTGCTGCGAGAGCTCGGACGAACGGCGCGATCGCGACGACTTGGCACTGACAGTGGCGGCCACCTCCCGCTGATGGCCCACCTCACGAGCGTTGGCACTACTGGTGGCACTTCCATTGCTGGCACTGTTCGGTAGAAGGAGCGAGCTACGCCGCCGACCGGTCGAGCTCGGTGGTGGTGCTATGGTTTCGGGCAATCCGGTTGCTGCTGGTGGCGGTCCCGTTGCGGCCCCGAAGATCGTGTAGATCGATCCAGTACCCGAACCATTCGGTAGCGGTGACGTGATGGGTGTGATGTCGCCTGGATCAAGTAAACTACTGAACCGGTTCGGAACAGCGTTACCACCACCGGTGGAACCGGATCCGGAACCGGAACCACCGGAGGTGCTTCGCATGGAGGTAGGCCGCAAAGGACCGGCCGGTAGCTCGACGACGACCACACCGGCGCTAGGGAGCGACGGGCTCGATGCTTCGGACGCATCGCCTAACGGGGTCGTCGGTGTTTCCGGTTGTGCCAGGAAGCGGGCCGGTGGTGGCGTGTTCGGCAGGATCGCTATCGGCGACAGACTGTTCGCGCTTTTGCGCATCTCGTGACACGATCGTGCTCACAGTGCACGGCAGTTTGACATCATCGACATCAACAGGAACCCACTACCACTACCGTCCGAGCACACTTCCGGCAATGGGGAGTTGGTGCAGCTTGCTCTGTGGAATGTGCTGCACTCGGCGTCTCACCGTTTCGTTCACAAACCTAGACCGCGGTGCGGTGCTCACAAACATTTCGATGGATGGACGGATCGATGTTCGAAGGTTTGTTCGCCCGTGGATTGGCACAGATCGATTGCCAAGTGCACCACTGGTAATCGTTTTCACTCGAACTGTTTGCACACAATTCACGCATCAGTCGAGGCACTAGGAGAAAGGACGAAGACCGCGAGAGTTAGTGAACTAAAACTCCCAAGACAAAGCTTCGGATTTGATTGATCATCCACCACGCAGCTTCCCCGGGGGTAGTCGCAGACAAGTCGTGATGATCGATTAGCGCTTAACACTGGGAAAGGATGTATACCATCCAACTGGCAGCAGCACTACCAGCAGCAACATAATGGATGATGCCAAGTATCCTTTTGTAGAACAAGTTTCCACTCTCCGAATGCATAATCCGCTGCATAATGTATACTACGTTTAGTACAAACGCGCCGAACAAAACAACGAGTCGATGTTTCTCAATGGCCGCATCAAGCGCAACAAAAGGACGAACGGCAATAAAACCCGTGAACCACGGTGGTACCGCGGATCACCGACACCGGCACCGCGGTGGACTCATTAAAGCAAAGGATTGCCAAAGTTTTGGCGAACGAGCGGGCGCTCCCAAAATCCATGCCAAACTCCCTCTACCGAAACTTCTTCCCCCACCCGCCGGACGAACTCCGAAAGTTTTGGTCACGAAGTGTGACAAAGTGGCATTAAATTTTCCACCATTTGAACCATTAACGGGGCCACCGTGTGGTACGAGGTGACTTCTCCCACCGTTCCTGGTAGTTCAGGCGCTCGGTTGGTTGTTCGGCTTGTACTTTCACCAATCGGTTCCATGTTCCGTGGAGTGCCTGCGGCGGAGCTTATGGAGTAGCATTACGTCGAGGAGTTTTTTGATGGCCGATACTTGACAAACGGAAACTAATGTCCCGGAATGTTGAACAAGTTACCAAGGTCGAGTGAGACGTCACGTATTTGTTGTAGACCAGCAGTCTGGTGGAATTTCCAGCCACTAATTTGTATAAATTTTGTAGACACCGTGCACAACCGGGATCTAATTGAAAACACGGATCTATTATTAAGGATCTACGTGGCAAACCATGTATCCACACTGGAGTTGTGTTCAATTATTCAACCTCTGCTCGACCGATGTGGGCATCCCGGCTGTCCACATCCTGAGGAAACATGAAACATTTATCGAAGGCAATCTCCCGTCTCTGGAGGAGTTTGTCCCGGACAGGGTGTCACGTCTTGAATTGGATTGCTCTGCTGGAAGCACAGGAACAACCTCGGTGACTCCTGCGGCGAATCTGGTACGTGGCAAACGAATCTCGATTAGAGAAACTGTCAAACACACGCCCTCGGAACCGCGAAGTTGCAATGCATTGGGGACATTTTCGTTGGAAAAACTTACACCTCCGGCAAGGAGAGAGCGCGAGGGAAGACGCAAAATGCCCGGGAGGACTGCCAACCTCATCGATCCGCGTCTCGGCCCTCGGATCAATACCCACGGCCTACTTCGTCCCTTTCGTTTGAAAGTATCGAAGGAGTCAAGGAGTTTGTAACTGCGAGGACCACTTCTACCAGCTACCCCTGGCCTGCCTGGATGCTAATAAATTGCCCAGCCTTATGTATTGGATTTTCGGAAACAATTTATTTACGTGCGCCTTCTGCGGTTGTGGTCGCGGTCGTGGGGAACCTACCGCGCTTCACCAGCCCCTATTTGCCGGTTAAGAAAGCAACAATATACAATACGCTGGTATCGTGAATCCGTTACATGGTTTGCTCTGGTCTTTGATTCAATCATCGCGCTCGCCGTTTGAGTTTACCTTCTTGTTCTCCTTTTGGGGAGGGGTTCCAGTGTTCCGCTCTTTAAAGCAAATATGTTTATCGATGCGAAACGGCTAGTGAAAACAATCGTTTAGCTCGGCCAAGGTCCTATGCCTTCGACGTAACAATTGGAAGTGAATAAATCAAAACCCCAGCATTCAGTCGGCTCAGTGATGATGTCAAGGTGTATTGACATGCACGTTGGTGCGGGTGTGGGGTAGATCTGGGAACGTATCATGATGGACACTGAAACGTGCCCGGAATTCGTGCCAAATCCGAAATCACATCACGGCCGTTTACAATTGGCGCGAATTTACGATCTCGGGCGTATGCGTTGTAATATTTCCGAGGAAAACAAGTTTGCAAATTCCCTTCAAACGAAAAGGAATGGATCCGAACGGGATAGTCACAGGTAGGCTGGGAGAACGCGATGGACCGGCAACGCATCATCTTCAACCCAACACTCGGCCGATGATCGACGATAGTCAGGAACCACAACGCCGACCGCGGTGTGGTGTGGTTTCAGCCGACTGTTTTGTGTTGGAAAATGCAAAAATAGTTTTGTGCACCAACCGGCCTCTATACCACCCCGGCCTGGCAACCTTGCGAAACTGCTACTCAGTTCAAGTCGAGCGTTGAGATGGAGATGGATTTGTCGCAGCGCCTGCCACGATTGAGCCGACATTGGCTTTTGTCGGAGGTCGGGATGCACACGGGCCTGCCAGACCCTGCACTGCATGCCAAAGTGCAGCACACCTACGCTCGAGGAGTGGTGGTGTGTTTGTGTCACTGGTTTATGGTTTGTTTCGCTGCCGCCGCCGTCGCCTACTGTGACAGGTTAATGGTTTCACTTGGCTGACTTCCTCCGGCTCCCGTTTTTGGTCGCACGATTTTCCGCCCGATTCCCGTCAATGTAGCCTACTTAGCACACACAGCGACACACATGGCAACTAGATGAGCGCGGTTAGTAGATGATCTTCATCATCAGCATCCGCAGTTCTGCAACTCTTTACGAACCCTTATATGACCATCTTTCAAGTCGAATGCTACCTTCAACGCTTTCATTTTGGTTGCGTTGCTCCGCAAAGAACACTTTTGTGGTGTTGTGGTTCTATCACCTTCCCTACAACTCGTACATCTCAACACGGCCACAGGACAGGACGAAAGCAACGCGTAACAACCGGCACTTGACGCTCGCGTTGCAGGGCGCGCAATTGATGGACGCACCACCTCAACTGGGAGTTGGATTCTGCGGAGAACGTTGTAGTGGTGGTGTGGGGGGAAAGGGGAAGAGGGCACTTGAGTGTTTTTGTTAACTTTCGGGCGGCACTTCTGGTACGGACATTTGCGTTCGTTCGTTTCTTTCAAACCGCGAACTGACGCATCGCACTCAACGGAGACGGAGCTGTCTGCAGTGGCCGCATCCGCCTGGTCCTGGCTGTTGTGTCCTGCAGTACACACGCTCGCAAACACAAGCTTCGAAACGCACGCACGCTGGTCACAGATGTTCGCTTCCGTTCTTCCGTTGTTATCCTTATTTCGTCCTTGCTTTAGTCCCGTTCGTGTCCCTTGGTTCAACTCCCGGGCGGGGGGTCACGCAATCCCGCAACTGGACCGCGTGCTTCGATACCGAGAGCCCGAGGGAGAGAGAGAGAGAGGGAGAGAGCGACCGCGAACGCAGCGAGATTGTCACGGGCCGAGCTTCCTGCGGCAACTGATCTGGGTCCCCGGTTGTGGCCACCGCCGTACACGCCAAGGTGAGCTTGGGGCCAAGCGCGTGGTTTGCTCGGTTGGCCCGTTCGCTCGGTCGGTCGGTCGGTCGATCGGAACGCGAACCGAAAACACTACGAACAAAAATCAACAACAACAACAACAACAACAACAGTGTGACCATCCGTCTCCGTCGTCCTTTTGGCGTCCTTTTGCGTTGGTGGATGCAGCGCTCGCTAGCTCTCTTTCTCTCTGTATCTCTCTCTCGCTCTCCCCTTTTCTTTCTACTTCTCTCTATTTCGCTCTCTGTCACTCGTGTTTGGGGATAGGACAACGCCAACGATGACGACGAACTCACCCACGATCCGAATCCGGTCGAAACCCGTTCGTTCGGAGTATATGCGGTCCACGTGGTTCCGACGACGAGGGCCATGTGCTCAACTCGGCCCCACACGAAGGACATCGTCAGCCATCGAGCTAAGTGCTAGGGATGGAAGAGGTGCGTGCATGTGTCGGTCGGTCGGTTGGTGGAGGACTTTATTTTTGTTTATATCACTGAATGGACCCAGTTTTGCTGGCAGTTTCAGCCCCTCCTCGTACGCCCACTCCTCCCTTCGGTTCAGCAATCTGTGGTTTTCGGCGTGAAACGGTCGATCGGAGTTTTTCTTCGTCGCTTTTTAGTCGATTTTCTTCTCCAAAAGCAGGACCGATTAGAAGGTTTGTGGAGCACCGATTTTGGCTTTATTTAAATTAGATTGAACACGATTGCGTCCCAAACGGTGGATTGATGGTGGATTTTTTTTGGGACCCGTTTAGTACAACTTTAGTACAAAGCTTGTTTATTCCTTTTTGAAGTTATGTTCACAATCTAGGAGCCGGGATTCGGAACCGGGGGCTGCTTGGCACAATTTACAAACGCATTTGACCGGGATTAGTATTGGGAACACCCGCCGACCTTCGAGCTCCCCAGGTTTATCGACCTTTTTGCCGGGCCATTTTGCTGCCACTCTCCCCCCTTCTCTCTCTCTCGCTCTCTATGCTGTTTACCATCTTCACCCCCGTTCATCTGGTAGGTCAGCACGAGTCACCGGAATCAAGGGGCTCGCAACGCCCGCCACGGTCAGTGGCCGTTTTGGAGTAAATACTGGTTAGCCAAGGGGGCAGCGGGTGGGTGGGGGGGGGGGTGGGGAGAGTGGTCGACCGGTCTCCGCATCTTGGCCTCTCCAGTGTGGCGCCTCCATCGCTTGGAAGAGTTGAATGAAGTTGATTATCATAACGTCGTTACGACCAAACTGTGTTTGTGTGCGTTTGTATGTGTGCCAGTGTTGCCTCCAGCACCGCAAACACACAGTTTGTGTACCACTCGATGTATGTGTGCGTGTGTTGTGGGTGTAATAATTGGGAAAAGGGACAGAATCCTTTCCTCAAAGACCCTTCAAACAGCCGAACCGAACTCGCCTTCCTTTCGACCTCCTTCTGTCCCCGGGGCCCCCCGGCCTTGTTTGCCTTGGCCGTGATGTGATCTCGGTAGATAGATCCCGTTTTGGTGCTCACATGTGCTCCACCCTTCTGCCTCTGGCTATTTCGCCTTTTTCCTCATTTTCGTTGCTTTGCTTTGAAGTCATTCACCACCGAATTAGTGACGAAAATCGGCCAGTGCACTGCTTTCCGCTGAGCCGGGATGAGTGTTTTGTATGAAAGGGAGAGAGAAAGATGGGAAGAGAAGAGTTGGAGGCAGCAGGAGAGTGAGTGGTTTGCCTTTTTGCTGGCCACCCTCGAGGCACCAAAAAAAAAAAAAGAAGGGAAAAACCAGTTCCGACCAGGGCAGGGTGGTAGTCCTCACTTTTACGAGCATCGAGCTTTATGACACTCGCACGCAAACACCCCCTACCCCCCTCGCACGTCCCTTCCTCGGCGTGAATTGCGCTCACTCCCTTCTCCATCTTGCTCTCGATTGCCGCCGGCCGGAAGTGCGATCCCGAAGCTTACAGGACGCCGGTTGGCGTGCGAGCCGGCCCGCAAGCCAGCCAGCGAGAGATGATTGCTGGAAATGATGAATAATAGACAATTTTATTTTGCCACCCTGTAGCCTGGCGTTGGTGAGCGAATCCCGGCCTATGCCAAGCCACGCCCGCGCGGTGGTCGTTGAGTTTACGTTGAGCTTGCGACCACAGGAGTACGGTGGCGCTGCGAGAACAAGATTGAGTCCGGTTGGATTTTAGGAGGCACTACCGCCATTTTGCTGCTAGTAAATATTTATGCGATTAGTGCTTGATGAAAGTTTTATTTAATTTCCTGCCCGCGACTGGTACAGTGGATGGCAGAAGGCGGGGGGTGGGATCGATTTTTATTTTATTTTCGCAACTAATTGCTGTGCTGATGAATGTTTTCCATCAAGTTCGAATCGAAGCTGTGGTTTATTTTAGTGTCTCTTATTCTTTATTTCCTTTCGGTATGACAGGTAGAACTGGTTTTTGCAAAACAAAAGCTGAAAAATAAAAATCTTTTTCGTGTCATAAGTATATAACTTTAAAAAATGGATTTTATAATAAACTATTAGTCAATTTTATCAAACATGGTTGGTTGGCTTTTGCCTTTTATAGGCATTTAGGAATAATTGATATCTTTTTTATTATTGTGAAACATAAATTATGATCCATTTTGAGTGCTGCTTATTCCACATTTTTGCTAAAGCTATTAATACCCACACCTAGTGTCATTGAATTAGCAAGTAGTTTTAGAGATGAACGCCCCAACCATCGGCTTTAAAGCATAACACGTTCGTTTATTTGAGTTGAAATTTATCAGACTGTACGACATGTTTAAAAATAGATATTCTGTAATTGTTTCATTGAATTTTCGAGTCTGACGTGTAGATTAGTCAGTATTATTTTGTGAAATAACTTTGGAAATCGCCTCAAATGTTCTTGAAGCAGAAGGATCGGTTAGAATTTCTTGAACTAATTTTCTGGTTTTTGTGGTTATTGTTGCAGCATTTTAAGTAGCTAAATTGCTGAATATTGGAGCAACTGTGCTATATTGGAGGCCCATATTAAAACATCGACGCTACTATTAGAACAATAGGTTGAACCATTGTTACTAGATGGCATATTGGAAAGAGAATTTTTGGTAGCATTTTGTGATTATTTCTTGCACATGATTGCAATGTGATCTAAGATTGCGTCTAAGGGCTCCCTAAATAGTGAACCTTTAGAGAGCTATTTAATCGAAAGTTTTCCACTTGACACCCAGGACACCTTTTGTGTATATATTGAAAATGAAGCCTTTCAGATATAAATTAACGGCTTTGGTTAAAGAGGGAAAAAGTTCATTACAATCACTAGCGAGTGCTGATCGGAAATGAAAATCATTTTCCTCGGCAAGAATATTTTCGTGCTTACCACTGCAGAACTGTAATGGAACTAGCTCTGGTTTTTAATTTAATCAATCGAAAGCGAAAAGAGATAGAAACAAGTGTGGCTTTAGTAGTGTCCTGATAGTGTCCACACCACTCCCATTCGGAATGGTAACTAGATGGACTGCGAGCGACACATCGCAAGACCTTAACCAGTTCACAGCCTACTCCTCATACGGTTGCCTTCCGAGCAAGGAAAACCATTCCATGCCACGGGAGTCAAAGCAATCCTTGGCGTCAACGGAAGAAGCTTAAAGCCTTTTAACATCAACCTCTCCGACTCCCGGACTTTAATCCGACCAACCCTGCCTGGTCCGGTGGTGGCGTTGATGGAGCGAAAACATTCAACAAACGATAAATTATTTATTCCACCCTCATGGACTCCCATCCCTCCCGCAAGGAGCCGCAGTGACCAATTCTGGGCACGCCGGACCGCTCAAAGCTCGCTGGAAGGAGCGCAAAAATTTATGCTGATGTGCTAGTTGTCCAAGTTTATAATCCCGCCCCCCACAGCGCATCATCCCTACAGCACTGTCGCCAGCTACCAAGCCAGCAGTATGGCTACGGTTCCCCTTGCTCGTTCTTTGTGTCTGTCTGCACCGGCACTAGGATAGCGTGGTGGAAGAATGTGATGCTGGTGCTGGTGCTGGAAGATGTAGAGGTCATATACAAACGGAGGAACGTCCACATGCACCCTCCACTCCTCCCTTTTGCAGATGCACGCTGGGTATGAATCATCAGCACGATGCGATTGCTACATCAGGAGCTGGATTCTCTTTTCCATTATTCAGCAAACGGAACGTACTGTGCAGCACTCCAAAGAGGGACAAACGGTCCAAATGCACACACTCGCACCATAAGATCACGAATTGTGTGATTAGAGGGTAGCACATGACGGTTGCACCCCGATGATGGTTGCATTTTTTACACATTTCCTAATCAACGTAAAAGTGCTCTTCGGCGCGTCGTGATTTGCATTTAGATTTTTGGACATCTGATGGGCTAATGGTCAGCCTGGTGCTGGCAGTTCTTATCTAACAGCTCTCATCATTCGAGCCCATACCGCGGAGGTTGCCGATTGGACAAATTGGTCATTGTCAGGGCACCGTTCTAGCGCTTCTAGAGAGGATGAGGCAGGAAGAGGAATCGATTAGTGAAATGAAATGCTTATCTTTCACTCTCTTCGGTCCTCTTTTTCTCTGTCTCACTCTCGCGAGCACTCTCGCGCTTCCATTGAGTTGATATCCTTATCGATGACGGCACGTCATCGGCTGGCGTGGCCCCTACGGCTGGAGGCAAGTACCAGGGTACCAGGGCTCGTAAAACCATTCGTACCGTCAGGCGTTGATAATGGCCGCAGGGCTGTGTTCGGCGACCTCGCCAAATCATGATTAGCGGACACAGATTTACGAGGCAAATATTTTCGAGCGCGCGCGCGCGCGCCCGTCATATTAATCCGGATTTGGTGCTATGCTGCTCCTTAAGGTGTTGGGCCACGATAGCGCCTTTCATTGCAAAGGAATTTCTAACTTGCTGTCATTTGATGAGTTGTGAAAATTTTATTTCAGATGCAAGGCCCCGGCTAGGTGCCACCACGGATGCATGACTACTTTGATTTGCAGCTTTCGCTAAAAAACAAATATCTACATATCCAAAAACGAATACGAATTTATGTAGCTCCGATGCCCAAAAACCCCGATGATGGAGGCGCCAGGTAACCGGTAAAATGCATACTTTCAGGACTTTTTAATAAAAAAATTAAACAGCTAAATAACCCAGAGCTCTCAAACTCCATTATGGGGTGGGTGTTTACATGTTTACATGTTTAAAAATGTTTCTACATTCAATTAAAGAAGTGTTCGAACTACTGTCATTGCAGATATACTACTGTGTCACGAAAGTAAGATGAATGGGTACTCTATTTGGTCGTGTGAACGAATTTTTTATTTCTAGTATTTTTTGTAGGTTGTTAGTACTTTGATTGACGTTCATGCTAAGTTTTACGTCAAAATAATGATTATTTTTTGAGATATGATTGTTTTTGTGAGCTACTAAAAGCGAATTCTTCGTTTTTTGATATTTCGAAATTTATTGAGCATAGGATTTGCATAAAATTTGGGGGACGGATACATAAAAAATTACGCAGAAAGCGTTTGGATACAACGCTAAGTTAAATGAAAAATGTTTATGAGTGGTAGAAAGATTTCCAGGAAGGTCAGGAACGTGATGAAGACGAAGAGCGTCCTAGGTGACCATCAACGTCAATTGACGAAGTGCGAACCCAACAAATCAAATGTTTGGTGTTGGAAAACCGTCGATTAACAACTAGAGACTTTGCTGATGATATTGGCATATTCAGATAATTCGCTAATAACATTTTTAAAATTGTGTTGGGACTCAAACGCGTCTTAACTCGACTGGTACCGTTCAGTATAGATCTAGATATTTGATTTTATCCAACTTTCAACGACAAACCAACAACGCACCAAGGCAAGAGCCTACATTAATGGTGGATTTGCGTATTTCCCTATTTACCTGTATCTGAAAGAATGTTTCTTTCATCTTAACCGTGATCGACCACGAAAGCTATTTTATTTTGACTTCTTCTAGACGTAAACTTGCTACCGTGGCCACGCATCTTTAGCGTGAGTTCGATTATTGGGTTGCGTTGTAATCACTTGCTCGCACGGATTCGAATCCATCCGAAAAACCTACGAAAGGAGGAACGGCAATCAGATAGCATCACGATTCAACAGACCGAGCTGACTGGCGCGATACGACGTCAGCACATCCTGGCCCCTGGAATGGGGACGGAAGGGGCGATGGAGTTAATCAAATCTTGGCAACGACGACAGGTGGAGCGAAATCAAACACCTCGATGTCACCGTTGTCGTCGTTGTCGTCAGCGAAAGTGATATCCTTTACGGTCTGTCCCTCTCTTTCTCTCGCTTTAATGGCCAAAGGGCTCGACGAGGTCCATCGTGCGTGCAAGCGCGCGCATCCTTCTAATGGGCCAGGGTGACGACGATGATGGTGATAAGCGATACGCTCTGTGGCACACCTTGTTTCGCCGGACCGAGTCGGGCACACCTTCATTCCTGTTCGCCCCGGGGCACCACTGGATACCAACCGAGGCGGGAAGAGAGGGAGAGAGATCCCGAGAGGGTCCCGAGGAGTGCAGAGATTGAGTTTTCTTATTATCGCGGTGCGCGCCCCACGTTCGCTGGCATCTAATGGATCCGTTTCCGACCGCGACATGGCAACTTTGTTGCCTAACGTTCACCGGTCCGGCGGTGGCATCGTTAATGTTTGCGGCGAAAAATGATCGAATCATGGCCTTTAACCTGTCACGTAGAAGGTGACCGCACACTCCCCTGGCCGTTTTGTAGCGAACGAAAGTCAATGTTTTATGTCAATCCAATGGTTGCTGGCTAATGATTGTGTGGTTTCGCACTCTATTCCAGTCGCCCAGACGTGCTAGGTTGAGGGGGTTGAGGGTGATCCTGTTACTTTGTATCTCGCACGCAATCTAGACGGAACCAGCCTTGGGTGTGGTTCGCGGGGAATGGACTTTTTTTTTGCGCTGATGCATACATTGTGCCTAATGGACGGACAGTCATATCTCACTTTGTAGCGAAAGGTGCGCGCGAGGTGATAAAAGTGTGTGCATGACAGCATGATAGCGCTGTTATGGATTTGACGAAATATGGCCAACGGGCATTGCATACATTGTTACTAGCCGAGTAGCTTGCTTGCAGGAGAAATTGAAGTACCGTCTTGAATTATCTCTCGTCATAATGCATACAATAATGGATGATTTATTAATCAAAGATAAATAGGAACTTATGTGAATTATATTTCAACATTTTTTGGACAGTATTCGACATAAAGTTGTGATTTCTAAAGGCTATGAGAACATTAAAGGTAGAAAGCATTTAGTGCCCTTCACTTATTGGCAACAGCTGTCTAAATGAGGACAGATGGGCAGTGGATTCATAGGATTTTGTAGTTGGGCATAGTAAAATAAATAAATAAATACCAATAAACACGATGTATACATACAATTAGGGCCGCCACACAATAGAATACGGATTAATATCGTTGGATATTACGTACGGATTAATAACGCTTTATCAATATCGAACCATTTTTTTAGTTAGTGTGACTGTGATGGGATTATTTTAACTATCTGAACAAAGGATCTATTCGTCACTGTATCTCTTGAATTGCCAGTACTGTTGGCAGGCATTTTCAATGCTCCCAAAATGAGCTTTCCCAAATATCCATTAAAATACAGAATTTTAGAAAGGGGTAATAATTAGAGAACGTCCATTAAATTTCTATGTGAAATGCAGAATGTATCAAGTGACCATTACATGAATTGTTGTTGCTGTACATGAATTTATTTGTATCATTCTGAAATAGAATCTAAATGAAATTTTATCTACTTATCTTTGCGCCATAATCATTTCAATCCGTATGCTCTATTTTTTTAAGGGGATCGAAGTAATCTATTCTCGTTGAATTTATAATGATATCACCGGAATATCATATATATCACCGGAAACAACAACTGTTATGTCGTTACGCAGTTCCTAAAATTATTTTCATTTTTCTTCAAACTAGAATAATGTTTGCCTCTTCCTCAACACATGGCTGCTCTGAGCGATACGATGGATATCGAGGCTAATGTACGTACGAAAACGCCTCCACTCAAACAAACCCGTAACCCAGTTTATGCTCGCTTGTTTCATCGATTAGCATCCAGTCGATTCCAGGACGTTTATGCCGTCAATATATTTTAAATTGAGCAGACAAATCATAATGCCAGGGGCGGTCATAGAGCCAGCCATGCCACAGAAGCACACAATAATGATATAGAATTGGTTTCAATAAATACCAAACAACGCCAACGGTGGGGTATCCCTCTTGCCGGAATGAATTGGAACAATGTGTAGGGCGGACGAGTTGTTTTCCCCAGCTGTACGGTCCTGACAAGTGATGAGTGAGCTTGAATAGAGCGAGCATTTATCAAAAATTGAAATGGGGCGGCGGCAAAGCGAAGCCCTTCTCGGAACCGTTACTGACTGGCACTGATTTGACTCGTTATGTAGAATGCATCAGACTGGGCGTCCGAAGGTACGAGTAGAGTGTTTGCCCACCGGATCGGTTGGCTAAGAAATCGATCTAGGCTAAATGGTACCCAGGAGGATGGAAGTGTCAGCATTACGCGAAATTCCGTTATTGAATCGTCCACTTTACGCGGAGTGCTTGCAACGATTTCTTAAACAATTTTAACGTTAAATATACCATAACAATTTAGAGAGAAAACATTACGACTGCAAGGGAAGGCGCCACCTGCAGTGTAAACCACGTGCTTTGAGTGGCTTTGCGCACGTGGTGCAGTGAAGCGTAAGCAACGCGTGACTAGCGCGCCAACAGCCGTTTATTTCGAAACTTTCACTCGCTCCAGCCAGAGGGGAGTTTTCGGTATCGGCGGCATCTGATCGGCTGATTAGCGCGCTATGCACTACGTTAATCTCGGTTTAAACAAAATCTGCTCTGCGACGTCGAGGATGAATTTGATGTTATTAGTTAGAAGAAGAAACCAACACATTAGGATCCGTTGAATAATAATGGTAAGGAACAATTGTATATATGGAAATAATAAATTAATGTTTCATCGCTTAAATAGCGCAGCAGATTTGCGTGAGTAAATAAGACACAATTGAATATTGTCGGAAAGAAATGATTAAAGTTGGATTTAAATAAGAGAATGCCTAAGCCCTTGCTGTGAGATAAGAGTATAGCCCATTCGATTTTAAACCTTATATTGCCTATGATATTATTTGTGTCTGGCATGATATTCAGACAAACTACTAACGTCTGGTGCATAGCAACCTAGTCAGCCGGCATGCGCACTGTTTGCTTTGCCGCCGGAGGAGAAATGTTGGCGAGCACGAATCGCGTGTCTGTTCGTTTCGCTAAACGCACCAGCGAGCGTGTGGCCATATCGGCACGATTTTGCATGCCCCACGGTCAGCGTAATTCCCGCCTGAAGGAAACCCCCCCCCCCCCCAACGCATCAGGTGGACGTTATTCCCCGCTACTTACGTATGTCGTCGTCTAGGCTTGATAGTGGACTGTACTCGCGCCTGCTATCGTGCCGCTGTAGCTGCCGCCTAATGTGTCTCACCGGTACGGCAATCAGCTGCGTGAGTTTGTCAATGAAATCCATCTTGCAGAAGACAGTTGGTCACTTCTTCAGCTCGCTCGATCGGATGGTTTCGGAACGATTTCACTTGAAGGGCGCTTAAACACCACTAGTACCAATGACGACGACGACAACGACGATCATCACTACTGGCCTCTGCGGTTTTACTGCTGTTGATCGTCGATCGTCACTCACTCATCGCGATCACTTTTTTCCGTTTGGTTAATCAACCGAAGCGCGCCTGTGAACAAAGGGCAAGTGGACCACAAGGCAGGATGGGCAACACCAACGCAAAGTGCGATAATTTAATTTTGCACAACGGAGTGGACCGGGGCGGGAGGTAAACCAGAGCGTATGGACGGACGGACAGAGGGACGGTGTGATGCACTTGCTGGTGTGTGCGATGCACTGAGTAGGTTGAACGATCGCGGGTCGCACCATCGAAACGAGAAACGCGATCACCACCGGAACAGCGCGTCAGATTCTGAAAACTCTATCGCATACCAAGGCGTCGCCGAGGACGAGGCCGAGAACGGATTATCGGCGAAAGTAAACGGTGGTGGAGGGTTGGCGATGATGATGGTGCGGTACAAAAACAGTGCAATCTCTCCCTCCCTTTCCGCGTGGTGAACAGCTGATAAGAAATCGGTACGGCGGGAGATTTCAGCACAGTGGGAGCGTGTGAATCTATTTTTAAGATAACGATTTGTTATTTATTTACTTTAAATTTAGCATCGAAGTTCGACAACACAATGCGATTCATCGCTAGTGATTAGTGACAAATCTATTTCTAAGCATTCTATTTTTGAAACACGCGTTTTCAATAAACATACACATACACATAGCTCACCATATCAAGTTTAAGGTCAAGTTTATCTTCCGATTATCCGATTTATTATCGACCTTGTTTTAGTGAATTATTGGGCACAGGTGCTGTGCATCCATTTCCATAGTGCGCAGTTTTGTTGATCCTTGTTTTATTGTTACTCGAGTGGGTCGGATGACAACTGCTGCCGGCGATTAATTTTAAAAGTATTAAATCAAATAAACATGCAATTCACAGTTCATCTGCCTTCAAATAGTCTTCATAAGTTAAGGAGTTTTTCTTTGCTTCCGCTGTTCCACTGTCGAACAGTACAAACCAAACGGATCAATTTGAATTTGATGAACGGTTGTTTGCGTTTCCGGCCTACTGAGTGCATCATTGCCGCAAAAATCCAAAAAAGATCAAGTATCATTGTGCCAAAGCATTGAGATTTGTCGTTATAGTTCCTGTATTTTCATTTATTTATTTTATACCCATCTAGTACGAATTTCTTGTTCGGCGGGCCTTGGAACCAACGCTGAATTCATTAAACCTGACTGAACATAAATTACAAAGAAAAGTTAAAATTTTCCGTACAGCTGATTTCATCACTTTCTTGAGCACGGAAAAGTAACTAAAATGATTTCTCTCGTTCACTCTCTCATACAGCGAATCGGGCAGAGCGAGATGGAAAGCTGTTCGAAAATTGGTCTATTCGAGTAGTCTGGATGGATGAAACGATCACCTGGATGACACTTGTGTTCAAATTTAAAAATTCAACAACGATTTGCCTCCAAACGAATTATGAACGTGCGGAGGAAAGCCGGCGATACATGAAGCGTAAACTCAAGCGTAAATATAAAGCCGGGGATACATGAAGCGTAAACTCTCGTATAAACTCAGAGTGTAATGCCAAAAAGATTATAGGCCCGCGGAGCGTAAATCCGAGCGTAAAAGCAAGCGTAAACACAGCACCAACATGAAGCGTAGCGTTATGATGAATGGAATGTTCTACAATCGCTAATATACAGTAAAAACATCTTAAAATATAAAAGAAGATGTTCAGAAATCAACTTATCTCGTCGATTTATATTTTTTGTGGCCAAAACCACATGTAATTGATGTAATAGCATAGTGTAATTGCACGTGCACGAATGTAATTGCAGTTGACGTTTCGGTATAAACTTTTATGCGATTATGCCTGCCACACGAAGCGTAAACTTTTTGGCATTACATTCTGAGTTTATACGAGAGTTTACGCTTCATGTATCCCCGGCTGAAGGTTTTCCCCTAATTCACATCGACAACTCACGTCAGGCATCGACAGTACACCTTTTACCGATTGTTTGAAAACATCGAAGCTGTTCCGAGACTGTTCTATTTGTTACTATAATTAAAATGCAATAAATACCATTTGTCTTACGACAGTTAATGCAGGCGAGATGAACGCTATTGTTTTGCGGGGTTACGTGCTTACCAATAAAGGTATTTTATAGTTGGTAATAATAAAAGAACTCTTTTCAATCGCTATCATTTAGTCAGCAAATAACCATTTCTTTCCTATCTGGAAGAGAAAGGGAAACTACAAGGTCCGAGGAGAAGTGAACCACCGGCGAACACGAAATCATATTCAACGGTCAGCACCAGTGATCGTGAGATCGTGAACCGAAAGAACTTGTCGTATTCTTTTCCAAAGGCTGTGTACACAGCTCATGAACCGGTGGGAATTTAACATTAGTCAACCTTTAACATTTAGCCATTAATTGAGGGTTGAGCAAGCGAACCTCACGCAAACTCACCGGCAGGAATGGATGCGCTCTAAACTTAGTAACACTTGGTTGTTGAATATTGACTCGCAATATTTTGCCTTAAGAAACCATAGGAAGGATAACTAACCTTAAGGAGAACCTATAAAAAAAATCCAATGTCGATGTCTATCTTGGCATAAAAACTACTGAGCAGATTGGTTTGCAATTTTTAGCACATAATCTCAACACTATTTTGAGTATTTTTGCCGAGTTTACATTAAATTTTACGATCCTTTTATTTAATAAATTAAGTATAGAATATTGTTTTAAGAAAATGCGTAAAGCCCTCGTAAAAAACCTGTATCTGTATTGTTCAGATGATCGAGAAACAAAGACACCGTAAAAAGACCGCATTTTAGCAAGCCATGATTGTATTTTTCAACATACACAGTCCGCAATTCCTGGCCTAATTGCTTGCCACAGTTGTATTTTAAATACACATTCACCTCCTACAGATTGATTAAAGTCATTTGAGCGTGCTTTATTGCTGTAATAACCATACTAAAAACTATTGCAACTGAAATCATAGTACCGGTCTCTCATGAAATCCTCTTCTGAAGGGCATCGCGATATCGGAACCATTGGATTTGATTCGGAAATCTCTATCATAAGATTGGGATACAGTTCCTCGATTCCCTGAAGACGATAGCGATCTAATCTACAATTCACGAACCGCAGCACACGTAATCGCTGCATCAATTTGTCCATGTCAAGGAATACCGATTCATAGAATTCCGCATTGGCGAACACCAGTTCTGTCAGCTGCTTGAGATGATCGAGAGACTTTTGTGTTAGCTTAGTGACTGTGAAAATGGTCGGTTCATACCATTCTTCATTCGCCCCATAAATCAATCGTAAGTACTGTAACTGCGGTAATGAGCCAATGATGCTCTGGATAATGTTTTCTTCATTCGTATGACTAATAGACACGCTAAGATGTGTGATCGACTGAGGAAGACGGATTGACCGCTTTGCACCGAAAACAATAAATCCTAGATCTAGGTTCTCAAGGTGGGATAGCTCTGATAGGTCAAAGTCGAAATCAAATCCATAAACACTCTTAGAATCGAAGTAGATGGAATCTATTCTTAATTGGCGAAGATTGGAGAGCTTGGAAATGTGTTTTATAGCGGCTGAATCATTAATAAGCAGATCATAATCAAAGTTCAGTTCCTTGAGCCTCGTGCACGTATCGCATATCTCAATGAGCATATCATCGCCAAGGTGACAATCCACTGTCAGTGTTTCAACATTTCTAAATCGCAATGGGCACTTCGATTGAAGAGTGTCAGCAGATAGACCATTTGTTAACTTGATATGATTCAGTTTAACGAGCACTGCATGATCAATGTCTTCTGGTGGAATAAGGGCGCCCAACGGTCCTTCAAATGATTCCAGGTTTGGCATATCAATTGTAATGAACTTCGTATATTCACCAAATTTCACACACTGAACAGAAGCGCTTCGTAGAACAATATCCTGATCGATTGAGTTGTATTCGGTAAATGAAAACGATCGTAGCTGCGGCAACAGCGGTATCGTATTGACTAGTAAAGGAAAAATACAACGATGTTTAGTTGTGTGAAGAAAAAGCTCCAGGGAATAGATATTTTCCATAACGTTCGGTTGAAGAGATTTCCATAATGGTTGAATGCTACTTTTATATTCTCTTACGTGCAACCGTAAGTGTCTGTAGCATCGTTTTGTACGGTTCACAGTACCTTTTAATTTCTTCATCGACCTTTTACGACTCATTAGCTCTTCTTTTGATAGGGGGTGTGATTGTGATAATTCTATATAAAATTGAAACCTTTTTATGTAAGGACTCAAAAAGACGATGTCGTGCCATTTGCGACATGCCAGGGACGCATTTTTCACGTTCCACAGATCCAGAAGGTCGAATATCTTGCAGAGCACCTGCAATCGAATGAACGAGGCAATGAGATCAGTTCTCTTGACCATTTGTCACGGTTTGCTTACTTACCTCCTCCGGAAGCGAATCAATTGATGTTGCACAATGTAAAGAGCACATTTTACCTATTTTCGCCCTGGTTGAGATTGGCTAGCGAGCTCTTACGGGCGGTACAATAATAGGATTAACTTGCTGCGCTTACGAACGGTCTTGCTGTCCGAATAGAACTGCTACTGAGACCGCGAATATTGCGAGCTATGAGGCAAGCTCTCATGTGCCGAAATTTATTGCAATCTCACGACTTAATTCGTCGTCCGGTGTGTGATAAGGAATCGTTTCCAACACGTTTCCCCTTTGCCATGGCATGGTGACGATTACGTTGGGGTTTACCCCAAGCAACACATGCCAAAATTGATGCATGACCTCACGCAAACTCACCCTCAGAAATGGTATCGCTTTGTCCCATAGAAGCGGGTGTAAGTTGGTACTGACGAGTAGACGATAACGGTACGTTCTAGTATTAGTGTGGTTTAAAAATAACACTTGATTTTGGAATAGCCATTCGAATCCTGGGTATTTTCGCTCTTGTCTTTACAAATTTGATTATTTTTTAATTTCAAATTAAAATTCAAAAACTGATAACCAGCCACTGATTATTGAATCGGATATGCCACTTCATTCGATAACTAATCCCACGGACTTGTTCCTGTCCTGTGACGCGCTGTTCATAAGTAATTGACAGTAATTTTCCTTGGCAGTTCCCACGTCGGTCACGGGAGCACACTTTAATGGTTTTTGGCAAGGTGCCAGTCGCGGTCAGAACAACGAACTCTCTCACTGCCGCTCATTCGTCCGGATAGATTCAAGTTGGTTCGCATCGTCGACAACTGGTGCCTTCAGTAACACTAAGGTGGCAGAAAAAGGAACTCCTGCTTCAAAGACAGCACAGTTTTGCCTGCATAATGTGCCTTGCAAGTTGATGTCATTAGCACCAGCTGCAGATCTAAAAAGTAACAACCACACCGGACGCAGCCCACCACTGGTTCCAAATCAATTAATTTATTTTCACATTCCCATTAGATCGGTTAGCCAGGCAGAAGAGAACAAACGATTCCAATCCCTCCCGGGTTTGGTCGGTTTGAACTTTCCACTTTGAATCGATAATTAACCGAGCCAGCTTATACTGGCTTGCTAGGATGCTGCTGCTCGGACGCTTCTCCAACAGGCAGCCAAATACACTATCTCATCATCGCACCGGAAGGTACTTATGCTCACCAGCGTTAAACGTGAACAATCTGAACGTCTTGCCCGGGCCTGGCCATTGGGAATTGGGTTCCATTTTGCCTCACCGCCCCCTCTCCCCCTCCGGGAAGTGTTTCGAGATAGTAAGATTGTGCGCTGGAAATTATAATCTCCACTTTCCACGCACTTTCTCCCTTTGATTTCCCGTTTTCCTCCACTGGTTTGCCCCCCGGTGGTTGCCCATATCCGCATGAAATTAATTTTAAACCACTCTGACGTCACTCGCCGGTATGGTACGGTTAGTGTGGCCAGTTGGCATGCCCTGCTATACTATGTCCGTGTCCGTGCGTGACTGCCGTGCATACCGGCACCGCATACACACGGTGAAGAAGATGCTGGCGAATAATTTCAATTAAAATCTAATTACCACACGACATACCGGGGCCGCCCACGAGTAAAGGACCACTAAATGGCCCAGGTGAACATCCATGGCCATCGCATGGGTTTGTGGACCAGCCATGAGAACTTGTGCTGCGGTAAACTGTTCACTATTGATGGAAACAAATGTTATTGGATATTGTGTGCTGGCTACGCGACTGTTGTCAGCGGCCCTTGGTTGGATGAAGTTGTGCGGTGTAAATTGGCGCCAATCTGTTTGCTGTATTGTCATGGCTAGCGTCATGGCATGCAACTGATGGCCATGATTATGGTGATGGGATATTGCGCTTGTTACTATCTCTATGCTTTTAGATGTGATGCTGATGGTCAAGGATTGGAACAGTTTCTATGGTCAAATATTGTGGTAAAGTCGATTAACGGTACTAAATGAGAGGCCTTCGTTCGATGAGGTTCTCTTATTTGATCTTGATATGCGCTTGATTAAATTTGCAATTTTAGTGTTAATTCACTTTCAGAAAACCATGCATTTTTGTACAAAATCTATCTATCGAAACCTTTGTACGTATTGCTAAACATAATTGATTTGAAAGTAAATTGTTTAGCAAATTATGATCGTGAGAAATTAGCTATTGTAAATAGAACTTTATCATATTTACGAATATTTTTCATGTATGCAGATAAATATCTTTTGAAACAGTATGTACTTTTTTTAAAATTCATAGTAGAGATAAACGCTTTAAGGGAGGACTTCGGAATTTAATTATTTTTGTGGCACATATTTTATTTTCCCCTAAATGCTTATTCTTTCAAGAGTATTGGATCAATCGAGGAAAACCTGACAATGATACCGATTTTTAAAACCCCGCGTTTCATACAAGACTCCACGCAGCACGCTACTTTGAAGAGTGTTTCCCAAAACCAACGTTTTCTAAGTCGGTGCCCATCGTACGGTAAAAACTACTGAACCGACCGATTCGAAATTTTTAACATATAATTTGTACACTCTTTGTCAGGTAGTCCCGTTGAAATTTCATGAAATTTGTTGATACTTTTTTCTAAACAAATCTTTAAAAAACGTGATTTTAGGCAAAAAGACAAAATGCATCACTTTGTCAGCTTCAAAAATCTGCCAAAAATCGAAAAATTGGAAAATCAACAAAACTCTCCGGGGCTATCTAGATATACTTATAATCTCTCAAAAGAATATCGATTTGTATTTTTCTGATGACCCATCACTCAGCTACGATGGGCACCGCAAAAAGTATCTTTCATCCTTCATACATTTGATGAAATGGATGAAGTTTTCAATCAATCTTCTCCAAACTAGAACTTAATATTCGTTAAAAGTTATAGTTTAATATGACATTCACTTGAAAAAATAAAGTTGAATGGTTGCGTTACAGAAAAACGTCAAAAATGAGCCTTCTATTGGCCAGAACTTACCGAAGCCTCCCCTTAATAACGAAAAAGAAAAAAAAAAGCGCGAAACGAAAACTAGCAATAATATTGGAACGCTACATTTCTTAAGCACAAGAAGATCATGTAAAAACAAATGCTAAACGATGCTTTTAACGTTCATCAGGCATAATCATATGTAAAACACATTCCATTTGCAAAGTGATCCCTTTTCACCCTATCACTTTACACGACAACATCAGCGATCAGTTTTACTTCCGCAATTCCAAATAACCAGTTCCCGTTGTTCCCGGAACGAAATGCACCTCTGGCGTTCCGTGGCGCTGGGTCCCGCATGCAAAACCACATCTCTCTGTCAGCGAAGTGCCACCCGGAAAACCCGGTCGCACAAGCAGTAAATCCGCAATCGGTAAATCCACCACGATTGCCTTATCTTGCTCCCTGGAATTCACAGGAACTCACTGGCACGCAGGCTACTTGGCGTGATTTATACCAACGTGCACACCGCGGGCTGCCAGTGGCCACGAAATGGACATCCTTCATCGTGAGCGAGAGTGAGTGCGAGTGTGTGGGCTTCCAGCTTCCGATAAATCACATCCACGGACCGCGAGTGGGCTCCCTCGTAATGAGCCCTGAACCGACCTGCGTTGGAGAGAGGCCTTCAGGGTGGGGAATCGGCGAAACGTAGCTTTCGCTTCGTCGAATGTTTGTGCGGCAAGTAATTAATTTATTTCCAAGAGTCGCCTCGTGGCGACAGCCTTCGTGTTTGAGCGCACGTGTCCTGGCACCGGAAGTGAGCCTGATTATCCTTTCGTCAGCAGCGAACGTCACGCTGCCAGCGAACAGAACGCAAACACAGCGATGATGCTGCTGCTGCTGCTGATGATGACGATGATGGAACGAGATTCCAAGAGTGTTGCGGACGTCAATGAGTACGTGGAACGGATCGGTTCGCGTAAATGAAAACATTAAACGAATGACTACAAATGGTGCCATAAGCTCAACTCTGATGGACGCGTGGATGTGAGATTTGTTTTCAAAAGAAAAATGACAGGAAAGCGACTTCGGTCGATTGCGCTTGGCATCTTCTAGTGACTTATCAACTGGCCAGACTGACTCTGACTGGCCTCGTCGTTATCGTGCCATCGCCACATCACATCGAGGGCCACTGCCGGAAAGACGAACGACGCGGAAAGGAGGCGGAAAAATGAAGCAAATGATTGATTGAATTGATAAAAGCTACATCCCCGCACCCTTTCGCGGATGCTATCGAGGCACGCGCGCCCGTGCCATTCCATTCTGCCGAGTGTCGGTTCGTTGAGAAAAATGCCCACCGACGGGGCACAGATTTCGGAGGAAAATGAAGAAAATCTGAATGGTGGAATGTAGCTTCTTGAATAGACGATCGCAATGGCAGGTACACGCGTCGTCGTCGTCGTCGTCGTGAACATTACATTCCAACACGTCACACATCGTCGTCGATCGGTTTGGTTGAATTCCAACCCAACACTTTCCTGCCCCAGTCCTGAACGAACGTCTAGCGGAAGGAGAGCAAAGTGTTGTCTGATAAGCTGATAGCGGATAGCCCCCCCCCCCCCCCCCCCCCCCCCCCCCCCCCCCCCGGTGAAAGACTGGCGAAAGTGAGGGGGAAATGAGCTTCGTCAGAAATGATCCGACCTACGTGCGATATCAATTAACATCGATTAGGTGAGAGGGATTTGTAATCAAGTCAAGGGGGCGGTCAAGGGATCCCGCACCTTTTGCTCACCTATAAGCTCCTGGGGGGAAGGGCTGTTATCGTACAGGAGGCCGATGAACAGATTGTACAAACAAACACGAGATAAACCGGTGATGATTTAGTCGAACGTGTGGTCGGTAGGCAAATAAGGTTAACCGGCATTTATATTCACAGCGATCGATTATGGAAAATAGTATTCAGTGAGAAAACAGATGGCAATCGGTACGGTTGTTGCTCGGAAATAAATGTTGTTGTTGTGCTTTCGTTCGTGAGGATTTTACAATCAAAAACAAATCGAATGTTTATTTCGAAAACAGAACAAAAGCGCAGGCCAATGATAATTTGCTGGAAAAAGATTGCTTTACAGGCATTATTCGTTGTCAATAAACATCTCTGGTTTCTGTTTTCAACATTATATTGCATTACAATTAGCATAGCCATGCGCAAAAACATGCTATTCTGACTTTTAAGCAGCAATTCGTGAATAATTTTACTTTTAGTTTCATCATCCTCCACGGATTCCAAACCCGGTTGAGGTATACTTGATCAATTGCAGTTAATTCGATGCATATGACACAAGATTGAACGATCAGTTAGAGCATTTTTGCCACAGTAATGTAAAAAAAAACCTATGAATACGGTTCCGGCCATAATTCATCACCAAAAATGAAATGTAATGGCAATGATAAATGATGATCTCAACTTTAATTTAAAGTTCAAGAGAGTGGACGAATTTAAATACACCGGAAGCATGAAATTAAGTACCTACGTTGCCGAAATCCGATGATGGAGGCGCCAGGTATCCGGTAGAATTACACAGTTCCTGAGGTTTGTAATAGTAAGTTAAATCGCTAAATAGCGCAGGGATCTCCAGCACCATTATGTGGTGAATGTTGAACTGTTGAAATAATGTTTCTTCATTCCATTTTTCGGACACTGTACTGTCATTGCTGAAATATTATCAATCTTCAATTTCAGCATAAGCATACAATAAAATTACATAGAACATACAATTAATTACCAAACTCAACATACTTCTCTACTCCCTAGATGTGGACCGTGAGCTGCGAGTTTCAGTGGGGATCAGAAAAATAAATGGGTTTATAAAAAAATCTAAAATTTTTTCTTGTTCTTTGTGTGTTGTTGGCGTCGTAAGTGCACGTGCTATAATGTTGAAGAAATACTTTTCCATATATGTGAACTTATTTTGATATTTCTATAAAATGCGAATGGTTTCTGCGAATGAAATGGGTTCTGTGAACCGTATGGTTTTGTTTCCAACAAAGCACATTACTTAGCTACACCAGCTTAATCCCATTTGAATGCCATGATTTCGCACGCCTTCGCTTCTTAAAAGTTATCCATTTTGCGAACGAATTTTTCTTATCTCCAAGTGACACGTTCTCAAATTGCTTCTTGGAATACTACTCACTGTTTCGACAGAAGTGCTTTGTGATTGTCATGAGTGTAAAAAACCTCAGATCCATCCATCGTGCTTAGCCATTTCATTTCCAAGGTAGAATTGTTAATTGATTTTTAGGAAAACGTTTTCAGATTTAAAATGATGGAAGGATGGATTACCAGTTCTAACCACTGGATCTTGCTTCGTGGTACGCAAGAGATACTTCAAACTCGACTGTCTGGAAGTGATAAATGGCGGTGTTTTGTGATGTGATGAAGATACACTTCCGATAAACGGTGTGAACAAGTTCGTAGGTCAACCTATAAGTAGCGTTGCTAGAATTTCATTTTAGATAGTCTTTACCTTAAAAAAAAGTCTACGGTTTTCTGAAATTAAGCTTTTCCGGAAAAGTAACTTATGTTAGCTTGATAAACTGGATTTAATAAATCGAAAATTTTTACACAATCGAACTGCTGTCAGCGAACGATCCTGGTAATGGTTCGATAACTTTCATTTCGAAATTAGCCCGCCTGCCAATGGCACAGCAAACATCAAGTAACACAGCCTATGCCATGCTGTGGCACGTGCGATGATTGATCCACGCCGATGCCTGGCTGCATTTGAACGGATCCGATCGAAATCGTATCCACATATTACCTCCCGAGGCAGCCCGTTGAGCGTTGAGTAGGCGTGTAGTAATCTGGCCAATTATTAAGCTACTCGACGGAGGTACGGTACCGGTAATGTGTGTTGGTAAATGCTATTGGTTGGTGCATGAGTGCATAATGATGCTTATTGATTGCATACTGGCTCCATCCGTACGGAAAACAGTTCTAGCATTTACCGGAGGAGTGGAATAGTGTCGATGGTGGGTTGGTAGATTTGAGTAATTCATCGTTTCGCTTCGATAGTTTCTCGCATCGTCGATGAATACGGCTAATGATGAGGAAAATGATTCTCTTATACGCCTGGCCGTGCTGGGAATGAGCAATGATGAACGCGAAATACCAATTGGCCGCTCGATGGTTGCACTTGCTCCTTTTTTTACAACGTTTCGTTTCATTAGAAATTGGTTGATGCGGTGAAAATGCGGTTTTCCATTTTTCATCTGCAGCATGAGAGGATTCAGAAGCAACTAGTACTACTACTTACCGCACGGTAGCCACGCTCAAGGGCCAACGTTTGACGAGAGAACCGAATTCAAAATCACGTTAAACATGTTCTTTCCAGTCCAGACCGGACCAAACCATTGGCTCCACAATGAAAGCGGCGAGTTCGCCTTGAACCTCTCTTTTGTTTGTGTTTTTTTTGTTGTTTGGTTTTCTTTTCATAAAAACATCCTTCCTTTGTTCACATTTTATTTTCATTCCTCACAAAGTCGAGCTCACGCTCCCGTTTACAAATTTGCATAACATTTCCCCTCGCACTCACACACTCACTCACACGCCCTTCCATGCCGCTTATCATGCGGTTTACCCTCCATTCCCTCATTACTCATCACTTTCGTTCACCCCGCTCGGTTCGCTCATCAAACCAACTAGCGCAAATTATACATTTTCTTGTTTGTTTTGCGTGTGTTTGTCTGTGTTTTTGCTGTTGTTGTTGTTGTTGCTGTTTTGTGGTGGAACCAGATTAATCTACATTCGTAATATGTGCCATTTAGTTAGGTTAGGTTAGCTCAGCATTTGTTTTCTTAGGATCTGGTTCGTTCCCACTTTACGCTCCCTTCCGTGCGTTCGCTCTTTGCTTTTTTCTTTTGTCTCACTTATGAGTTGCATCTCTCTCTCTCTCGTGCTTTCTTTCTATTATTTTTTTAATGATTCCTGGACATTTGTCTACATTGTTTACATAACAGTTTGTTTCGCTCGTTTGCTTTTGTTTAATTTTAATGTTTAATTTTTCTCCTTTTTCTTGCTTTTACATTTTTGTCCGCACAATTCCGTGCGAACAACATACACAGATACACACTCACGGACAGAACGGAACATTATGGTATGTTTTTTGAACACCCAAAACGAAAGGTAGGATGTCCTTTGAAACAACATGTCCATCGGGTTTTTTGGGCCTAACAGGAAACATTCAAGATGAGAGGTGAATGAGAGGAGAGTTCCTGCGTTTGTTTTTTTTTTGTATCTTTCTGCTCATTGCACATGCCTTCCCAGCATTTCCCTCATTTCCACCGTCGAGCTCACTTTTCCCCGAGTTTTTTTGCTTTTGATTTTCGTTTCTGCATTATCAGCATTGCACTGAGTTTGAACTCGCCTTCATTCCTTTCTCCCTAATCAATGAACTCCATCTGGCCACCGATGGTTTGGGTTGTGTTGCCCGCTTATAGTCCCGGTGCTGCCTGATTTATTACCTTGTTCTTCCCCCGTTTGGAGGATAGTGGCCGATTGTCTCGCTTTTGTTCTGTCCACTAAGTTTCGGTGTGTTTGCAGCACTACACTACGCTATTAATTTTGAATATTTGTTTTTTTTTCTTCTCTTTCTAAAACGTGGATTTCTTTTTTTGTTTGGAATATCTAGACAGGGGACACAGCGATCGACGCGAAAGTTTGAAGCCAGAGTGTAAAGTGAACGCTAGTTGGTGTGAGTGAGATTGTGGCCAGCAGAAACCTTTACCTACAGATTGATTACATTTGTTTGGCCAACAGGAAGGCGGCTTCCCTCAAAAGACAACAACGCACGGACGAAGAAGAGTTTTTCTTGCCGTTGTTGCAAGCATTGTGACTGAGACTGGAGACAGAACCTCACAGACACGGACTCGTGGTGGCTTCTATAAAAATAAAACGAAGGCACATATAACAACAGGGAAATAACACGACGGGGGCCGGGGCTACACTAATAGTAAAGCGAGTGTCTTTGTCCCCGAGAACAGTTAAGGAAGGGGGGGCAACAGAGCAGGAGAAGCTCAGTTCCGTTAGCGGTTGCAAGCTTCAGTTTCACGCTACGCTGCACGTTCTTCCATTATGAGAGAGAGAGAGAGAGAGTCCGATGAGTTCGACGAATCCACGCAGCGCTTGTCCTTTTGGCAGGCTCCACAGGCACAATATCGTTCAACAATGCTTTAGGTTACTTGGATTTATTTTTCACAAATTTGTGCAATCCATTGAAGAACCCCAAGTACGCCGAATAAATCAAAGTAACCTAGACTATTGACAAACGATATTGTGCGAGAATAGAGTCTGCTTTATGTCTGCCATGTCTGCCACCGGAAAACACATTAATTACGCACAACAGCTGAGGGCGCAGGGTCGTTTGATTCGTTCGTTCGTTCGGCCACGCAATATCGCGAATATCGAATGATCGATTGACAGATTGCCGCTCGCTCGCTCGCTGCGCCCTAATATCTCGCTTATCTGGACGACGACGACGACGACGACCATCATCAACTGCATCTGTTCCAGAGCGGTGCACCACCACCATCTGTTGTGCCACGGGCTTTCCCTGCCGGGCAGGAAAATCCATTTTTCTTTTCCATCACGACAGCCAACGACCCTCTGTTGCAGCTGCAGCTGCGAACTGACAGCAAAGGACGTTCTGTTCTGCAATCCAGAACGATGATGCAGAATTGCTGCTGCTGCTGCTGCTGCTGCTACGTTGCGCCCTGGCTGCAGGACGATCGTTACCACATCAACGCTGACCTTACACGCTGCTGTCGTGGAATTGAAGTGGTCCCCAGATGGTCACGATGCTGGCGGGCGTGATTTATGAGCACCGTGTTGTTATTGTGCCGTGGCCCGCTCACACCGAAGGGGAGACACACGGTGCGTTGTCGCCATTCTTTTCCCTCGCTAGCGATTGTTGCTAGCCTGGGATCCATCTTGACCGTGGAACGGAACGCGGAATGCCTTTCCAGTAATTGTCTTTGATTGAAATGGATCGCGCGGCGAATGGTCGCACGTGTGCACGCACCCCGCAAACCGCGCGATTAATGCAATTACGCTAATGCGAAGGCCACTCCGGTGGTTCAGGGGGTGGAAAAAATCAACATTTATTATCGGAACCAATAATTGGCTTCGCTGTTTTTGTTTTTGGGGGGAGCCAGGCGAGCAATTCGTTATTTGATTTGATTTTTGAACGATCGCCGCTGGTCACGGTGGGTGGGTGGTGCCCGGGGTGAATCGACTTCACTTTTGCGCACTTGGTGCGTTCTGCCATTTCCGGCTTCCAGCTAATTCTTTCCGATTATTTGCTTTATCATCGAAATAGATCTTATCTCGTTATCGTTGCGCCGGAGGAATTTTTCATTTCGGTATTTCGATTCGCAACGGTGGCCAGCGTAACGCGATGCCCGCCAGAGGTTGCTCGAGGGGGGATGAAAAATGTGCTCGGTCGCTGCTGCTGGAATTGCGGAATATGCTGGAGGGCACAATTTAGTCAATTGCTGTAGCAGCAACGGGCCCCCAGAAATCGTGCTCCCGGGGAGTGTTGTTTGCGTTCGCATAATGAGCAAACAGGCCACCAACCAGGATTGGCTGCTTGTTTGGCAATAAAGTGATTGGTACTGGGTGCCGGTTTTGCCCCGGTGTCGAAAATGATGCCACGGATACTTTCTGGACATTCGACTTTTTGGCAACACAGTACCAGGTAGGAGCTCGTTCCGTAAGTGCTGCGTCATCAGTCGAATGAAAAAGAAGGAAAATTAACTAAATCCACACTTCACTGAGCAGGCCTTGACGCTGAACGGGAACGAATGTTTTTCAAATCTGAGCTTCAGAAGCGTCTCTTCGTGAACCGTAGCACACTAAGATCTCATTACCTAGGTATTAGCCACGTACAAACACGCGCGGGCGCACATACGTAGTATGCCATTCCGTTCTAATGAAGCATCGACAGCACAGCCAACCGAGAGAGACGAACAGCAATGTCAAACATGGCTACCGATCGACAAGAAAAGGAACGAAACGAAAATGGAATCCTCTTTGAAGCTAAAGCACTGCGGTCGCGTCGCAGTCACTTTTGATCTCGTCTCTCGCTTCTCGGAGTATCTCTTGACTTGGTGGCAGCAAATTGATGGCCCAGCGTTGAGATCGAATTGGAAGCAGCAAAACCCACCGCGGCAAGTAGGCGGCGAGACAGACCAGCAAGAAACACAAGAGCCACAAGACAGACGTGGCGTTGTTTTTGTTTTCTAGCAGCTCATTCCCGTTCCGTTGTTTGCTGTGGCCACAAAACACGCGAAAACCGTGAAAATCTGGAGCAAGAAAATCTGTCTAGGACGGGGTCGGGGGCTAGAACACCACCCCAAACGGCACTCTTAATCAAATGTCATAACAAGGCTAATGTCATAACAAGGGCAATGTTGCCAAAAAGGATGAGGGCGCCCGTGATACCGGATTAGCGCGGCGTCAATTCGCTAGCGAAAACATCCCGGAATGGATGGAACGGAAAAAGGGAAATTCAAATGAGTATCAACGCGCGACCTCTAGAGCTCTCTCGAGTGCTCCAGACGCCGACAGCCGTCTACCACGTACGTACGTAAGTTATCCATTAAATTGAATCCGAATGCACCTTCAGGACGGGGGCCCTTTCCGGGAAAGCATTTGCTACGGTAAAATATCGTCATTTTGAACGGGATGGGATTTTGTGTCGCGCACGGTCTCGCTCGTCTTCGTGATCCTCCCGGGGGGAATCCTGAGCCGCCCCGTTTGCTGATCTCGTTTGACGGATAGACCCCCTGGTCGCATTGTGGAAAATGAAATTATTTATCCATTTCCGTTTGGTGGCACCGTGCGACTACGGGGCACCGAACCGAGAGGATGTGCCGAGGTGAACTCGATTAACGTAGCTTATCATCATTGTGACCTCTCCAACGCTCACCTCCATTCCACCTTGCCTCCATTCAGTGTAAGCAGTCGGCGCATCGCAATGATTCAATTTGAATAATGAATAATGAAAAAGTTTCATCTCGAGCCTGTTCGAGCCCCCCTCGGGTGTAGGTAACCTTTGGTCGCGATGCCCAAGGCTCAAGGCTCTTCCGTCACACGGGTTGGTGCGATTGCTGGAATGCTAGCACAGAGCGCGGATGTCCTTTGGAAGGTTACACGCGCGATACCGAGCACAAAATCCAAGCCGTGCGGGCATCCTCCATCAATACAAAATGAGATCACAAAACAAAACGAAGGCGTGGCGAAGATGCGTGGCCAGGTACTGGAACAGTATCTTCTTGGATGACCTTCCTTCGCAAGCCGCACAGCCTTCCTTGTGCGCGTTGCAGCTACCGTTCATCGTGGGAATTATTTATACAGCTCCCTACCCCCCCGAAATGGTCCGAATTGTGGTGATTGGTAACTCGGAAGTCGGAGACTGAAGAAACGGAAACTGGCGGAGCATTGGCTGGAGATTCCAGGAGGAGTGTTGTTTCCCAGGTTTTTTATTACCCCCGAGCGAATGGGAACATGTCGTGATAGGTGAGCGATGAAAGTACTTGTTCGACCTCGGGAGGAACATTTGGAGCATACTGACTCCACTCGCCTCTCGTCTTCAGGTGCGTAGGTCCCTTGGATATCCCCTTGAAAGCACCGAAGCGTCCTGAACTTGACCATTTTCATGCACAAAAAAACACAAAGAAGCTAAAAAAAAACCCTCAAAACATGTTGATAGCTTAGACGCTTTTCTCCATTTCAACCACAAGCCACCCCAGGCACCTCGTACTGTTCTGTTCTTCCCAAGAAGGAGCTCCATCGGTTCTTGATTTGAAACCACCATCACCCTTACTCTCCATCGGTACAGGTTTCCAATCCAAGGGATAATATCCTTTCATCCGACTTTCTACGAATTGAACCCCGGGCCTTTTCCTTTTCATCGAAGCCTGATGCCGAAGAAGGGACGACGGGTTCTCCAGGGAGGGGGATACCCATACGTACGTACCGGAACACCGACAATGAAGCCGAAACCGTCGGATCCATGTTTTGCCATGAGCTTTACAGCTCCTCCCGGGGTAGTAGATCCATCATCATCATCATCATCGTCGTCGTCATCGATCGGTTTCACCTTTTTCACTCGACCACAGTGCGGCGGCGGTGATCCTCTGGCGTTGAATTCATCCAGAAGTTGAAAAAAACAGGAAACGCGTCCCAAAAGCGGGACATCAATCTGGGAAGCGGTCCCCCGTTCTTCTTCGTTCGATCTTCTCTCATTAATTCGAGATTATTTTTACTCTTTGCATTCGTTCACTCGTTCGCCGAGACTGCGCTCCCTGGGCACTAGACCTTGGAGGGCCACAAGTTTGCTCTTTGTTTGGTTCTTCTGTGTCCCTAGCGGGGGCTCGAATGTTATTAAGTTCTTCTGTGTCTGTCTGGCTGTCTCGACGCCCTAATACCCGAGACCTAGAGGCACCCAAGCGGTAGAGCATCGCGGACAAAGATGATTTGTGTGCTGCGGCAAATTATGAATCAGCCTTCTGGGGATATTACGCACGAAGAACGAGGGGAGATGCCCGATGCCACGAACTTCCCAACCAGGGAATTACCGGGGGGGGCGCTTCGACAGGATATTTGTTCTCGTTGTTCGCTTTCTTTTGTTGCTGCGAGTACGACGCGCCGCGGAAAACGGAAGCCCCTCAAGGCTTCGCTCGGTAACCGGGTGGGTGAAGGACGGTATGAAACTCCAAAATTAGTCTCTGGCGGCTGCCTGGGTGTGTGTGTGTGGGTGTGGTGCCAGCCAGCCAACACACGGAATCGCTCCGGGTGCGACGGAAATGAAGTGTGAATCGATAAGAATTCGCATGGAATCTGCGTGTCTGGTGAAGATCGATTCGAAGGGGATTGATTGCCTCAACGGCATACACATTAACACACGAGTGCGCAGACCAAAAAAAAAAAAGGTTGAAACCGAGCCCGATGAAAGCCGCATGTCGTGAAGACCGGGAGCCGCGCCGCGAAACAAATGAGCCGCGATTAGAATCACGAACAGCAATCGAATCGAAGCGCACACAGGCGATCCGCGTGTGGAACAGGGGACCACGATGAAATTAGCAGAGCTTTTGGGCAATTTGTGTGCTGTGAAAAACGTGCTTTGATTGATGGAAAATCCAATGGACGCCACAATCCGCGAGGAACTCGGATCCATTGTGTGTTTCTCTTCGCCTCTGGTTGCTGCTGCTGCTGCTGTGTGGTGTGGCATGTAAATCAGTACCACACCACACCACAGAGACCGACACGTCACGGACTAAAACAAACACATTCGTTGACAAACAATTTGGTGGTGAGTGTGGAGTGCGAGGAACACGCGATGAGGCGTCGTTTCATCAAAGGATCAAAGGGAAACTATCATGCCCATGCCGCTCACGGCACTACCCCCCCCCCCCCCCCTCACACCGCCTAATCTGCGTCTCTTTCCACCCTCAGACCTTCTCTACTGAGGTGTGAAAATTTGAACAATTTCGCACCGCACGTGCCTCCAGCGTTTGGCGGAAGTCACGTCACGTCGCTGTGTTGGGGAGAGATGGGACGGTTCGTGGAAGGTCGCTCGTGGCGATGGTGAAACCACAAGTTTCGGTTCGCTGGTGGGGCTGGGTGGTCGTTCATCGTTCGCTGGTGATGTGATCAGTTCAGGTTGGGGGTTCTGGTTATCCTGTTCGCCTGCTCTTTCACTTCTCTTCTCTTTCCTTGCACAAATACTTTGTTTTTCTCTTTTTTTCTACTATTATTTTTTTCACTTTTACTCATTCATCTGCTAGCTAATTAAAGTTTACTTACTGTACTGTTTCTCTCTCTCTCTCTCTCTCTCTCTCTCTGTGATTTAGAAACTATTTATAAAAATATTACTTTTCTGTTTTTGATTTTCTAATTTGATTTTTCTTAAAATGAAACGCCCTGGGCTTTCTCAGCGAGCCAATGGTCACTGACAGCACCTCAACGGCTCCTTTGCTCTTATGCGCTCCCAGAGCCTACTACGCCAGCTGTCAAACCGTGCAATCATCGGTTCGGCTTCAGGCAACAATTTTAGGTTAAGGTCGGGGTAAGGTATCCAGTAACCAACACCGAACGTGGTGCCGAAGAAAGAGTCTCGCCGGAAAAAAAGGAAAAAAAGGAACACAAAGCATCATCCTTACAGTTCATTGGCACGGTACGAAATGGCGGCTGCTTCGCGTTTGAAGAGATATCGGATACCCGTGCTGGCCACGGGGGTTGTGCTACGATAATTAGGGTAATGAGAGCATGACCTCCACCCCGGGGGTTGCGAAATGGGTTCTCGAATATGGTGCTCGATTCGCTTGGAGATTAGCTATTTATGTGACCACGGACGCGACCATTTGGACGCACCTTGGCCTCTCATCATCTGGACTCTCGTAGCCATCGTTCGAGGAAGCTTTCGGCTGACCGTCTGCACGTTGATGTCGCCCGCGAGATGCGCCCCGCTCTCCCCACAAAGGGTGACAAGGGTGACGAGGGAGATCTGGTAGAAAACCATATTTCGGGCTCATTTGGTCCGGCGCAACTTGGTGCTTTGGCGTTTCCGTCACGCACCTATTGTTGTGGTAGCTACTAGCACCCCCATTCGTGCGTGTTTTGTGCTGGCTTGGGTTTGGGGAGGAGGTGGTGAAAAAGAGATAAAGACAGAAAGAGAGAAAGAGTGAAGGAAAACTAATAAAACAAAAGTATCTTCGCACCAAGCGGTGCCTTTGCCCTTCACCATCTCCCTCCAAATGATCAAACCAAACCCAAACCACGAAAGGTGCACGAGCGAGGGTGATAGGGGGTGCAGATAAGGTGGGGCTCACGGGAGTTTGTGTGTTTTCGGATACATGAAGGGCTCCGGAACCAAAAGCTTACCAAGGACCACCGGGACCATCGGTATCAACCACTCAGCCACCGAGCTCAGTGAAGGTGTGCCACGCAGGCGTGTATGTGTGTGTGGGTTAATGGGTCCTTTAATGGGCGGGGAGAGGAGTATATAATTTGTGGCTCTTTGTGGTGGTGCGCGTGGGTGAGTGGTTGATGGAAAATATGATTTTCGGCTCCCGCGCTAAATCACATTCGCGCGGCTGCCATTCTGGCACGTCCGGACGGGCAGGTCAAGCTTGATGGCCATAAACCACACGATGGAAAATCGAGAAAGGAATGGAGTGAGTTATTTGCCGCTTTAACATAATTTTGCTGACCACTAGCGAGGTCACATAATGGGAATTGCGTTCCCTGCTTTTAATGCCATTTGCTCCCAGCGCCAACGTTGCGGATGCGGGTTTTTGTTTCCTCGTAGAATTTCTTCCTCTTTTCTTCGGCGAAAATCTTTCTTGGATGTGGATACGATTGTCACAAGAATATTTGTGTGGCTTCGTGTGTGCGCGACTAGACGTCATGCTGTGAGTGAAGACAGCGACACTGTCCACACGGATACATGTATCTAAAGGTATTGGAGGATCATCTCATGGTCTACAACTTCCTCCTAGGAGCACCTCGAATATCGAGAAGCGGTTCCCGTGCTTTGCTATTTCTACACAGCCTGAAAGTGTCTTGAAACACCTCCACTAAACAGATATTATGTACAGCAATATTTACACGCAATACAAATACAAACCTCCTTCCGGAAGTCCGGCCCTTAAAGTAGGCGGTTTCCTTCATTCCATTCAACCGAGCACCTAACTACTGGCTAGCCTACTATGATAATGATCTTACTAACAACTAGCACCCGTATTGTTACGAAAGTTTCAAGGTTCCTCTCTCTATCTGTCGCTTCTTTTTCCCTTTCTTTCTCTTTCCTTCTACCATATTTTCCTCGATCGCTTCTGTTGTGGTTAATGTTTGTTTCCGTCATCTCGAATTTACGTATTTTGTGGTTGAAAATTCCTCGCTATCGTTATCACTGGTGGTGGTTTCTATCGTGAAGGAGACTATCAGCTTGAACTAGTTCTGTTGCTTGTGGTTTTTTTTGTGTTTAGCGAATAGCGATTACCACTCCCCGGGAACGGAAACTTGTGGTTTCGAACCATCATCACGCGTAGCTCTTTAATCGAGGAACCGACGGGGTGCCAGTAGCACGAGCTTCAAGGTTAATTAGTGGTTCGTCTGCCACTGCGACACGCAAAGGTCAACATCCTACCATTAGCTCGGTTTTGTTCGCCCCAAAAGACGTCCAAGACACGCTACCGGGAATTCGGCATCACGTGTTTCTGACGAGCGGAAAGATCAATTAGGTCGTCGGATCGGCTCGATTCGACAACATGCTGCAAGTGTGGCTGGTAATTGCTCTCCCTATGTACTGAAGTGTGGCGTGGCATGCAACAGGTCCTGGGAATTGGACCCATTATCGATGGAGATCCGATCCAGTGCACGATGAAGTGTGGCTCATATGTGCCCGGAGTGACTTCGGACATGGGAAACACGTGAAAGTTCCGCCACAAGGAAACCACTTGAGCTCCGGTGGAGAGGCTCGAGCGAGCGCGTCCACCCAACGTGGTGATGGCCAAAGTTGGCAAAGAAATTCATCGATCGATCCCGTGGATCATCAAGTGGCAAAGCGAAGGGGAAACCAGGTGGCAATAACCACAAGGAGAAGTCTGTCTGAAGCACTTGAAATTACCTCTTTCCGCTGGCGTTTTCCATGAAACTCGTCTCGGATGCATTTGTTGCACTTGAAACTTTGCTCGGAACCGCATTTGCGGAGAGCCTGTGAGTTGCAACAGGCCAACCAGTCAGAGTACTGGAGCAGAGTGTGCTGAAAGTCGCTGTCGTTTGGCGCCTACCATGCCAGACGCGCACTAGACATTCGTTTCCATTGTGCGAACAAGGGATCGGGGAGGATTTAATTAAAAACCAAAATGAATTCATTACATTGGGACGCCAGACGCCATTCATTACACTGATGTCACTTCACGACGACAATGACGACGACGACGACGACGACGAGAAGAAGCGGATTGCGGATGAGCAATCACTCGTAATGTGTAATGAGCATTCGTCGCTTTGCTGAATGGTGGAACCAACGGCAATGAAGGTACTGTACGGACCAGGAATGCGGACCAAAATGGGGGGAAAATATGAGAAAAGTTTCAATCCCCTCTCGTGGATGACGACGACGACGACGATAATGAGGACCGGAGCTTAGTTGAGAGGGCGAGCAACATGTAATTACAAACGTAGCGTCGTATGGCTTCCACCTTCCGTTCAGTGGAACTCACGCGCACACACCGTCTAATCAAAAGCGGATCATTTCGAAAGGAACCACTTTTAATCCGGTTGATAAAGACAAAAATACGCTGTTGCTCGGTTCCCTCTGTTTTCGGATTCGAGGTCAGCAGCAAAGCCACCCCCCTCAGATGGGTCAACGAAAACGCAAAAAAAACACCCCCCGGCGGGTGATGGTCTATTGCTGGAAGTAAGTTTATGTTTGATGAAAGTTTGAGTTTCATTTCCTTTTTCTATCTGTTGCTGCCCCGTCCTTTTATCGTCCCTTCTTACGCTGACATCCTTTCTGTCCGATTCACGCGGGCATTCCGTGTCAGCAGCAGCAGCAGCAGCACAAGGAGCAGAAGACCACCCGTCGGTAAGGGGGTGCGCAAGGGGCTGTGTGTCAACGAGTGACCGCTCGAGGTGTTTGCTGGCTGTTAGCTCCGTTTGCTGGAAACGAATCTGTCACTGACAGAAGCAATTACGGAGGACGGAACAGGAATTTCGTACACACGTCCGAGGACACTGTCCCTGAGGGATGGGGATGGTACTTTGGGCCCCCCTCCCCCAAAATGTAACCGAGAAGTGGCACCGTCGTGTGCTGGTGTGCTAAAATGAATTATAATTTCTTTTCCCTTCTGATTCCACACCACAAACCTATGGAGAACTCTTCTTTGTCACCGGAAAAACGGAAGAAAAAACGTGAAATACTGGGCGCCTCCATGACCATGCGCCTCCATGAGCGGGCCACGTAGGGCAATCCCACTCCGCTTCACGCTTCCGTGCGCGCTCGTTCGGAGTCGAGGAGAGGAAGGCATGGTTAAGGCAATCGACTATGAAATATCAACCTGGCGCTCCGTTGCGTGCGATCCGGGCTAAAACCGACCACTGCTACTGGAAGAGAAGAGCCCACAAAACGCAATGAAGCTGACTAAGGGATAAAAATGTCCCACCAACCGGACCGACCGGACCGGTTGGACAGGTGACGGTGAAACGAAGTGATTTACCTGTGACCACCAGATGGTCTGCGCGAGCGAAAGCGGACGGATTTAATGGAATCACCGCTGGCTGGAAGGTCACGGGCGGATCGACGGAACGGAACGGGATGGACAGAAGATGGTGGCTGAAGCTGAAGAAACGAAAATGAATGGCCGGTTAACGGTCAGTTACGCTTTGTTAGGATAATTTATAACTGATTGAGCGCGTTAAGGGACTGGGTTCGCGGTACGCGAAAGATAATTGAGGCGGCAAGGTTGATTGATTACGTCCTTTCAGCCTCACAGGCTCGGCCGTAGTAGCAGTAACGCTTACTGCGCACCATCACTACCAGCATTACCTCGCATTAAAGCTGTCGCTTCAGAACATTTCAGATAAGAAATCATATTTAGGTCTGGCAGGAGGCGAATGAAATGAAGCGTCCCGCTTGGACCACAATCTGACCATCCGTGGCCATCCGATCCGAACGGGAACGATTTGCTTTTAAATGGTGTCCCCCCCCCCTCCCCTTTTCGTGACGAACGTGATGAGATTTGAAATGTGAATCCATCGAGATCCGGAGATCCGGCTGACGCGCTTAAGGAGATAAGCGGTTGAAGATGAAGGTCTGACCACGCGTGACCTGCCGTGAGGTTGACACACGGAGGTAGCACAACGAAACACAGGACGAGATCTCTTCTCTCAGCTCTTTCTCTCTTCTGCTTTATCTGTCTTCCATCCGGTAGGCAGGTCACTGGGAGTGTTTGTTCCACTTCTCGGGGATCAGTTTCCGGTTGAGGTACAATCCGGTCCGTCCATATTGTGTTTGTCTGTGTTTGTGATGAGTTTCTTCAGATGGAAATCAGATTACGGTGTTTTAAGGGAATTGTTGTTATCTTTCCCAGTCTTTTCGGGTGTTTTTTTTCCGGGACATCTTGACGAGTGACCCAGTGACGACAGACAGAGTTGATTGTTTGCTGTTGAACGGCATGATGAAGTTGGTTCGACGACTTTCCGGTGGAATCACTTTATATCGGAGCACAATTTATGCAACGGATACCGTCTACGGATCCATACCGACTCGCCTTTTGAAGTGATTGTAGGCTAAATCTTTGATCTCTGGACTGAAGACAAAACTCGACAATCGGGCAGGAACGTCAGAAGGATTTGTCACGTATGGTTCAGCTGACACTCAGCACCGGGAGAGAGAGAGTGTAAATCCTTCAGTAAATCCCACTCCCCGGGGTTTACTGGTGCCGGTGTGTTAGGCAGGCTTACTGTCACTTCACCGGCATTCCCATTGGCCCATGGTCACATATGTGACCGTGCCAGGTCAGCCGAAAAGACAATCGTAGTAATCGCACCGTACAAAAGGTACGTTCATTCTTCTTTGGGATCCGGAAAATTCAAAAGTCATCCTCGAGAAGAAAAGGAACAGAAGGTGGAACCCACTCCCAGAAAGGTCTCTATGGGCCTGTAACTTCCTGCTCAGGAAGGTAGCGAGTGTGACGAAGGTTTTGACTTTTTGCTCGTCCTGTTCCTCTCCGAAACATCAACAATCGCAGCAAGGACACGGATGAATGGATTCAAAGTCGAAACAGGACAGGACGATTTTCGGTTTATATGGTACCAGTGGAATTAGAAGAGCTGGGGCCTTTTTGATGGTGAAGAGACTGGACTCATCAGTGGGTAAATAAACGGAGACAACCGGTACGGCGCTTCCTTGACGACGAGGGCTTTAGAGTTGCTTAATCGGATTGACTGTTCCACCCTTCGCCATCGCCACGCTCCCCCTTTGGTATGGCAATTGGAACAACATTTGAAGAAGGCATAACGTTACTGGAGACGACCACCAATAGACGGAATCGATCCGATACGAGCTATTTCGCTTGAGAGGATTAAAATTCCAAGAACCATCGACTCCGTTCAGTCACTTCCGCCAGGTGCAAGCAGGTGTTTCAGACTGCTGCTCCTGCTGCTGGTGCTGCTGCTGGTGCTGCTGATGATTCCCTTTGTTTCTCAGTGCCAGCGTGGCAAATAGTAGAAACGGATTAAATTCTAGTGCCGGGATGCTGTGAACGAACAGGTTCCAGGTTTCTGTTCTCCAGGTAACGGAGCTTAGAGCGCCGCGATTGAAGCGGTATTCCAATTGTTTCCCAACGATAGGATAGAGGATTCTTTGAAACTCGGATCACAGCTCGGTGCACATGGTGCCCGGCATTGGATGCTACTCTCCCCCTAGGGCCCTCTCCTCAGATGCAGCTGGAACACGGAACACACGCTTTGGTCACACAAAAAGGGAGCTCCAATCAAGTGAAGCTCCCGTTTTGGTGAACGTTTCGATGCACGGATGTTCCAGGACGAATCGTGGTACAGCTTCTCGGAATTATCCCAACGCGTTCTCTCTTTAAGTCCCGTTCCCGGTTTCACCCGCGGAACACCGGACCACGTAAACACGGAGTATGTACCGGTACGTTGCGTGCTTTGACGCTATTCGGTGGTACTTCTCGGAAGAGCTACAGCTACTTCCGATCCGGGACCCGTGCGCTACGCTGTGGTGTGGCCGGAACACCGAAAAAGGTGTCAGGATCGTAACCATAAAACACACTCCATCTCGTGCCCCTGCTGCTGGGCACAAGAACACAAGCAGCTTTACATAAGAACCCCCGGCCCACGAAACGGTAAACCCAATGGGATGATGGTCCAGGGAAGACACAGAAATACGGGAAATGTGCACGCGACCGACCGACCGACCGCCGACCGAACAAACAGTGACGAGCTAGTACACCCATTGGCCCCTCCACGGTATCGTGCTGCATCGTAAAGTCCTCCTCGATGCCGGTCCTGGTTCAAGCTTTCATCTCACGTGATTCATTAAACATTTATGCTTGTGCCCGCCTTCCGGTGAAACGCGATGCGCAATCCCTCCCAAGGATACCGAAGGCATTAAACTGCTTAAAGCCGAAAGTCGAGTCAAAGTCGAGATGCGACCTTAGAGACACAAACAACAGTGTAGGTCTCAAGGAGCAGGAGCAGGAGTTGGAAACAATTTGATGTGAACGCATTTTATGGTGCTCGTATAAGTCGAACGTGTTCTGCATCCGCAACCGCGACCGCCGTTCCATCCACGCTCGATGGAGGAGCTTTTCTATCATTAA
>NC_064878.1:17911595-18034095 GCF_943734665.1 Anopheles aquasalis
GCGACGTGGAATTTAATTCAAATAATTCACCAGAATGCCGGTTTAGTATTTTTTTCTTCTTCCATTTTTTTGTTGTTGCGTGGAACCCGAAACCGAGTCGCGGCTAGTAGCAAATGAAAGCCGAAAAGCTGTTCCATTTGGTGGCATGGCCGCCATCGTCATTCAGGCGCGTACCACGCTGGTAATTTGAGCCCGGTCCCCACTGTCCGTGGGAGATTGTGTGCGGGTGTGCGAGTGAGGTGGTTTGTTAAGCTAGAATAAATTGGATTCCAACGCAACAAACATCGGGCTGTGGGTTTCCGATTCACAGCATTTTGCAGAGAATTCACCACCGAAATCGAACCGCAAATCACATATCGCGCACGAATCGGCGCCCATGAATCATTCCCTTTTCTCCCTGGCACTGGCGCGATGGCTGACATTGATATGTTTGTTTGTGAAGCGCATTGCGCGCGAGTGAGTGATGGCTGCGTGAGAGGGGGGGGGGGGGGGTGAACCGCGGGTGTGATCATAAAATCAAAATTCATTCCAGCATCACATTCCGCCTCCGGTGACAGGTGGGGCAAGAACACTTGCCTCAAAAAAAAAAAAGGGGCAAAGAGTTTGAGGTCCCCTCGGTTTCCCCGCACTGCTGTATCGATTTCACAACGAACATGCTTTGGAATGTTTATTTTCAGCTCCAAAGTGAGCGCCCTAACGATGCGTATACCTTTCGGTGGTATTCGATTTGCTTTTCTTTTTTCTCGATGTGAGTCGCAACATCAGATCTTCTCCAAATAAAACCCGATCTCCATCCAAGTGTGCCGCGTATCCAAGGGGTTGCGATTCACAGCCAACTGGTGAAAGCTTGTCATCGACCTCGGTGACATCTGTCAGAGAAGTCCCTCTTTTTTGGTTCCTACCTCTTTTTTGGTTCCTACCTCTTTTTTGTTTCAAACTCCCAGTGCGCTCCCGAGGATTAGGAACATCGCATCGATAATGTGTTTCTTCTGGAGGCATCAACTTGGTAGGCATCTTCAGCGCACACCCCATCACCACTACCTGAGATGTTTGATTCTCTCGACATTTGTTGTAGACCGTTGTTGACTCCACTCCGCACTCCAACACGGCCGGTTTCTCCATCTACCAAAGGGAAACGTGATTGACGTCGATGACGTGTGCTGCTGCCGGCAACTTGCAAAACAGACAGCAGACAGCTCATCGGATCAGCGCACGCTAAAGGTTGATGGTAATTTTTGGTGATTAAAACCCGGCCCGGGACCGGCTGAATGAAGAATGCTGACAAGCTGTTCAGAAGCCCCCACCAGCAGGAGTTTGAAAAATTAATTAAAGTAACACCTTACATTGGCAGAGCATTGGCAGGACATGGGTGGGTTCGGCGGGATGGCGCCATTGTACCAGCAACGGAAGAATGAATCCTTTTATGCCGCGCTCGTGTGCCTGGTGCCCTGTTGTCACCAGCAGTCGACGCTTCCTCAGAGCCGCAGAGACCAGACCAGAGATTGTCGGGATCTGAATTGGATTAGAAATGGTAATGCCCTGCCTTAATTTTGAACCCGGCAAGCCACCTGGTGTGGCACTGGCCCGGGATGGCTTTTGTGTTTGCTTTAATTCAATATAATGTGCAGCCCTGTATTCTCTCTCTGTTTGTGTGGTGCGCGAACGAAGGCAGCCAGGAAGTGAGTTACGTTTGAGAGGGAACGAAAGTGACATAAAGTCGGTTCTTATGTCCTGTAAATATAGCCAATTAGGGATGACAATGATTGAAGCCTGCTTTTATTAGTTCACCGCCCTCCGCCGAAACCACGCGCGCGCCTCGCGTTGGGGTGACATAAATTGAAAATTATGAAAGCCCAATCACTGCCACAGGCACAGGCCCAATCTGGCTGTGGTTATGGTGGCGGTGGTGGCTGCGGCGGCGGCATCAGTCTTTTGTGCGCTGACAATTGTTATCTCGATTATCGCCCGCTAGGGGTGAAGCTGTAAAAAGACGCCTATGGCGCGCGGCGGTTTGCCTGGATGCTATCCATCACCATTATGATAAGCTTTCTTAGATTCGATTTTAATTGGAAAAGTATTTCGGGGCCCATTTTTAGAAGATATCGATTCAGTTCCCCGCCCTATGGAGATGGAAATGGTTGATGATGGAAAATGTTGATGATGGTAAAGATGCAGAGCTTAAGTACACCGCAACGGACCTGTTTGGTGCATTGTTTACCAAATAACGAGTGTTTGCACTTGTGTGTCAAGTCAAGGTGTCATACTTGTTTGTAGCCGTTGCGTTCAGCTCAAACAACTCAGAGACAACCGAGCCTGTGGTGTTGCTGTGTACACTCGAAAGTCCAATGTCAAGGCTGGATCATGCGGAGCCGCGAAGATTCCACTCTAGCCGGCACCAGCGGATGACGTAGTAGGCTAGTGTACGCAGGGATCTCCTCCGCTATCAGGCGGTTTGAGGCCGTAATCTAGCAACCCGTGTGCAGGCTTGCCCAGTTTTCAAAGCAACCCAAGCAAAGACCATAATCGCCATCGGGCGGCATCGATACTTAGATCTCTCAGCCGCTTCAAAGCAGATGATAGCGCGAGTGTTGTTATCAAAACAACCTTAACAACCCTTCTCGTCCACAATCTGCACTCGCAAGCCGTTCTGACAACTCATCGCAGCAATACATTTTAGATAGTTCCGCATGCCGTGAGTCACTTTCTGGGATGAAGCAGATGAAAAAGGAAGGCCTGCACAATGATCGCTCATTCAGTATCCTATCATTTATTTTTTAACATTACATGACAGAGAGGTAGAGAGTTTGAGGTTAGGGTAGCCGATAAGCCTCATGGATGTTTTTATTACATATTACAGTCGTATACTTTATGCTTAACTTTGACGGATGTGAAGAGGCACAGTTCACAATCACATTCTCCTTCACCAATAGTTCGAATTATAGGAATAGTGCCACACGCTCAATGAAACCAATTTTAGGCCCTACACCGCTCAGTGAAACTACATACAGGTGCCTGAATTCGACTCAGCTATACAGGTCACACTGGGGGGCATGTGTAAGTAGCCGAGCAGAGCCGGGTATTTGGATCGTACAGCGAACCATTGGGACAGCTGAACAGGTATTCAGCAAACCCATTCACCATGGTGATACAGTACTTGTAGGTTTTACAATCGTTTCTCTCCTGATTGACGTATTTGCCTGGTGCGCTACACACGAACGGTTCCTTACCAACCTGACACACGTAAACACCCGAGCAGTCCCGGGCATTGGGATCGAACAGCGCGCCCTTTGGGCAAGCGAAGGTGTATTGAGTGAAACCACCCGTCGCGGAGATGCAGTACCTGTACGTCGTACAATCCGTGCTGTCCGGGTTGACAAACTTGCCCGATTCGTTACACTGGAACGGTGCCTTAGTTGTGGTAGCCGGACTGTCAGTCACTGTGGCCGTGCTTGAAGCGGGCGTTACCGAACTCGTGGACTCGCTTGTTGTGGTCGTGGAACTCAAAGTCTCGGTTGTAGTGACCGCTGGGCCAGCTACACACTCATATTCGGTGTCCGGTTCACACCTGGAGACCTCCCTGGCAAAGATGGATCCGGCTGGGCAACTTAGCTCGACCGCATCGAGAATATCGAAGGCATTGTAGAGGCACAGGTAGTAGGTTTTGCAGTAGATGGACTCCGGTTTGGCATACCGTCCCGGTGCTGGACACACAAACGGCTTCGGTGTCACTGATTCCGTCGTAGCCGGTACAGTCGACGTAGCGACAGTTGTGGGTGGATCGGTTGGCGTTGCGGCACAGTTGTAGGTAGTCGCCGGTACACACATTTGCATTATGAGCGAGAAGATTGTGGTCGGAGGACATACGAACGTGAGTGGTGTCAACGTTCCCAGCGTGTTGGTGATGCAGAGGATGTACGATTCACACGCTACCGCCTGCGGATCGGGATATCTGCCTTCGGTTGGACAGATGAAGATATCTGGCGATGCGTCCGTTGTCGTTGGAGGCTCCGTTTTGGTAATTTCTGAAGTCTCGATGTCCGTCGTTGTTGGTTCCTCCGTTGTGGGTTGCTCCTCGGTCGTTGACTCCGCTTCGGTGGTGGAAGCTTCCTGGGTTGTAGCAGGTTCCTCTGAAGTCGTCTCCGATGCGGTCGTTTGTTCCACATCGGTCGTTGTTGGAGTATCCGTAGTTGTTATTTCTTCTGTCTGGTCAGTAGTAGCTTCTGAAAACTCGGTAGTAGACTCAAAGGTATCGGTTACCGTTGTTTCAGCAGAAACTGCAGTCGTCAGTGTTGGCTCAGTTTCCGTCGGTTGCTCTGTAGTCGCTGCCGTGGATTCGGCATCCGTGGTGGTCGATTCCGGGAGCGTAACTTCGGCGGTCGACGCAGATGTCGTCTCAGGCGTTGTATCGATTTCAACCGTCGTCACTTCGACGGTTGTCGTGGTGGTCACTTCTTCTTCTTCTGTGGTTGTTGTGAGCTCGGTAGGCATTGTAGTCGTTGGAATCACTATCGTAATGGTTTGCGGCTCAGTTGGCGATGGTGTGACTTCGGTCGTAGTAACCGGGGTGGACTCAGTAGGCGGTGTAGTAACTGCTGTCGTAGTAACCGGTCTGGACGTTGTAGTTGTTGGAATTATAATCGGGAAAGTCGGTTGCGGAGTCACTTCGGTCGTAGTAACCGGGGTGGACTCAGTAGGCGATGGTGTGACTTCGGTCGTAGTAACCGGGGTGGACTCAGTAGGCGATGGTGTGACTTCGGTCGTAGTAACCGGGGTGGACTCAGTAGACGATGTAGTAACTGCTGTCGTAGTAACCGGTCTGGACGTTGTAGTTGTTGGAATTATAATCGGGAAAGTCGGTTGCGGAGTCACTTCGGTCGTAGTAACCGGTGCGGGCGTTGGAGTTGTCCGAGTAGTCACTACCGGAGTGGTTGTCGTTTGGATTGGTGGCGCCGGCGTTTGTGACGGACACACGTACGACGATTTATCGACGCATTGCCGCACAATCGGAGAGAAGATAGTCGACAATGGGCATATGGCTGGGTTCGCTACGATAGCACCGTCCGACTCTAAGCACAGATAGTACCTGCTGCAATCGGGTGATTCGAGGTTGGCATATCGTCCCTCAGCCGGACACACGAATCCATCGCCCACCGTACTACCGGGCGTAACCACTGTCGTCTCCGTCGTCGTGGTCGTCGGTGTCTGGGCACAAAAGTGGGGCGCCAATACGCACGATGTCAGGTCTGGATCAAAGATGCTCGTCCCCGGGCAAGTAACTACCACCGCGATGAGCGATCCATCGGTATTCCGTGTGCACAGATAATACGAGCCACAATCGAGCGATTGGGGATTCGCAAAACGACCAGTCGCTGGACAGACGAAGGCGGGCTCAGGTATTTTAGTCGTCGTCGTGGTCGTCGTCACTGTCGTTGTTGTCGACGCTATCGTCGTGGTAGACTGCTCCGCTTCGATCGTCGTAAGCGGGCAGACGTAGCTCGCCGACGGGACGCACTTAAGCTGCTCGAACGAGAACACCGAGGACGAGGGACACTGGGACAGGATGGCTATCAGGGAGCCTTGCGTGTTCGGTGTGCACACATAGTACGTCTTGCAGTCGGTGCTCCCGTAGTCCGGGATACGTCCGACCTTCTCACAAACCGCATTTCGGCGCACTCTTTCGGCGGCCACCGGAAGCAGAAGCTGCTCTTCCGCCGGAACGGCACTAGCACCCGATAGCGTTTGCAGAAGTAAAAGCACCACAATCGTAATCGTTATAAGCGTTTGCATCATCACTGGCTGAGCGAGGAGCGCGTCGAATATTTGTTGCTGCTGCTGGTGCTGCTGCTGCTACGCTCGCTTAAGCTCACTCCGGGCAAATGTTCACAGTCACTGGGCCTATACCGTACTGAGGTGTGCCGGCCATACCGTGGCTAGTTTTATAGGGATGTATCATCATCATTGCCGGTTTTACAGCCCGTCCACCATAAAACATTGGTGGAATTTCTTGGAACCTAGCGAAGATCCCAGACTCCCCTCGCACACACGCGCCCTGATGGTTCATTCAATGGCGTGGCGTGGCTGCTGCTGCTGGCCCTGATAAAAACAGGCAATAAAGAATGGACCCGGGCGGTCGGTGGATGGGTGCACTACACTTCTGTCGAACTAGCAACAAGTGGACGCTCGGGACTTGGGCCACATGCGACTAGATCATAAAGCAGCTGACGCTGTTTTCGTCCCGTGTTCCCGAGATCGGACTTAGAGATGTGCATTTCCTGTTATTTTTAAACCCAGCATGCCCCCCAGAGAGGGACTGTCTGACAGACGAACGGATTTGAGAGACGTAGTTACACAGGAAAAATGAACCTTAGATAGGTCTGGCCTCACCCTCTCCAATGTGGGTCATCAACTTTCGGCGATTTCAGGGTCAGCGAAACCGGCTCTCTCTTATCAGTTCTGTTTTTGCGTTTGCGTTCGCGTTCACGTTTATTGATCCATCTATGATTGGCGTGGCGGAAGTGTGCACCTCGGAAATGATGTTGCTCGGAATGTTTTGCGATGTAGCTCGCACATTATCTTGTCAGCGTGATTGTGTTGCTTTGGATTATCAGAGTCCGACCAAAAAACAAAAAAACAAACACCTCATCGAGCTGTTGCTATCAATAGAGTGACCGGTTCCGACCGGTGCACGGAAGGGCGAAGTGCGTGCTGTTGCGCCTGTGTGGTGCTAATGCCAATCGCACAACAGGATTTAATTAAATAAACACCTGGCCTAACTGGCACTGAGCTGTAGTGGTCTCTCAATTGTGATGCGTCGCCTTTTATGCAACTGTTCCACAGGATACGAGCTTTCAACACGAGCGCCACAACTATTTAATTCCATCCCATGGCAGCTGAACGTTCAACTCGAGCGTCATGTTTAAAGAAAAAAAGTGCGAGCAAACCCAAACATAAACACCATTGCCGTTGAAGTGGCGGCCAAGCAGTCGCCCCAGCAAACAAAACAACGCTACTCGTGCACTCACTGTAATGACATTTAAATTGATCCATAATCGATACACTCGACACCGTCCCAAGGAGAAGCAGCACAGATCAGCTTCGGTGTGCAGCGCACAAGCACCCAAATGGCCTTCGTTCCGGTGCTGTACGATGTTGAAGACGACTGCACGAAAGCCAATTTGCATAGTTGCCGAAGCGTGTGCTGCTTCGAGTCCGATGGTTGCAGCACCGGACTTTGCCGGAAGTGACACATGGCCCCCTTCTCCTGTCCTCTCCTGGGTGTGCTTGCTACCACAAACTCATCTCTTCGTGCTGTGACTTGTGTGACAGCAGCAGCAGCATCAGCAGCCAGTCCGCTTGTTTTGAGGAATTTTCCATTTTTCAATTAGATGTCCGATAAGTCGGTCGGTTTCGGGAGGGCCATCAGGAGGTCTAGGGGGTGGTCCTTCCGACGTGGCGTCACAGAAATGTGTCGCCACCGGGCCACAGCGACATGACAAATATGATAAATTATTTATGTTGAATGTACCGGTGTGTATATGGCCGCCCAGAGATGGTTGTTTTGGAATTTATGAAATCGGGAAGCTGCGTGCAGCTGCTCTCTCCCTCCCTCCCCGGAAATGGTCCACCGAAATACGTCCGCCATGATGCCCGGGTAACGAACAAAATCGATTTCGTTTAGTTCAACGTTCGATACGCAAGGACGAACGATACGCGGAAGAGCAAAACGTGAGGCAACGTCAGGTACGTCAGCGACAACCATCTAGACCAGCACCGGTTTCCCATCGATCGGGAATCGAAAACTCATTTCCATTTCCAAACTGTGTCCATTCAAATAGAGCGGTACAGATCGCACCGGATCGATGGTCGCTACACTCCACCGGCTAGCCTTAATTATGCAAGCATTGCAATATCATATGCTTGCACCCTTGGCGTTCCGATGCATTCCCTTTTGTTCCCGGGAAATCAATCCAGCCCGGAACGCTAAATGTACGCACCGTGAAGCGCATTCGGACAGATGTAATCGCTTATTCATGGATAAATGCAACGGGGAAATGTGCAACAAAACACAGTCGGTCGGAAATGATCAAAAGTACAAACAAAAAAAAGTAATAAGCGACTCCTACGGGCAGCGAATGATTGTGACTTCGTATCAGCATTCGATACCAGACCGTTCTGTGCGCACAGAGTGCATTCAAGCGCGCAGAGTGCACCTAAAAGTCACTAATTGGTGCTGCCGAAAGCTGCAGCGAAAATTCCTCCGCCAGGATACGCAAACACGCACACAAGTGTGCGGTATCGAGGTGGTGGTTGTAGTGGTTTTTGCGGCCTCTGCTGCACGGCACGCGCACGAGTGCTCTCGAGTGTCTTACCGGGGTACGGCCATAAACGGCAACAGTATCGACGTAACTTCTCTGGCAACTCTCGAGCCGGTAGAGCTGTGTGCTCAACGGTTGAAGAGGCTACCGTGAAGAGTGGTTCACCATGGCCGAGAATCTCACAGTTACTGGTTGGCTCAAGATGCCGAGGTAAAAGCACTGTCGACCCTACCTCGTGGCAAGTGCTGCAACCTGACCTAACCTAACCACATCCACAGAAGCCTACTCAACCGATACATTGTAGTTCCGGACCAGGGAAACCGACGCGTGCCCTGACCACTCTGTACAAGCTTTTCGCCAATGTTTAAGTACCGCCCGGGTTTTGTGGTAATGGCGATGTGGTGGTTTTAAAGCCAGGACTCTCACCGTGGTACAAGCAGTTCAGAAGCGTTCCCTGCACGAATAAACGATGCAGATTGTTGTTCACATTCTTTCCCCAAGCACGAACACGGCCAGTGTGAGAACTGTTTTCTGCAAAGTTTGCACTTGGCGATGATCCAGAGCGATGTCCAGCAGTTTGGTCCGGACTATTGAGTAGTGGCTAGTGAGTGACATCAGAGAAAGTTGGTTTCGGGAGTTTGATGCTACCATCGGCATCCATTTGAGGCCGTATCTGTTGACCTACGTCAACATGCATTCTTGAGCGACTCTTGGAACTTTGCAGAAGCAATCCAGGCTAGTTATATGCAGGGCAGGGCATGGAGGAAATACTTTAGCAAGTGTCCAGCTCTGAAGGCATCTCGACGCAGCTCGAGCTGTTTTCAGCTTCGAGGGTAATGAAATGAATCGGTGCTATGAAAGTACAGCAACTTCCGAGAGTTATGAAAGTATTTAAACCGTTGTAGCTTTGGAATTTGAATACGATTCCGAACTGTTCGCTGTTATGGCGTAGTAGATTCACCAAGATGGAGTGAGCTCCCTACTTCACCCCGTTTTCAACACCTTCAACTTCAAACCAATAGCAGCAACAACAAGCTCGTGGATGAGGTTGCCCATAATAAGGAAAAGTTTCTCGCCGGTGGTGCTCCAATCCCAATCCCAATCCCTGCTCCTGCTCCCTGGGCCTGTATCGCACAGAAACACAATAGAACTCAATCAACAGAACAAATCGAATCATTGCAGCATTGTGGCAGCACGAAGTGAATGGATGGACGTGTTGGACGGTTGGGCAGAACAAACACAGTTTCTAGGAAAACATCCAGCAGCAGCGTGCCAATCAAAGCCAATTCACAAGCGAGGCTGTAAAAACTTGAAAAACACACGGGCCCAGCAGGCTTGGCAGTCGGATCCGCTGTGGAGTAATCTGTAAAGTTTCTTCCTGCCAAACGGAGCACGAACTGGAAAGTGGGACGCGACACCATGCATGTACGATTCCTTTTTTTTTTTTTTGCTTTTACCTTCTCCGGAATCGAATCCAACCGTAAGATGGGAAAAAGGGGGAACAATTGGGTAGACAGGGAAATCATATTTGCAGAATGCAAAAGTGAGCATCCCGAGACCAACTTTCCGCACCGAGTTCGATGGATGCTGCCAAAGGGAGGAGAGCCTTGGACTTGGACCAATCACTGAATGAGCACCCTCGTCACATTCTTTTGTGTGCATATTGTGATTGAGTATACAATTCGCTGTAGAACTCATTGTGTTACTCTGTGTCTGCGTTGAAGTATTCGAAGAATCCATTTTCAATCTTTCGAAACATCATTAATCGTTCTTCGGCTGCTTCCGGGCCATAAGCTCCGTTCTGTATCTCACCTCATGAACTGCGAATAAGAGAACATGCGAAGCGCTACGGTACGGTACGGTGCTAACGCTGCTAACCTAGTGTCAGTAGCACGGGACACACTGAAGGAACAGAAGTGAACCACGCAAAGCTTAGCGCTTTGCTTTGGAAGGATCTTCTAGAACAGAACAAGGGACATGACGGGGTGCCACGGGGCGAATTGGTTGCATCGCGGAAAGCGTAGCGGATGAACAAAGCGGGTGGTTAATTGCTTGTTTAATCGGCTAATCGGAGGCATCTCATCTCACGCACGAGTGTTAATCTAACAAGCCAGCGCCAGTGCGTTAAGCGAGCGATAGCGGCAATAAGCCCGAAACTACTAGCGGAATGGGAAAATGGGGACAACGATTGGAGGAAGATGCTCAGTTGGCTTCCGTTCAGTGCGTATATATTGTATATTGCGCGATAGCTCGCTACATTAGGTAGACGACACATCACTCTGCGTTTCCTACAAGCATTCATTCGCGCAACGGACGGAGAAGGTGAAAATGAGCTATTTCCCCTCTCGTTCTACCGACCATCACGACTCCAAGTGTGTGCCACTATGTGTGTCTCTGTGTGTGTGGAAGTGTTAGTGCGTGAGTTCGCTTTACATAAGCTGGGGGGGTGGGAGTTGTGTTCCGTCATTTGGAATCATCCATCAGTGGTGTACCAACATGCTACTGCTACTACTGCACACGGAACTACACGGAACACCGGTGTGACCAAGGGGATACCGGGATCGCGAGCACAGTTTAAGAACCTCAAGGGACACAAGGGCGGAAGCTGTACACACTGACTACTATCAGTTGTGGACGCGCTCAGAAGGTTCGCGTATGACCTTCTTTCTCTAATCGAGCGCTTGTTGAGGTACAGCTAGGGACAAACAGGCGGTAGTGTTGGTGGTGTTCGGAGTAGCCACACAGAGTAGTAGTTTGCTATGGCTTTGTGTTACATTAATTTTGGCACATACGGTCTATTGATGCTAAAACACTCATCGAACTAAAGGGAAACTAAATTGAACAAAAAATGACAAACACGTAAAAAAGAAAAACGAAAAGTGTTCTAATCCGCTAGAGACGTAGCTTTACTACCAATCGATTACAAAAAAAAACTAGGCTTTACGGGTGGGAAATTAAGAAAGGAAACATATAAAGTTGAGACTAAACACGGGAATTTTGACAAAGTCCTACTACACCCTTCCACCACTGACACGTATTAGAGCCTACCCGGAACACAAAAAAAATGGTTAGAAAACACACCAAAAAGAAACACAAGAGAGCCGCTACGGCGGTACTGGTAGGAAAACACAGGAAAACGGAAGTGAAAAAGAAGAAAATGTCAAACCGAAATACTTACTAAAGGTTTTGGTATCAATTGCACTATTGTTCTGCCCTGTATGTGTGTAAAATGAAGAGAATTAGCATTACTGACGTGACGTGACGTGACGCCGTGTGAAGCTTCTGTCGATCTGGTTGGAAAAACACAGTTTTGTGGAGCTGATGAAACCGCAACCAGGGGTGGGGAGGAGGAGGGATGATATCAAGAGGGACGAGGTGCACTGTTATGGATGATCGGATCCGGCGCAAACCAACTCGTTAGAACCGTAGACGTATGGATCCATTCGTGTGCAGCGGAACATCTCGGTTATCATTGCGAAATGTAATGTTCGTTCCTTGTGTCGTCTGATTGTGTTTTTTTACTCTTTCTCTCTCTCTCTCTCACTGTCTGTCTCTCGTGTATGCTGTAAGCACGACCGAATAAAGGGAAGTCCTTTCAAGGACCAAAAGACGTTCCCAGTTCCGGGTACCGAGCGGAATCGAATAGGAAACAGATAAGCATGCACAATGCAAAAGTGGAAGCTAGAGGTGCTGCAGGTATGAAGAAATGCTCAGCAGGAGGTAACCGACGATACTATTACGGTTACCAACTACCGACACCGGTTTGCAAGGTTCGGTATTCGGTGCGCAATGTGGGGGAGGGTTTCAACGGTAAACGACTGCACCAGACACCAGACCTAAGAGCATGTTTCATGGAGGACATTCGATGCGAAATACCACGGCAAAGAAGTGTGCGAATGAAGAAGTGCGGTCTTTCGAAGATGATATCGTTGTTACCAGAAGTAGAAAAGGAAACCAGTGGAATGAACCTGCACCAAGGGTACGAAATGGGGAGAGTATACTGGTGCATCCCTTTTATGTTCCCTGATGAATGAAGAAACAGTATGAACAAGAAGCTACTAGCAACAAGATAGATAGGTTTCACATAAACAAACAAACAAACCAACACTCACTGACACACTGTACTATAAACTGTGCTTAGTTATATGCACAAGTGTAATGTTACAATCATGAAACAGAGGAAAAACAGTTTGGTACAAAAAAAAGGTAATTTAAGCGCAATGTTTTTGTGTTTTTTTCAGCAACTCAAATGGTTTCAAATGAAAAAGCCACTGAAACCATTCGTGATGAAGTGAAATCGAAAAGTAAACAAGCGCACCGACAACAACACAAAACATGAGCGTAACTACTTGGAACAAATGCAAAACATCGGGAAAAAAACAAACGGTAATAAATTCTGTCAGTCGAAGAAGAGACCGAATACACGATACGCAAGTGGAAATGTGGAAGCTGCCTTATACACGGGATAGAGATAGACAGAGAACGTGGAATAAACACGCAGAAAAAAAAAGATATTGTTAACCTGGGTAACAAAAACCATAATGTAGTTCTGATTGAAGGCCAAAGCAAGCAAAAAAAAAATGAAACGAATACGAGTGTGAAACGAAGAGACGTGTGGAACGAGCTCGGAATTGTAAAAATGAAACATGCATCCGCCGATGTAGCAAAAAAAAAGGAACCCATCGTGAGATGCCGGAGAAGCGGCCATTGTCTGCACCGCCGGAACCGCCCGGGAACGGAACACTGGCTAGCCGGCAGCATGAAGTGGAAAATGAAGCGCATCCGAAAGAAAATGCAGCGTAGGTTTGTTTGTGAGATGGTCCGCCGTACGTGCATGTGTGTTGATGTGTGATGGTGTAGTGAGCACGTACTGTAACGTGTTTGTGGGAATGTGAGTTTTTCCTTTCGAGCATGTGTTGTTCGATGTAGCTGAAGGACAGTACAGGTCCTTTCAATCGAAGCGATCGGATGGAACGCGACAGCAGCGTTGCGGGCGGTGTTTCTGAGTGGCTCGTACTTTCTCTCTGTCGGTGGCCTCCATATGAATACAGTGCCACTATTGTCTTCACGGACGCGGGTAGTAGCCTACTGCTCCTTGCGGTGCATCGGTCTTTTCATGAAGACGATGCTTGGAAGGAGCGGTGCGGCACCACGAGAAGACATAACGAATTCATCGTGAGGTTCGTGAGGTTGAGAAATCAATTTCATAAATCGACTGTCAGCAGGCCCTCCGCCAAGGCAAGACGGGCAAGGGATGCTCAATGGTGGAAACCTCCTTGACAGCCTTGTATGAAAGTTGAGAGGTTTTAAATTGAGTTTCCACTGAACTTGAACCCGACAACAGCGAGTGCGACAAAAAAAAAAACGAAGAAGTTTATGTACGTTTGTGATTGGGATGTGTGTGAGGTTGTGTAGAAGTTGAACAACATTTTCAATTAAAAGACGTAAAATCGAAGAAATGAAAACCAGGTGAAGGATAACAAACAGTGAAACAACAATGCGACAACAACAGACTTATTAACTGGAATCGAAAGGACGAAAGAGAATTCGAAAGAGATATAACGTGAAGAATGGTGAAAGAAGAAGAATAAGTAGAAGAAGAAATAGAAGAAGACGAAACACATCGATAATTGAATAGAACTGTCAAACAACGAAGCGAATTTGCAAATATCGACCATCAAAATTCGATCCACATCATCTGCCACTCCAATTAAGAGTCCGGGGAGCGTTTGGTGGACAATAAAGGAGAAGGACAGGAAGATGGAAGTAGAGATGAACGAGGAAAAACCGAGGACAATGGGCGGAACAGATGAAACAAAGATAAAAAAACGGAGGACAATAGGAAACCAGAATAAACCAGGCGGGGGGGAAACGAAGAGTGTCGTATGATTGGCAACGGCTTTGCATGGCAATTGGCCAGGGGTATGCGTACCTGCTGCCGTCGGCGTATCCGCTTCCGGGCGGCCAAGAATATCCGCCAGTAGAGAAACAGTATCACCAGCAGCGGCACATAGAAGCTGGAAGCGGTCGCAAAGATCTGGTAGCCGATGTCCTGCGACACGATGCACTGCAGGTCCTGGTAGACGCGCGCCTCCCACTCCGGATCCTTCCAGCCGAGCAGCGGTGCGATCGAGACGAGCACCGACAGCGTCCAGATGATGATGATCATGTAGCCTATCCGTCGGGCCGTCCGTTGGTGCGCGTAATCGATATCCGTCACTGCCCAGTACCTGCACAGAGGGAGAGAGAGAGAGCGAGAGAGAGAGAGGGAGAGTGAGAAATGGATGCCAATTAGAACCGCCGGAGAAACCGTTTCGTCCTCAGACCACACAGACAGTAACGGAGAATCAACAATCGTACCGCAGTTTGACAGGATTCTGACACTGTGCACTCAATGAAAACTAGATAGTTTGCTGGCGGTAAATGCGATGCATCTGCCGGGTTGCCACACATAGAGGATGCCGGAATGTCATCCTTCGAGAGTCCTGTCAAAACGGTACGCCAGCACAGTCCGCGATTGCTCGTAGCAACTCGTAGCAGTAGTCATTGGCAAATTGGAGACAAATGAAATTATACCGTGCAAACGGTTTGTGCACTAATGGTGGCAGCAACATCTCAAACCACCCCCCTCCGCTCTGAAGGCCAATTCCACCCCAAAAACATTCACTTTGCACATTACAGGTGAACCGTGTGACAACACAATCGTTGAATCGTTTTGCAACGGTCGAAGCCACCGACCGTCACCGAAACGAGGCTGATAATTTACAAATTACCACCTTTGAGTGCAGCAGCAGTAGCAGCACCAACCGAGTGCGGTGCGGTGTTTGCAGTTGCCACTGTCACTGCCACCGGAATGCCAGCGGGAACGACAAAACCATTACGTGTAGTAGCCGTGCACAGCGCTTACTACGAGAAATGGTGTCGCACCCGTCGCAACCCAAAACCAAGCACACGGCGGTGCACAGTGCAGTGCAAATTTGCATTTAAATTGAATGCGGTGCACGATATTTTACATATGCGTCGAGGTGCTGCTGCTGGTGCTGCGCGTGGTCGCGACGATAGCAAAGTAAGTGTTCAAATATGTTTTCCCAGTTCTGTTGCGCGTACGGCACGAGTTTGAAGTTTTGTGGAATGCAGCGTAGCACTCTCTGTCACATGGTCGAAGGTGCAGCAGCCCTCGTTCGTTGGGCTCGACTCTGCTTTTGACTGTCGAAAGTCGAAAGTTAGACATAACAAAAGGCTATGGCGCTAACTATGGCGCAACGTCTGGTTGGCCGGAATGCAGAGCAGAATGAATCGGAGCTATAGCCCTCGTTTCCACGTGTTGATGATGATGATGATGACGATGTTGGAAATTACCAATTGAATAGCAAAACGTTACGCAAATGTTCCTCACCGTTTCGTCGTGCAAATTGCTGCTTACCACGACCTCACCATCTGGAGATAAACTCCTTCCCACGTAAGGCATGCGTAGCGATGTGGCATAAAGCATGCAAAGTAGGGCAGCGAACGATAATATTGAGATTCGTCTGTATCGTAACCGAAAACCAGGAATACCGGGATGCAAACTACTCTCGAGGACTCTCGAGTGTCGATGATCATGGCCATAAAGGATCTTTGGTGAATCGTCAGGATTACCACCCCCACCATTGCTTGCATTTGATAAATTATTTCCTGATTATGCGTGGGATATGGTTGTGCGCCGCTACTGCTATCACCACCACCACCACCACCATGCCAACGATGGAATTATCGGTTCGGTTTTCGATCGTTCACGGTTTCGTGATCCGTGATGCACTCTCGAGAGCGTTTCAATCCCCTTCCCTTCTCCGGTGGGGCCACTGTTTATCCCTTTGCATAATCCAGCGTACGTGGTGTGGTGGCAGGCGCTCTAGCAGGATGCTCTCGTGGTTTTCCGGCCCCGAGAGCTTTGCGTGGTTTGCACTTTTATTAATGGAAATGTGCAATCAGCCGGCGGGATCAAGTGGGACCCGCTCTCTCTCTTTCGCTGTTTGCCGAGTTGTAGTTTACGGAAGAGAATGATGGGAATTTGAAAATATCCAAACCTTTTTTCATAGTTTCATAGGAAGTTTCATAAGCTCTGATGATTGATTTGCATTTGGTGATTGAAAAATAGAAAATTTGGGTATAAAATTAAGCTGAAAACACTCGAATGATGAAGTCATTTATGTGTTTATGCAGCTCATATTGTAGCAATCAAAAGCAATAAGAAGGTGCAACGACATGGTATGGAAAGGTAACCTTCACTGTGACAAAATGATGCATTGATTGAACCGAAGAACAAGGACGAAAGAAAGCACAAGTCGCGTTATATCACCTCCTCAGCCCCAGAGATGACGGTGACAGACATTTGTAAATGGTATTTGCATTTGCATCACAGGAAGTGAACACTCTATTGGGGCCCGATTGCAACTGGAAAAGTTAGAGACGAAGGAAAATTTATGCATTCTATATAGAGCGCAACGCGAAAGCATCATTAGTGTTCGTATTGTGACACGTACGCCTCGTCATCATCTTATCATGCTGAATGAATTGATCCCATTGATTGCTACACTTTGGTAATCGTGGGCAAGAGTTGCCAAAGGATGATACGAAGCACTTGCGATGCATTGAAAAGATGTTTAACGGGAAAGAAGTGAAGTAAATGCTAACGATCGATCAAGTTAAAGACCGGACACATTTGACTATTTTCGGTTCTTTTCCGGAGACGTTGAATCAATTTTGACTGCTTTTTGTTTGGAAACTGTTCGTCAATCTTTGATGTTAGCGACATTGTGATATTTACATGTTTGAATATCATGAAAAAGATGAAGCTCCGTTGCCAAAACCCGTAGCCGATGATGGAGGCGCCAGGTGTCCGGTAAATTTGCATATTTTCAGGGGTTTTGTAATTGAAAGTAAAACCGCAAAACAACCCACTATCTCAAACTCCATTTTGTACTGAATGTTTAAATGTTCAAAACATGTTTCTTCATTCATTTTTTTTTTCAAAGCATAACAAACATATACAGAGTGAGGCAATAAAATTGCAACACAATTAAAACGCCATATTTTTTTCCTTTTTAATTGATTTTTTTTTGGTAAGAACAAAAAATGTCGGGAATTCGATAATCCTTCAAAATCAGTTTAGTTTTTTCCGTTATGTTACTTTTTGGATGGTCTCGAGATCGTGAAGAGGCCTTACTTCGCTTGGCCGCAAGTGATGAAATTCCGAACTTAGTTTTCTTTCATAAGAAACCCTTTGTTATGCTGTAGTTTGTAAACGAAAAAAATGATGGGGTTTAGTTGCCAGGGAAGTCAGCTGATGATTTACACCCTCGGCTACCCCCCGGACGCATAAATCGGGTTGATAATTTTGCATTCTTCCCACATTTTCGTTCGGTGGATCCGAGATAAATCAGCAAATTCATGTGCCAAAGCTGTTAAAAGGATCATTGCAGTCTTAGAAAAGCAAACAATTCATGCGAAAGCGTTAGACATTCCAACAGGACTCTGTATCTTCCCTCAAAGCAACCGAGACATGAGATTGGCTTAAAAAAACATTTCACACTTCAGTTCGATGTCTCATTGGCTGTCAATATTTATGGGTGTAAAAAGCGAAGGGCTTTTCAAAAGCGCCTGCGGGCAAAGCGCCCTGCGGGCAACGAGCGATGGTTTATTCTACGGGCTCAAATCGCTTTCACATACATACTGCATACCAGATTCATAAACAAAAGTTTTCATATAAATTACCAATATCAAGGAGTCAATTAACTTACAAGATCAATAGCAAACCACGATCAAATATTTCCTACTATATTTTTTTAAGAAAACAAGAAGAATATAAATCCCGTATCCTAATTTTACGCAAGAGTCCCTTATGTAGTTATGTAGAGTAATTAAGACATCAAGAAAACGAATTTTCCTTCCGTTGAAGCATCCTTGTTCAGCAAATACGCATCGAGAAGTGTTTACAACTCCTTGAACTCTCTTTGAACCGGTTGCTGTACAGTCCTTGCCATCACTCTAAAGTGAATTAAAACGCAAAGCAAAGCAGCATCAAAGCCAATCCGCTCAAGAATCCGTCGTCCCTTATACCCACCCTTGTCTTTAGCGCCGGCCAGGCGATGAGCGGCTGTAACGTCATAATCTTTGTGCACCAGCAGCTTTGTCCACGTCCTATTGCTTCCCCAGCAAGGTAGCTGGGGCTTTCCAGCGGAAATCCTAACGATGACGACCGACCAGAAGCACTATGCACCGTCAGTTGGTATCAAGCCTTAGCGTCAGCAGTTGCAGCACAGCCGGTGGTCTGGTGGCAGAAGACCCGTCATGCTCACTTTATGATGCGCCAGCAATTAAATTATCTCCCTCCACGGCCAAAAGCATAAAAGCTTTTCCAGTTTTTCACGTGAAAAAACTCGGGAAGGAAAAAAAAATGGGGCACCAGTGATTAATTGTATTCGTGTCGTGAAAGATAAGGTACCGGAGCTGCTCCTGCCGCTACTGCTGTTGTTGTTGCTTTCAAGCCCACGTTAGCTTCGCGCGCTTAGCGCGGTTCTACGGGAAGTCCTAGTTGCTGCCACCCTGTTTAATGGCGTCTCGGCCAACGGTGTGGTTTGTTTCTCGTATTTTTTTTTTTGTATGTATCTTGCTCGCTTCCCACAAAATCCATTTTCCCTTTAGTGCTGCGAAAGGTTGCACCGCTAGTGCGGCTTGCCCTGGCTGGATGGTATTGAAATTTACCAGAGAGTGTCTTAAGTGCTGCCGATGCACACTGTTCACAGGACGCTCTGCTTCCGGCGTGGCAACACCACCGATTAGTGGAATGTAGGATAGTGGCTGCTAGGCCACCATCACAGCTCATTACGCAGTTAACAAGACAAGCGAAATGTGGGGCCACTCTATTGTGCCAACCGGGAGATGGTGCATTATGGGCCGTATCTCTGGTGGAACACGTCTGCTGCGCCGTCAAGGTCCGTGGTGCACCGTGAACTGAAGGTATAGCCTCGGCATCCTGTCGTCCTGCTAGTCATCAACAGACAAAAGACGTTTTATCGTGCAGCGTTCCCGGGGGAAAGCAGCAGGACAGGAGGGACTCCTTTGTGACGTTGCTGGCCGGGGACGGCACCGAATTGGGTCTTAAAAGTGTTGGCAAGACATGGCCCTGGCACGCACGCGATCGATGATGATGGTAATGCCCATTCACAAAGGCGCTTCAGCCAGATTGCCGGGCTGGCAAAGTTCGCCAACGGTCCCCTGGTTGCGCTTCTTACTCCTCCGGGACTTCCTGCTGGTTCTCCAGCTGCTGCCGGCCGGCACTTGGCTATCAGTTATTTTTAATGAAACCACTCTCACCGGAAAGCTGCACAACGTACCCGGGAGAATGTGAGTGTCAACGTCAGAATCTCGGAAAAGGGGCCGGTTCTGAGCGTGTCCATGTCTAATACATTGAAGTTAATCTGATTAGGCGAGCAACAACTTTGAGGGCGAAAAGTTTCGTTTCTCAGAACTCCGGCACCATCTCCCGGTTGTGGTGTGGCCACCGACGGCCGAAAGCGCTCAGTCCAGAGGCGATGCCTTTTTGCGATCGGAGAGGGACAGACCACCTTTGCCGACAGAAGTGTCGGACGGGAAGTCGGGCAAACTGGACGGGATACACTGTCTCCATATTGCTCGGTTGCATGAGCGTTGGATGGAAGTTTCGTCCACTGGTGGCCTGTTAGGGGGGCTACAGGATCCCTAAGGGATGATGGTTCTAATTAGAGCGAACCAGGGGCGAAGCTAGACCGGAGTGAAGTGTTGCCTGCGATTTTTCTTTAAAATCCAAAGCAAATACGTTGGTCCGCACATCCGGCCATTCCAAAGGTAAACACTATGGCTCTTGGCACTTTGAAGCAGAGAGCAACGAGCGTGCACGCGAACTATCTTCACGAGATTTCAAGTACCTTTTCTCATTCACCTTGAAAAGCAGCGTTTGATGTTCGTTGCGCACGGTAAATCTCATTCTCATTCCGACTCCGATGTGGCTGAGTTGTGTTCAAACAGTAACTGCCAAGCGGAGGATGGTACGCAAAAAAAAAACAACGTTTAACTTTCGCTTCAGAGAGCTTCGCTTTCAGCGCGAGTTCCCTGTGTTCCTATTCTGCATCTGGTTCAGCGCTCGAGCGTCGAACGTTTACGATGCCGAACGTTGGAAGCTGGCGGACAACTTGACTCACACAATGCACAACTCATTTGCGTAATCACTTCTTGAGAATTCAGTTGTTCAGTGATTGTTCAATATCCTAGCCGCGCACAGGCGATGAGGTGGACGGACACTCGCGCTGTGCTGCGTGCAACAGTGCGCTACTTCAAACGCGCGCTCGGCTGGCAACGCGCCGTGAATGCCGTTTTATCGTGGGCCGTGGACGCTTTTAAGTGACTTTACAATAAAGTGTACCAGGCACCTTGAAGTGCTGGTGTGGATGTATGCGTTCTCTCCTTCAAAAACACTGACTCCAGAGCGGGCGTCCAGAGTGTAGATCTAAAGTAAACATACACATTCACGCTTACACACTGTGTGGTGCTCGTTCGACCTTTGTACACTGAGCTACCTGGCCGTTGAGGGGCAAGAGGTACAAATGAGAACCGTCCCCGTGGTGGGCGACGGGAAAGAAGCTATTCGCTAAAATGGCTTCTCACACTAGGCGACTCTGCTAGTCCTGATGTTTTTGATGCTTCCGAGACGATGCTCTCCAGATGCCACTGAGCGCAAGTTCTGCAAGTGACGCCCGGGCTGAAGTCGAGAGCAAGGACTTGGAGCTTCACTAAACCGCACTGCCACTCTCCGCCGCCAGAACAGCTCGCAATAGATTATCAATCTAGTCTCCCGGTGGAAACGGAAGGTTCCTTTCATCCAGGTAGGCCAGTTTGCGTTCAACGGATGATGGATGGACGAAGACGGTCTTCTTTCGGTTTGTTTCCTTCTTCCACGGTTGCCAGAAAGAAAAAAACCCTCCCCAGAGTGAAAAACATGAGAAAAAGCACGGCGAGACTTACGCACCCAACGATAAGCAGCGTACCGAAGAAAAAGGGTTATCCTTTTGACTGGTTTCGTGGAAGCGGGATCCTGCATATGTTAGCGAAATTCATTTTCCACGCTGTCAATCCGCCCCATCCGTCAAGGCAGACACGAACGAACGAACGAACGAACGACCCTTCGCATATTGAAAAGCCCGGTTCGAAGGTACAAAACATTGACAGAATCGTAGAGGATCCGTCTCCGTCCTTCGAACGGTTTGTAAGTGTGTATCCATCAGGGGAAAGGCAGCAAAACATGAGACCGATACTTCCGGAGAGCTGCAGGAGGTGGAGGAGGAGAATGAAGGAGCTCATCTTGAGAACCCTTCCCTCGGTGGGCCCGTGGTTTCAAGGGAAATTTCCAGAATCGTGGAGCGGAAATGGGAGTCCCATCTACGTCGCAGCCACTTGGTACGAGGCGAGTGGGTTCTTCATTTGGTCTAAGAGCGGGATGCCGATGAGAGATTTAGCATAAGAGATGCGGTCGGCCATATTGATTCCTTTCACTTCAAATCAGACTTGGTACGTGCGGCGCATTGCAAGATCGCCGGAATGAATTGAATTAGATGTGAACAGAATGGAACAGAACGAACGAACTACTGCGGGTGTTCGTAGTTGGAGGCTATTTAATAAATTTTTAAACAAACAATACCGATGAGCTCTTTGCAGCGCTTTGTGACTTGGAATGAAATTACGGGGGAAAAAAACCACACTTACCGGTCCAGTGCGATGGCGACGAGATGCAGGATGGAAGCGGTACAGCACAGGACATCACTGGATGTCCACATATCGCACAGGTCCGCACCGAGCCGCCATTCCTTCGACACCTCGTAAACGGCCCCGAGTGGCATCACCAAACAGGCGACAAGCAGATCCGCTACAGCGAGCGAGAGTATCAGGTGGTTCGCAACGCTCTGCAGATTGCGCTCCAACAGAATGGCCGCTATGACGAACACGTTTCCTGCGAGAGAGAGAGAGAGTGAGAGAGAAGAAAAAAAAATAGTACAACAATGTAATATCCGATCCGCAGATTGGTGCTTAACCTTCGCGTGGTTGGTTGCGACTTTGCACCGATTGAAACCTCCACCTTCATTCATGACTCATCCGCCAAGGTTGTCAGGGAATTGAGCTGTGTACCATCAAGCACGCAAGTGCCTTGCGACTATGGCGTGGCCATGTCCAACGACAGCCAACCAATTGAAATGCTGCCGCAGCTCACGTCAATCATTATTGCGCTGGGTGCTCGCCGATGCGCAACCATTACCACTCGAACCGATTCGGGCCTTCCAACCGGCATTTTTTTTTTTCCCACGGAAACCCATTCCCATTTGCGGTTGCGGTACGCCTTATTTGACAGGCAAATGGCGGCCACGCGGCTGATGGTGGCGGTGCTACATGGTGCTTCTACTTTTTTCTACGAACTTGTCCGGAGATTCGCCGAATCGGAAGCTACCAGTTTGTCGCACCGGGAGTTTCGCAGTATTTTCCGGGAATTGTTCGCTTAACTGTACACTGTGCGCGATGCGGATGGAGGTGGCCGCTATGCGCAAATGGGGCGAGGGTTCCGAAACCAAGGTCTTTCTTTTTTTTTTCTTTTGCATTTCACTTTGGATTGAAAATACTTTTCCCATTACCGACATGCCCAGTTGAAAATGTAATGCTCGCAACATTCCGCGCAACTTTTACTGTACTTATCGGAGGTCTGATGAAAACGAATATTCCTTTTTTTTTTTTGCAAGCCTTCTGATGGCTTCATTCCAGCGAGGGCTTTAAATCTGCGACAGTCTCCGGTTTACTGTCTCCGCACGCGAGCTTGAATTCCATGAGCCATCGGATGTGTGCCTTTCAACGCTTAAAATTGAGTTTAATCGATTGAACCGTTATCGCCCAAAGATGTCCCGTCTGGGAAGAAGTCGATCTCACGCCGCCGAGGGTCCACCATCCTCGAGTAATCCACGAGTGTCGAAGTCCAAAGTAAGCAAAAATCCAACTGCCGCTCAACTTTGTTGTGAATCAGCTCGATTTGTTCCCCTGTCGGTGCGTGACTCTGACTCTCCTTCGACGCCAAAAGCACGCGCTCGCTCGCTCTTGTTTAATACGATGGATTAGAAGTTGGAGGAAGTAAGCTAAGGATTGGAGAGAGAGAGAGTGAACGCAACTGACGGAGGAATAAGGTCTCATCATCTTCTGCAACAAAAAAACCTTCTCGGCCACCCATCGGCATGTGCCACCTTGCGGCGACAACCGGCGTCCGAGACTGAGCACCGAGGCACGGCATGGTGAAAACGAATCGGAGAACGTGACAAAATGGATTATCGTCCCAAGACAGGACGACCATCCCCTGGCTTGTTGGTGGCCAGTGGTGACGTGCGTGCGGCGAAGAGGATGGAACAGATGCCGGCCACGGTCGAGAAGCAGAAGAAGAAGAAGCAGAAAAAGAAACAACCGCCGCCAGCATCTTTACGGACCATCCCCACAGTTGCAGCCACGTTACAGTCCCCCTGGTACAACCGGTAAAAGGCCTCCTTGGTTTGGTTAACCTGCCTTGACTTTCAAACCACGCGGCCTACTCGATGTTTGATGGATTTTGTTTTGTCAAAGTTTTTCTGACTCCTTTTTTTGGAGCTTTCTTTTGGGGGCTCTATACTGAAGCCCCTCGTAGAGGCTGGGCTTTACGCAGCTGGATAGCACGTGACAGGTCTTCTAAGGTATCTAAGGGACGGCTACGATGTCAGGTAAATATTTGGAAACCTTGGCCGAATGAGACTGACATGGGGGTGGGAGCGAATGGAGCCAAATCTAATCAAATTACACTCTCGGAGGCTGCTCTGTTCATGAAGCCATTGTAACAACTCCGGATGATCAACTGTGATGATGCTGCGACGCTCTTTTCAGGTTATGTTCTCGGAGACGAAGCGCATCCATCCCTTGGCTCTAGCTCTTTAAATATTCACGAATCTAGCAATGTTCTCGCACACGAATAGCACCTGAGTGTCGTCAGTACTCCATCGCACCAGCATCGCATCAGAAATAAGTCTGTGACGACAACGACCACAAAAACGCCAAAGGACACGGACATTGGAAAGTGTCAACACTTTCTATAGGGCTGAAAGGATACTCTTCCAAAGGGGGAGAGCTGCAGCCGCGCCGGCAAAGCCCTCGCAGCAGACGAGCACGTCCGTCACCGAAATGCGGTGACAGGGCCGGAATGCGACATCGACATCGGCGCTCACGCTCGTTAACACATTCGGCGTACCGGTTCCCGGAGATTGGGCCACCCCGGCGGACCGACCGCAGACACTCGCATCGCTTCTTTTCTGCTGAGCGATGAACTTTTGACAACTGGAACAACACACTTCCGTCGCGGGTGAGAGGGTAGGGTAGATTCATCCAACCGCGGTGAAGCGGATGATAATCGTTTACTCAAACAAAGTCCGATCCCGGGGCCAGCCAAGGGCTTTTGACTTTTGTGCGAACGTGGCAGTAAACGTTCATCTCCAGCTGACAGCAACCTCTGACAAGACTTGATCCGCTTCGTTTCGGATCGTTCAGGGGTGTCCATCATGGGGGGGGGGGGGGGGGGGGGGGGACTGGGTTTGGAGATTAGGGCGCTACCGGGGTGCATATCCCCAGGGCAATGTTTGAGTTGCAGAAATCAATTAAACAAATGGTGTGCCGGCGGGGAAGCGACTGCTACTGGGGTGAAATGAAATTCTCGGGTTATATCGCTTTCTTTTATCAAATCGAAACTCAAATACGTCATCAGCAGTTGGAGGTGAGATTGCTCAAGGTGGATGGCTTCAATATACTTTCTCTTCATTCTGATATTGCATCAAAATTTCACTTCTATTGCTACAAAAATCCAACGATTACATCTCCTAATTTGATTTATGTTTCAGTGATATCAGGTGCTGTTTTGAAAGTTATGTTGTGAAATTCCCAATAACTTTATACAAACTCAATTATCTTCTATGTCACCTCAAACATTGATAAGGAAGATAAATTTTAAACAATCAAACGAACATATAAGCTTCATATAATTTTCTTTTTAAATTCCTCAATCTGATACCAGAAGATAAGGAATCGAAGCACTTATTGGCAGCAAAAACTTTAATAAAACACATAAAATTGCCACTCCGGCAGCAAATCCTCTGCCATTGCTGTCGGTGTACTTATAGCCAATCGTAGAATTATCAACCTTTTTTCAAACTTCGATAACTGGAGTTTATCATTGTTTATTCTAGTACACCATGCATTCCCTTGTCAATTCATCTATCATCTACACTGTACCCTTTCTTTTTAATTAGAGAAATGACAATGTGACAGATCTAGAACTATTGAAAACTGTTGTTAGCATTCATTGTAATGAAAATACTTTGAAATGAAATGCCACACGGACTACCACATTGATGCCGTAACCAAGGGTGCAACCGAGTGAATTTTAAATAAAATGTTGATTTTAGAAATCATGAAGTTGAACCACATGACCATGACCGCTGCTGCACTCGCAAGGACTCATGGGAGAAGAAATCAGCAAGAAGTCAAGCAGAACGTTCGGAACTTTTCCAATATGAATCGTTTACGGCCAAAAGCACACCTAAAGTCGCGACTGGGCATGACGATGCTGCTTCTGCTGCTGACCAGTGTAGCTTGAAGTGGGGGAAACTTTTTAGGGAAAACCCCATTTACACTTCCACTTCAGAAGAGGAGGCGAGCGAGCGGCTCGTTCCCTAGGAACCAGTACGAAAGGACGAACGGACTCATACAAGCACTCCTAGGGCTCGGCGGCTCTCAACTATTTTCATCCAATTGACAGTTTTACAGTACCCTTCCTTCCTTTCGCTCTCTCTCTCTCTCTCTCTCTCTCTCTCTTTTTCTCTCTCTCTCTCGCTCTCTCTCTTACGCTTTTCACTCTGGTCCCTCTGAAGGGAAAGGAAATTGTGTGAAAAAATTCTTTATAATTAGTTTATTTGCTTGATAATAGCTTTAGTTGTTTCGGGCGCTTGACTCGGTGTCTGCTGTCCTTGGATCAGCTCGGCTGGAAGTCCGTACGGCCAGCAACGGTTTTGCAAAGTGCCACAACTGTTTGACCATTAGAGAATCGAAAAAGTTTGCCGCTGCAAAATGGCTTTCCATTAACCTTTTTCACAAATTTTCCTGTTGCTCTTGTTGATGCTGTGGTATCATCGAGCTCAAGGGCAAGGAAAAGGGAAATCTAGGGCGAGGCATGCAATACAGCAATGAAAGTGGCTGTTGCGGCACGTGTGGCATACATCTACTGCGATGCATAATCTCGCCAGCGGCCACAGGTGTCACCCAAGGACGGTTTCATCGTCAAGCAACAAGCTTGATGCCTGTGTTTCGATTAATTCCATCTTTTCCTGGAGGCTCCTGGAAACGAGAGACCAGAGCCACAGGACGTGTGACGTGATGGTTGGCTTGCCTCCGGTCGGCTTGACAGAGTCCCTGCTGCTGTGCGATTCGATTAAACTTTCCAGTTAAGCCGTTGGACGAACGGTTAAGTAGCTAAACGGAACGACCCCGGGAAAGCTCATCGGTACGCATCGTCGCCTGCCGGACGGAGTCATCATAATGTTGCTCTGAACGAGAGGGAAGTAAGGAGGGTTTCTGTGGGAATTGGTCTTCGGAAATTACTTTTCACAGCTGTGCACACCCGACACCCTGAGCTCGAGGATGATGGAAAATTAATTAATAGAATGAAATGGTGACAAGGATCGGTTGGAGGAGATCGATGCAGCATCTTGGATTGAGGGTGTTCGAACGAAGACCGATTTATCCCAGATCAGAAGTCGGGCTATCGATGGCTGCACCATCGATTGGGAAATCATCAATGCTTGTACAAGTCCTTCACCTGCCCGTGACACTAATTGACGATTAATTTACTTTTCCAGAGATCGATTGCAATTGCCTAGCTGTCCTCTTGCTGGTTTCGTAAAACTTATTCGCTTCGTTTCACTTCAACTCAGAACGCTGAGCTAATGCTTTGAGGGCGTTTTATTTACTAGATAAAGATGTTAAGTTTGATCATTAATTTTGTGTTCTGTGTAATTTTATTATATGGTGCTTTTAGCATTGAAGATTGGTAATCTATCTGTAATGAAAGTATTGTTCGACAAATTTAATAAAGAAATACTTTTCTTACACTTCAAAAATCACCAAAAAATTAATATTGAGGTCCCTGAGTTATTGATCCACACCTAAAACTATGACAAATCGGTAAACATTTTACCGGTTACCTGGCGCCTCCATCATTGTATTTTGGAAACGGAGCTACATCATTTCGTATTCCACGAACATTCTGGGCACGAACACCGCAAAGCAAGTTTTATAAATGTCCATGTGGAGGTGCATTATCTTGTGAAGCAAAGCGGAATAGTATTAAAAACATATTTACAAATGTTGCGAATAGAAAAAAACTGACCTTTTCCATCAGAAATTAAAAAAAAAAGATAGCTTATCGTATTTCCTGTGGGTGACTGCTCAATGTTAAAAAAAGGAATAGCAAATCCATTCGAGTTGAAAAATTCCATTCTAGTGCGCAATAAAAGTATTGCATGCTTGCTGCACCCATGCAAAAGCGCAATATAATGGAATGTCATTATTAAATTTCTTTGCGTTCGATGAGAGATATCTTCCTGTCCTCGTACCCTTAAGTGCACTCAGAAAGCTGTATAGCATCCATCTTTGTGAATATCTGTGGAACTGTGTAAACAAACCGTAGTTTCAGTCACATACTCTCATCATCGAGGACTCCAGACTAACACTTATGATTTCCTCTAGCACGGAATGAGCTATATGAACATGCAATCGGAATCTGCAAAAAAAAAGTCCCTTAGCGGAGTTTGTAAAGTTTGCTTGATTTTTTGTTCCAGCCACATTGCCATTCACAACCCTCGAGTTGCTCACTCACTGTACGCAATAGTTTCTGATGAACTTGTTGACTGAAAATTCCACTACGAACTACGATTAGTTTCAGCTAAAATTCTTCCCAAGGGACCTTTGACGATGCAGCAAAAGAGTGAGTGATGTAACTTGAACGATTTGTAGAGCAAGATGAATTGAAATCATGACATGAGAGGCAAAAGGTGACCTTTTGACGTTCCTAGGAATTTAATCCTTTTATTTCCCGCTTTGTCAATCCTGTACTCGAACCAGCGCACTGTCTTTATTCATTTGGCATGTACCAGGTAGTGAAGCTTTTATAAAACTGACAGTTCCAGCTAAAATGGGACGCATTCAAACTTTCCGGTTCGGTTCATTCAAGCCTCAAAAAGTGGAAGAAGCATTTCAAAGAACAACCACACAGGGTTCAGAAAAAGGTGGTCAATATTGAATACCATTCCAAGAATTCTTTCATTTACAGATTTCGGTTTTCACTCCGTCCTTTGGGGGTCCCTATTGTGTTCACAGCATCGCGGTCGCGCGAATGGACGGATGGTCCGCATATTAATGATCTCGTTATTCAATAAAGGCAACCACTCAAACGGAAAGCAATAACCAAGCAACCCCCAAAGGGAAGGGAAAAGAAAATATAACGAAAAAAAGCGCCTCGCTACCGGTCCGGGTCCCAACATTCCATCCGGTGGACGAAAAACCATGTAATTAATATGCTCTCACCAGTACAAATCAAAGCACCCTCTCGGAACTCACCGGCCCAGGCCCAGGGTGAGATCACAGGCGACAGCGTGGAAATCATTACCTGGCAAATGCCCGTTCCGTGACCGCAACTCTTCGGAAGAAGGTCCGTGACAGGAGGGCCACGAACAATAAGAACCACCAGAAAAAGGGGGCCAAGAATCCCGGCCCGGCATAGTATTAATAATTAGTTTAATTTTGGAACGGGCCACGGCGCGGGTGAAAAAAAGGTCACGAAGGAAGTGGCCCATCGGTGAACCCTTTCTTTGGTGTGCTTGTGACGCACGAACGGGTCAAACCACCACCAAAAAAAAAAAAAACACGCGGATTGATCAACGTCATCAACGTCAGCTACGCGGATGCGCTCCACCTTCTTCGAGGTGAAAGCGTGACCGAGCCGGACTCATTTATCCCCCCCTCCGGCTACCCCCCCCCCCCCCCCCCCAGAAGGAGGTCACAAAAAGCGGAAAGTTGAGGCAAGTTATAATTGGAAAAGATGAACATAGGCGCCCCACAAAATAGATAGATAATGCCCCCCGGGGAGGGGGATTCGAAAATAGGGAAACGGAAGATGCAGCCGAGTGATCCCGCGGGGTTGAGCTCCGTGACACGCGCGTTGACATCGGTGGCGAAGGTGGCAAAGTGGACAAAAACGACCCCCGGGGGTGGTTTGCGTCCCTTTTGTTACCAGGCCATCTACCCAGCCAGCCATCCAGGCCACGCGTTTCCGGTTCTTCTCCCCGCACGAAAATACACCCGCAACATCGTGGGCGCTTTGCTTGGTTCCCGGGGAAAACCCGAAAAGGCCAAGACTTGCGTACACTTTTTGCCCAAAAATAGCTCCACGCCCGGAGCTTTTGGGGCCCCGGAGGTTGTAATTCAATTCACCTCAAGTTTGTAGCCTTTCGGCCAACAATCAAACCGGCGCAAAGAAGTCGCAAAGCCAGGGAACGAAGGAGAGAACAACAATTTAATTAAGCGCTCCATTCCGGTCCGATGGTTTTAGTCTTTGTAGTTCTTCCCACTCATGGAAGGAAGCGAGACACGTACCTTGTCCGTAAACCGTAAAAATGGAACCATAGGATGGACCTTGAGGCCATCCTTTTCGTTCAGTTCTACCCTACAAACTAACCGTGTAAGGACCCAGCTGACGAGGTAATATTCACTTCGAGGCCCACTAACACGATAGCTAACTGCCCTTGACGTCTGCCTGCTTGTCTGTCTGTGAGAAGCCATCAAATCCAATCGGAAATAACGACGAATCCTGCAAGGCCAGATCCATTATAAATGTCTACGGTCGTTTGTTTTCCGGGGCCTATTTCCTGATTTGTGGTCAACGGCGCGTCATGACGTACGCCCCTACGGATCGATGACGAAGAAGAAGCGCGAGGTGGGGGGATTTATTGGAAGAAAAATCATGTTTCCTTCCCTCCCAGTGCGAGACTGGCTTGCCTGGATAGTACGTGCGTCAGCTCGAATGAAAACCGATTCCATAAAAGTGTCTAATGGAATGAAGTGCCTATAGTAACCGGGCACCTCCCACCTCGGACATCTATTGTTTTAGCTACCACACACTGCGGGGCTTTCATCATTTGTCAGGGCGTCGGAATGGGGCGGAATTACACCCACACAGACACGCACATGGATACGGTGCCCGGGGGGGGGCGGGGGTACGAAAAACAAGCGAAAATCATATTTGTGTCTGCAGATCTGGAACATGGGCATGGAGCTACAGCACGGGGAGCAAAAGTTGGAAGCTTGTTTTGGTCGTAAAAGTCTGTGTCTACGTCTCGTTTCTCGCTAGTTTTGTGTGCTTTTGGGCTCGCGAAATGGTCCACAACGTGGTGGTGGTGGTGGTGGTAGAGGAATTGGGTGGAAATTGATTTCTTATCTGTGGAACCGCCGCCACCATTGCCCTAACCGGAGCGAAGTGCGTCAAAGCTACGCTAGAGGAAGGGAGATGAGTTGTTTTGATGATCTAGCAGAGATCGCAATCGGATGTTTTGCGACGGGTGGAGTACGAGATGCTGTTGAGGAAAACTCATATATTCTCATTGAATTACTAGGGACCTGCGCGTAATTTCAAAGTGACTCCAGGAATTCTATACCTGACCAAAAAAAATCCTCTTCATGGTATGGGTTGCCCAATTCGTTATTATTTTTAATATTATTATTAGGCATCTTTTTTTTGTGCAAGTAACAGCACCAGTAGTCAGTCTACCTGTCAAATAGTCTTCAACGATGTAGTAGGTCTTTAAAATCAAGCGAACGATTGCATCATTCAAAGTATTGCTCATCACTGGCTACTATTTTTTCCCAAATTTAAGATAATTTTAGAATACCGTGTCGATTGCTTCAAAAGATGAAAAGTTTTTATTGAAGCAATCCCATTTTCAATACTCAAAACACAACATTTTTACCTTGAGAAAACATATGTTATAATCAATATTGTGTTCAGTCACTTATTGCGTTTTAAAGATATTTTGTTGTTCTTGAAAAGGATATAACATAGGGGGTAGTGAACTTTCCGCCAACAAAATGGCACCATCTTTTAATATAATCGAAAGAACTTAGTTATAAACCCAATAAAGCTTGGAACACTGAACATAGCCTGAGAAAATAGAACCTATCAGGCCAGAAATAAGCTAAACACATGAAAAAGATGTCAGTTTGTAGGAATCTTAACTAGCTATGCGTAAAAAATAGCGATTAAATAATTAATTGCGAATTAATCTACGCACTTTTAGTTTGATGCGACACATAATGTGCTGCACAGTAGTGGAAGAGATTTGACCATTTTTCCCAACCATTTGTACATTACAGCTGGATTTTTAATCATTTTACGCTGTTTCTTTAGTCATCGTATTGGACGACACTGTGGGCAATTTGGTGGATTGAAGATTTTTGGTATGAAATCAATGCTGTTGTTTTGATACCAATTTATGATCTCTGTGCTGTTGGCAATGCAGCTTTCCACGTCAGGCCAGAACTTAACGGGACCTTTATAAGACAGTTTACGGGCAATTTTGTCTGCGTAAATGAACTAAAACCTTGCTGTCGTATTCTCTCGACGATTGCTAAAGTCAAATTTGCCTGCTGGTTTTTGCCAAAATACAGTTTTACGTGGGTTTTCTCTCCAGTCAAATTACGCGTTTTTTACGCGTTTCGTGTTCCATCGGCGATAGGCGTTGAAGGTATGGTTCAATTTTTTATCACTAAATAGTTGAATTTTTCTCACTAAAAGAAAAGACTCTGACCTTCAAAAAGACACCTACAGAGTAACAAAACGACCACTAGGAGCGCTGCGATGTGTAAAAGAATGCGGGCAAATATTAAGTGTTCCATGCTTTCGTAAGCTTATGACGTATTCAAGAAGTCTTTGGCTCAACTAATTCGTTGAAACTCATGGTAATATTTGCACAGAATAACGTTTCTCGATCAACTCCTTCCAAATTATACGCCACCAAATCTTCCACGAAAAAAAGAATCTTTTACTTTCAAACTGAAATCAATCATCTTCGGTTTTGCGCTATGCGGACGAGTTTCGTGCCATAATTTTGCATAAATAAAGCCCACCACCACTGCCGATAATCTGTGGAGATACGGGCCACACCGGGGAGGGATACACGTCGGCCGATCAGGCCTTCAACTGCAACGCAACAGATAGCACCCTCACCCTCTCTGTACGGCGCGAAGGACACGGTAAGCAACAAAAGGGTCGTCCAAACGGACGGTCCCAGTTGCCGGTGTTGAAAAAAAAAAACAAAACGATCAACAACGGACGATCGGCTGGGACGGAAAAGCATCGAAGAGTGAGTGCTGTGTGAAAAGCTCAAAACAAAAGGTTTATCGCGGAACCGGACAGCATTGACAGGAAGCAAGCCACTCGCACACCACTACCACCACCGGGACCGGAGCCATCGTGAGAGGCGTAATTTATTATCCCCCAGGTGACAGTTAGTTTGATGAAGTCCGCTTATCGAGCAGGGCGGCCGGTGAACCGGTTTGGTGGTTGAGAGTTGAGCATAACTTTTACGCCGCATCGCTCCATACACTCACGCATCAATGTGCTCTTCCTCTTGTTGGTCGGATGCCGGATACCGCAACCGGTTAGACCGTAGCATCAGAGTCACTTTGACCAAACACCTGCACACCGCCCTGGGGGGTCGTCGTTAATGATGATCAAGATGTATGTAGTGAGCCACACGAGGGTGGCCTGCGGAGTGGTTATGTTGGGACACGCTCTGCATAAATGTGACACCTGTCGCACCGGCCACCGGCGCTGGCGAACGCGTATCACAATTTATCTTTCACGCTCGCTGGCAACCCCCAACCCCAAGGCCCACCACCCTAGGCGTCTGCATGACCTCGTCATCAATCCTGTTCCACCCCTCTTTGGACGAACTCACCGAAGCTTTATTTATTTATAATCCATCAAACTGCTGTACCAAACACCGTGCCGGCCGTGAGTGTGCCCGTGTCGAGCTTTTCCGTCGACATGATTTTCCAAACCGGTGAGCCTCCCCGTTGGCTACGGCACGCAATCAATCTCTATAAAAGGCACAAACCATTTCCGGTCTTCCTGGAGTCTTGCCGGAATTGTGAACCGATTTTGGATGGCTGGAGCGACATCTCCGGTGTAAGCTTGGGTGGAGTAGCAAGCATCCATGCTTCACGCAGGATGTCCGCAGCAAGTGATTGAGTGATTGCACCGGTTCCAGGGTCTCCGGAAAACAGGAGCAATCAGTGGTAAGTGGTTTGGCTGGCTGCACCTGGTACGTTGGGAATGCAATGACGTTGGACCCAAAAATTGAGCTGCATCGTGGAACGTAGATGGAATATTTTTGAAACGAGGCACCCGAGGTGCCAGAAGGGAGAAAAAGGAAGAAGCGCCACTCACGGGACACAAAAGTTATGTGGCCAACTGGTCTAGCGGCAGTCGGCAGGGTTGGTCCGGCGGTGTTGTCCGATGTGTTTTTGTTTTTTTTTTTCTGGTTCGTTTGCTGTGGTTGTGGAAGGTAATTTTCCAAACCATTTGATTTGCACAAATGCCAAACCAACGATGATTGTGGTTTTACTCGCATGTCGCCACTGCCGGGCTGTGCCGGTGGACCACAAAACCCACAGAGCGTATTTCCGAGGAGCAGAGCAGCAAGACGGCAAAGGAATGTCGTTGCTCCGTTTGTTTATTTGGTGGTTTTGTTGGCCCTTTACACTCTCTCTCTCTCTCTCTCTATTTCATCTGTGTAACGTTTATGGAAATACGGTTCAATGAATACGCGAATTCGATTCAATTTCCCAGTGCTTGTCTTGTGGCTTTTTAGTGACACGGAACTCAATAAATCGCATGATATTAATCAACAATGGCATTGACGGAGGTAGCACATTGTTTAATTTAGTTACTGAATGTTGCAAAGTTGAAGTAAAAATTTAAAATTGATGATTTATGGGAAACATTTTTGTAAATGCGGTAATGCGGTTCTTGCTATATTAAAAGATACCTTCACCAATCGACATGTAGCACACTGATTGAAACTGATACTATTATGTTCATCAAACAGTACAATCAATACTAACGACATAATGTGTGATATCTCTGGTCAGTCTACTAGACCAGATATTTTAACTAGAACCTATCTGTTAATTGGGCAGCGAGCTGTATTGGGAGTATTTAACTTTCTGTGATTTCCAGTAGGCAGATTTTTTTTAGCAAATAGATCTGACTGTGAAGCAAAACATTTTCTATCCCAGAGACGTTGAAAGCATTGGAGATTTTCACATTCAGAGAGCGCCATTGGACAAAGTTCTAGGTTCGATTTAAATCTGTCTTTGAAGGAAAAAGCTTTCTGGCAAGCAAGTTGTTGTGCTTAGATGTGACATCTATTATAATCCTCGTTTTAGATACTTAAAATGCTGCAGGATAACACTAATGCATAAAAAAGTGTATGGTACAAGTGTGTCATGTGCTGATACATTATTCAATGACATTAATTTGAATTTTACATCGATAGTTTAAATACCAGAACAATCGGTCGTAATAACACTTCAAAGGGTTTTATCCCTACATGTAAGTCATTTAATAAGTGATGAAGACGAAGTGGCATGCGAAGTGGCATTACAACGTTCCACACATTTATTCCCAGAGCCGCAAGCAACAGTCACTTCGATTGATGTATTTTGCATTAAATTGCATTGCAAATACACTTCACTGTTACATGCACGTGCGGGAATTAATTGAATGCCAATATCGGTATCGGCCTCCATTTCTCCGAAACACCCGCGCTGGAATGTTGCACTCCGTGCTGGATGCACGCACCGTGCCCACCAAATAATGCCGTTCGTGTTCGGCAAAGTGTTTAAACAGTCAATCCTGAATAAGCTATTAGATCGAATTGCAAAATCAAAGCGAATCGCTTCGGATAAACACCGAGACGGCGGCCCCGTGGATGAATCGAGGGCAATATTTGCACGGGAATGGCACGCATTTACGCAACCGTTTTACGCGGAACTGTGGCGACGACGGTGGATCAACAGAGGAAATCCCGGGAATCATTACCGCCTTCGCCGCTACATTCGAATCCTCATTTCCCTGGTTTAGCGGATACTGAGCATGCTTGTCGTCGATGCCGTGACCTTTTCTTAGGGTGCCAAAGCAGAGAAATGGCCCTTTGGGGTGTTTTATACCGTGTGGTTTGCGTCAAACGTCTCAGCTCTCTTGATGAAAAACGTATTCTCGCACCATTCACCGCAGGTCGTGACCTGGATTTCGTCTCGATGTTGAGGAATCGGAGTCTCTGGGGGTGAGGGTGACAATAAATAATGCTCGATACGAATATATGTGTACCATCTTTTGGCCCAAGACTTTACGATTATTAGCACCATCTATCATGGTAACGACGACGGTGGTAGCAGAATCGGTATCGACGATACAGCTATTTCCTACAAACCCTGGTACCAGAATCCTGGGCAAGGGCTGCTATTTTGACCGCTCTACACGAAGGTACATGCACCGTGAAGCTGGTGCTACGCTTCGACTCGCACGTCGAATAATATCAGCTCGTTAGATCTCGATTCGCCACTGCGGGCCCGTTGCGTTGGGTACCATTCTCGGGAAGCCGTTTATCAAGAAGTTTGGGAGCAAAGCAGGGAAAGCTCCGAAAGCTTCATTGAGACCGCGAACGCGAGTAAATCATACCGAGACATCATAAATCGTCGGTACACGATAGGGAGCGTTACGTTTCTTCCAAATCCAAAAGCATTCTATCTTGGAGACCGCAGAATGAGGATGAGGCCGCGCACACTGGCATCCATCGTTGATAAGCCCGCCTTAGAAGCGCGTTGAATGAACGCCGTGAAACGAACGCTCAAGACACACTTTCAAATTAGCGCCCAGCCTTGCGAAACTAACCGGAGACTCGTCACAAACTTCGTTTCTGGTTCGTTCGTCGTTCCTCCATTCCTAAACCACCAGCGCCACGCCACGCCACGCGCTCACCCACAGTGAAGTGGATCCACATCCGGCGGAACCAAAACCGATCAACCGAAAAGCGGCCGAAGGCGGCAGCTGGCAGCGAAAGGCGGTGAAAGTAATTTAATTTTGCAGCATAATTGAGGCGGCTTTTCTCGGCGTCTCCGCGACGCCGAACGGAGCCGCCAAACACCCAAGGCGAACCATGGCAAGCAAGCAGGCGCGGAAGGAGCGAGCATTAATTTGCATGTTTTGTTAAGTTGGCATGACGAGCCGACGAGGGAACCGAAGCTTGGAGCTTGTGCCGAAAATCTGGCCGCCACAGTCTCGCAGCCGCAGTTGATAAAGTGCCCGAGGGGGGGGGGGGGGGGTTTATGCAGAGCACACGCTCTCATTAATCGACGACCGAGAGGGGGAAGGAGCGCGGAAACGCCAGTTGTCAGTGAGGGCGAGGAGGTCTTTGGCCAAAGTTTTTAATTTACTTCCCGCGTGTCGGGCTATTGATTTATGATCAATAATGCGAGAAATATTCTGCCGTGACGGTGCTGCTGCTGCGGAGAGATGAGCATGATTTTCATGATTTTATGCTTCATAAAGCATAAGCCCCCACCCCCCAAAAAGAACGGTTGGAAAAGGGAGCAAAGAAGCTCACTGAGCCCATCTAAAAAGCCGACGTAACCGATAAGTAACCGCAGCACCGGTGAGATCATTGACCTTTCTCGTCATCATTCGCACAATCCACAAGCTCCAGGATCGTGAGCTCAGACCGGTAAAGAGAAGAACCGAGATTGTTTATATTACGCCACCCACATAAAGTATCGATAAAGTTGGTTCCCCCCAGGGGGGTGGAGTCGGCCAGGTAAAAGAAAACATTTTCTCCTCAGAACCTCCCCGAAGCCACTGCTGACTTTTGTTTGCTGATCCTTCTGACATCCGTTTGGGACAAATCTTCTAGAGAGAAAGAGAAGGAGAAAGAAAGAGAGAGAGAGAGAGAGAGAGAGAGAGAGAGAAAGGGGGTTGGGGTGACGAAAGCCTAAAACAAACGCTTCGAGCGCCTGCAAGGTATACAATGGGTCGTACACGATGAGATGAGCTTTTGGGAGAAGAAGGATACGATTGCTGAAGGATTCATTGGCCACCCAGAGGAGGGAAGGACAGCTGTTTGGTTTACCCGGCAGCTGGTGTTTGACGTGATGGATGCTTCCGGCGTTTGTTTGCCAAACAGATCAACAGAAGGGTAGTATCGATCCGAGCACTGCGTAGAGGATGTAGTCGCACGTGCTCGAGCACGAACTCGATCAACCAGCACGCCAGAAAGGCATTCTCGAACGAACGAACGAACGAAGCGAAACGCTCGGTTTGGAAAATTTACGTAAATTCGTTCATTCCATCCACCGCCATCATCTCCGGTGCGACAGAAAAGCGACGAAAAGCGGAGGCATGGCCACCACGCAGGGTGGACGTACGCGTTATTAGCATTCACCTGCGGCCTGTCATGTGCAGCTCACTGTACATCATGAAATAACAATCACGATAAGAGCCCCAATCAGCCTTGCGTGAACGTACCCGCTCACTGTGTGGCCTTGCCATGTGCGTTACGGTGCCCGGGGACTTTGTCTGACTGACATGCCAGCCCTGGTACGGTCTGGCCAGGAATGTTGCTTTTGTTTCTCTCGAGCTTCACCACCAGCATCACAGCGAGGACATGGGCCACGTCAGAAGTGCATCATCATTTCGTTCGAAGCGAAGTGGAAGGAAAGCGAAGAGAACTCTAACAAATTGTTGTAATATCAGGGTATCAGGGGGCCTGTGATTTGATTTGATAACGTGATAACGAGAAAGCTAGCTGCGCCGCTGTTGCGAAACGGTGCACTAGACAGCACATCACTGAACGCTGACTGAAGGCAGGTTCTTGGTCGTGCTGGCTGCGTGAAGCGTATCGTGTCTGAATGGCAAATGAGATGTAAAGCGTCACATACGGGAGGGCTAGAGGGTAGGACGAGATGTGAATGTTTTAAAACAAGAAGATGTTTACCTAAACCCAGACAAGTACTTCATAGAACCAAGATGCCACGCAATGTGGAATCATGTTTCTCGACGAGGGAAGCTCTCCGAGATGAATTCAAACTCACACGAATTCCTATGAAGTCCTTACGGTATAAGATGGCCAATCCGAATGAGAATTTTGACAAAATGCCAACCATTCGGGTTGGCAATGATTGCTCGACTGTACTGAAGTCATAAACACCGAAAAACACCGCTTCACCATGACGTCAGGACATAAGGAGGTTAGTCATCCGTTAGTTAGACGCTTTTTCAACGACCTTGCCAATCTGTCGAGCGCACGTGACGGTAGCAATATGGTGCAGCAGTTATCCGTCAAGAGGGGCAACCTCGCGGCTTCTCGCGTGGTTCCCGAGAAGTGACGTCACTTTCATTCGATTTCATGGAATCATCGAGCCAACGGGGCGTATGTTTTTTTTATGGCGCCCCCCATCACCCATCATCCACCGCTGCGGCGGAGAGGAACTGGCACGATTTACGATTTATCCGGTTTGAGGGCACCGAACGGAGGTTCAAACTTATGTCAAAAAAAAAAAAAAGATTACATCCCCATCACCGACGTGGCTCTTCAAATCTCGGAAAACTCGTGTGTTCTGCATGGAAAATGACCTCGAACTGAACTGGGAACACACGCTTCGAACACGGGCCTTCTTTTGAAGCACTCTTCAACCGAAGGACATCGATTTTCCGATTTCACCGCCCGTATAGTAATTCGCCTCTTTGATTGGATTTTCCCGGTTATCAAAGGTACAGCATTCATTGGATTCGAGGATGCGATTGATTCATTCTCGAAATCCGCTCCAGTTCCGCCCCTACATCCCCCCAAAAGGCAGTTCACCGATAAAAGAGTGAATCTACGCCACGCTGAACCTCTGCCCGATACTTACCGATAACGGTCGCGAGGATAACAATTCCCAGCACGATGGCGGTCGCGATCACGCGTATCAGATAGATTGTCGTTTCGCTGGCGATGGCATCCTCGTCAAGATCACCACCCCCCGGCAGCAGCAGATCCCGTCCGGTGCCGGTACCATTGGGGAAGTAGTATCGGCTCGTGGTGTTGTTACCTGCAGCACCACCACCACCACCACCACCACCACCGGCACCATAGTTGAGCAAGAAGCAGTTGGTACAGTTCCACAGGGCCATCAGCTCATCCTCTTCGAGCAGATCGGGCAGTGAGAGCGAGAGGCCACCGCCGATCCCGCTCGCCGTCAGCCCACTACCGGCCGGTGGCAAAAGCGAGGACGCCGGCGAGGAACTGTTGCCGGCATCACCGGCACCGCCAGTATCCTCTCGGGTGCCGCCATAATCCGTGGCGATCGTACTGTAGTTGGAGAGGAACGTTTGCGTGAGGTTCTGCACGGTATCGCTGGCGGTGGTGGCAAAGCTTGACAACTCGTCGGCCGTCTCATCGGAAATCGGGGTGGTCTCGGTAGCAAACGACAGCGGCGCACGGTTCGTGACCGTCGTCGTAGCCGTAGCCGTCGTTGGAAGTGATTCGCTGTACAGTAGATCGACACGATCGACACTCGGCGCAGTGGCGGTCGAATAGTAGCTGCTGGTCACTGATTGAAGGCTGGACGACGAGGTAAACGCGGTGGACCGGCCAGTACCGACGGTAGAGGATACGGGCGACGCGGCAAGATTGTAAGGGACGGTAAGTGGACTACTGTTGCCGGAGCTACTGGTGCTGCTACTGTCAGCGGGAGAGGTGATGGGAAGACCGTACGTCACACGGGACGCCGCTGAAGTGGGAGAAGAGGTGCTTCGTGACCAGGGCAGGGTGGTCCAAGCAAATGATTCATTCGTCGGGTTGCTACCGTCCATCAGGGCCATAGTTTGTGCATTGACGCCCCCGATCCGTTGCTCACTGCCGGATGTCACTTTTTCCCTAACCTTCACTATCGAGCCTCACTCACTCGACTCCCTTTCCCTGACCGTAATCCTTCGAAAAGTGTCCAATTGTTGTCAAAAGAAGGAACATAAACACACTCGCGCGCACACAGGCACACTCTAAGACACCGAGGGGGGCCTCTTGGACCCCTGGCAATCCGGGTTGTCTCAGTGGTTTGAGTACTTCACCCGCTTGAAACCATGAACCGCTGTACTTCTGTGCGCCATCACATCACAAGCCTCAGTCACTTCGTCGTGTGCGAAACGTGCTCGTAAACAAACACACTCACACCACACCGCGAACACGCTACGCTGTATTATGTCATTTTTATCACTTTCCGACGGCACCGCCGGTCTGCAACGAGATGGCGTCCTCCCTGGCTGTCACGGTGGTACGCTCGATAAACCATCGCCGCCGCCGCCGCCACCAGCATCGCCGCGTGCATCACCGTCGAATGCGTCGATCAGTTCGCTCGATCACAGCTGATCAGAAACTGAACTGGCAAAGTTGTCGATTATTGGCTGAACGTCAACGCAACGTCACTTTTCTCCACGAGTTATCCATCGAGGGCGACCGGAGTTGGAGCACTGCAAAGTAGAGAGAAACATAGAGAAAAAAAACAAAGAGTATGAGAAGAAAGAAAGAATCCGGTTCCAAAGTTCCGCACAAGTATCTTGTGGTTATGAAACTCTACAATCAGCAAATGGTGCAACTTGTGATTCTAGGTCAGAACGCACGAACGCAGCTAATCGAACAGCGTAACACTGACAGCAGAGTTCTGCTCCATGGTGTGTTGTAATGGTGGGGTGCAGGTGTCACGATCCAATCGATAAACGGTCACCGACAGTGTAATTGAATGTTCTATTGAAATTGCAGTACACCATGCACCAGCACCAGCAGCCACTGGTCCATGACGTGGTGCCGCCAATATTGACGAAGGAATAGGGTGGAATGGAGCGGGTGGACCATCATTGTTTGGTGCGGTCACTGTTGCTGGTGCTGGGTTGAGCGAGCACAATCAGCGAGTTGTTTGTGAATGCTGGACGCTGGAAGGCAATTACCTGGAAGCTACAACTCGCTATCGTTCGTTGAAAACTACGTATTGTATGAGTGTGTGAGGGTGTGTATGTTTGTTGTTCGATTCGGTAGTAGTAGCACCGTGATTGCAACCAACAAATTATGATGCAATTTGATTGTTTACACAGAAACAGCTTACGAAGTGTCATGAGTCAATACCGCTGTCACTAGTAGAGTATCGCCAATCGGGCGCCATCACACCACGCACCAACAACCATCAGTGACTACTAGATCACCTGGGGTGAGGTTATGGCAGTCGCTGCGTGACAAATGATGTCAAAAGTTTATTGACGGTAGCCCAAGAAGGTGTCAAGTTGATGACAGGCAAGTGTTTGAGTTATTGGAAAATTGATAATCTACTCGATCGAACAAAATCCCCAAAACCCTCGTCAGATAAAGCCAGGGATCTGAAAGCAGTTCACAAATACCGATCTGAGCGGACACAAAACAATGCAGACCCGGAACCGGAACTCAACTCGACCCCCTATGGTCATATGGCGACGACGATTGCGTTCGAAGGAACAAATCCCTTCCCAAAGCACACATTCCCTTTTGCCACTCGCTGACGTGACGTAACCGCAAGAGTTACGACCGTCCCTCCACCTTCCGCCTCCTCATCGTAAGGCTCATTAGGACTACACGATTCGATTATGCTAATGGAAGGGAAGTCAAACGAGGAATCACATGGGCCACTGACGTTTCCCCGCCGGGGGCCCTCCACGTAGTATTTGTTTTGCTAGGTCGCGGAGGAAGAGAAAGAGAGGCACGAGGTCCGTTCGAGGTGCCCTCCACTCGTTGGGTCAAATATAAATCTAATCTGACCAAAAAGGATTCCAATGCGTGCGTTCGTGGGTGGGGTTTGTGGGCGCACACATTACCCGCACCGAAGCCGAGCCAATGGTTCGTTCCAGGGTCCCAGGAATCTGACTTCTTACGCCTCAATGCACCGTAATGTGTGAAGGGGCCCGGGTGGGACTGGCGAGTGAGTGTCTTTTGGCGAGTTTCGGGAGGCAAATGGGTGGCCCTATCGCGATGGAATACTGATGCCGACAGCCGGCTCTTGCAGAGTCTTGGGAGCACTCGCTACACTCCGAGCAATCAGTACGCTACATGTGTTTCAGCGTCGGAGGCGAAAGCAATTGACCGATCGATTCTAACGCGTTGCTGATGTGTGTGCATGTTTTCCGCCGTGTGGGAAAAGGTCTCTGTTGGTTGCTTGCTCGTTGTTGACAATTGCTCTTTGTACTCGGTTAAGTCTAGTCTATTAACATAACAGTTAGATCCAGATCGGTGTCCATTATTTATTACTTTTTTTCCATTATGTTCCTCTGCTTCCACCTCTCCTGTTAATATTTATTCCGTTGTTTTTGATTCGGTCAGAGTAAATGCTTTGCAGCAAAAAAAAAGGAAACCAAAAACCCCCGTCGCGAACCCAACAGCAATGGATTTGCTTTGTTTATCGACGGCACTTACCGCGAACAGCCGCCTAATGAACAGCGAACCAGCGAGTAGCATAAATAAATCAATTAACATTGTGTTTGGCTACGGCCTAACATTTGCTTCAACGAACACTCAAGCACCCGCCCACCGTGGTCCTTCTATGCCGAAACCACCGACCCCAACTCTGGCTGACACCGTCGTCAGCCGTCCGCGTCGCTAGAACCCACGCAGAACGTACAACTTTCGGCAGCTGACGTGATGAATTTATTATGATTTTTCAAAAAGTTATACGTGCTGTCAACCGGCGACGCAGCAGCAGCAGCACTCGACGCGTAAAAGCGCCCTGCATCGATCCGTTTGCTGATGATATTGAGCGGGGAGAAAGGCTGCTGCTGCAACTTTTTGCAGAAAACCGGAAAAGAACAAACAATCACAAAGCAGTACTCGAACGCACGAGCTAGAATTGAGACTGAGGAGCACTTTATCGTCGGAAAAGCTAGACCGAAAGCTGGTAACACATAATCCGCGGCAACAACAACTGGCCAACAGCTGCACAACTTGGAAGTCGCGCAGGCGGAAGTGAAATGGGCCGAATGGAAACTATAAAAAAGTATGCAAATCAAAAAAATGGGTCGGTGGTAGGTGGGAAAGGTATGCTAAAAAGCAGCGAAGCAGGAAAACAAACCAACAAAAGGGAAAACGGCAAAAAAGTTCCAAAAAGCGATCACCGCGCATCCAACCGGGTGGTGCTGGTAGCCGTCAACAGTCCCCGAGGAGGGGAATGCGTTTAGTTTCGCGAGAAGCGAAGAGAAATTTTCAATTTAATTAAGGCACGCAGCGCAACATGCTGCGAGCATTAAAATGTATGCCAGTCGGTTTCGCTGGTCTGGAACAGTGCCAGCAATCCAGTGCTCAAAAGCAACAAACGGTGCGCTCCTGTTCGAAGCCTCCTACCGAACCAGCTGACGCACAACAGGGTTACCCCCGGTCCCCGGGGGCTGCACCTGAAGAACAGCAGCAGGAGGAACCGGCCACTGGAAAAAAAAATGCCCAAAATCCCGTCCAGAAAAACGAGAATTGGCCAGCCTCGTTGTGTGCCGCGTCGAACGGCACATCGCATCGCATCGCACCAAAACCGTGCCGTGGAGTGGATCGCTGGACAAATTACATTTCCGACGAAATGCGGACTAACGCCGAGCCGGTGCCGGTTTAGTGTGCATGGTGTTTTTGCTACCGGATGCCATCGCAAGCTGGCTGGCCAACAGATTGATGGACACGCGGCATTCAACGACACAACCCAGTTCATTTTGCAGTCGATTGCTGCTTGCACCAGCAATGCAGCGGACGTTCTGAAAGCATTTACTCTGACAGCTTTCAATTCCTGGGAACTGGCACTAGCGGATGCTGTTAGATGCTAGAGAATTGCGCTCCCTCCAGTGAGCCAGAGTTTTGATTTAGTTCCTTTAATCGCTCAGTTCACGCGGGGGTCTGGGTCTAGTCAGTGTACCGTTGGTGCTGGTGTTCCATTGGATTACATTTACTTGGACCACGATTCGATTTCATTTGAATTACAAAATTTGAAGGTGCACCACCGAGACACTCACTCCAGTATCAACCTCTATTTGTGCTGCTCCAGAAATCCAATGGCACAAGTTCGCTTTCGAGAAAAAGGTGGAGCAATCTTAAACGGTCTTGTATGTGAGTCTTTAATCTCTCTTAGTTTATACCCCGGATGTGATGGCATCCTAGAGGCTACTGGTGGCATATCGGACCAGTCATCCGGGTGGCCATCCACCAGCAGAAGCTCCAGCGGAAGAGAACTCTCGGAATCACATGAGATAAACTTATCGTCTTATCGACCCGAGTCGGTCGGTTGGTCAGTGGTTTTCTGTGTGGCATGAACTTTATCCCGCAGAGAATCCCGACGGCCGGATCTTCCACTGGACACACATCCAGCATCCAGGGTTCCAGTTGTTTTCCCTCCCTCGAGATTCGAACCGGTTCTCTAATGAGTTTCCTGTGTTTGCTTTTAATTTGAATCTATTTGAATTCGATCATCACCAATTACTTCCACGTTCGTGCTCTTCCCAACGTTTCGCAGGTGAATCGTGGCGTTCGTGTGTGTCCGCAATTCAATCGGAGATGGAAGCCCCTGCTTGGGATGGGTTAAGGTTTTACCATACCATGGTAAACTCATGGTAGCACTTTGTCGGATACCAAGAAGCCGTTGCCAATGCCGGGTACCTTGGATGGTCCCCATGGAAGTTTATCAGGAAAGTCATAAAGGACGACGAAGGACGGTGAGGAAGGTTACGCCTATGGGTGGATCAATATTTACACTGTTAATGAACACATTTAACAGTGCAAACCATCACCAGGGGACCAACAAGGACCAAATCTGGCATCCTTGAACCGGTTCTTACCGGAAGATGCCCATCACACCCTGGCACAGGGCACACACATAAAGGGTTGCTCAGCTGCCTGGGCCCGGACGTCCAGCTGTAACCGGAAGGAGGTATGATTGATTGTTGTACCAGGCATCGCAAGGGCGGTGGAGGTGGTTACCAGGAAGAAACTGTTGATTCTCGAGACGAATCGCTTGTTTTCGGTCAATGGACAGTTAGGTTCTAGTGTGTCGCAAGACAATCTCTATGTGTCCGTGAGAACTTTAAGGCAAGGTTTACGTTGCTTTAAAATGACCAATCGGTCCCATTCTGGCAGCCAGAGACCGTACGTGAACTTTGACTTTCGGTGACAGATGGCCGCAAACATTGCCCGGCAAAAGGACATGTGACCAATTTTGGGTTTGGGGCTTGCTCAGTAAACAGATCGCGTTACGCAAGAGTTTGGTGCCAGGGTGAGATGGTCGGCTGTGAGCTGTAATCGATCTGTCAGGGAGCGTCATTTTGGGCAGAAAGTTACTTAAGGATATTGTTGCGTTTCGCAGGTGTGAAGCTCATGTTCACAACGGACACAGCACACGCACTAGGTTTAAGCAATGACAGATGGCTTTCGGATGATTGATTGGTATAGGTCAATTCAATCCCGTAGGTGGTATCGCGCTACGGATGGATATTACACGGTTCTGATAAAGTGAAATGGTTTCTAAGAATTGTTTGTTTGGATGTTTTGTTCGTTCAACCAGAATGCTACTACCGAAACATATGGACTAAACCTTTTGCTTTTTTCCACCAAAGCCCAAAAGTGACAATGTTTGTGGCCAGAGAGGTAAAGGTAATTCCGAAGCTGGTCAGCGCGCTGGGTATGCGAAAAGGTGTAAATCCATTGGCGAAATACCCGATGATGGAGGCGCCAGGTAACCGGTAAAATGGCAAACCTTCAAGGGTTTTCAGTAGCAATTTAAATGGTAAAATAAAAAATATTAAAAATTGTTTCATCGTTACATTTTCCGAACACTACCGTCATTGAGCAAAGAGGTGAAATACCCATGGACTAAATGGTCCAATAGGAGCAATGAAAATTAAATAAACAGACCGTAGTTGAAGTTTGTTGTCAAATTATGTTTCCAATATACAAAAGTATGCCCTACACTTTGAATAACATTCGATAAACCTGTTTCTACAATAAAATGCACTTGAAGTGGGGACAAAAACTCGCCACGAACCATACCACACACAAATCTGTAACAACCTTCTAAAAGCCATCACACCAACGGTAAAACGTGTAGAGAATCTTCAACTTGCCTTCTAGAACATTGTGCTAAGAGCAAAGTTTCACTTCGCCATAAGCTACACCAGTGTCATTTGCTGTCAATCCCGACAACATTCCAACCAACAACCGGCCAACTCCAAACCACACCGATGAGGCGATTCAATCGCCAAAGCGAAACAAAAAAAGGGAACCAAACGGTCCATCGATTCGAAGCTTATACGCTCGGTCCACACCATAAAGAGCGAGTTTTATGGCCGAAGCCACATGCGCTCCTAGAACAACACTGCCACAACTCATCGCCACGGGGTTTTTTCCCTCCACCTGGTCCTTTCTCCGTCTTGGTGGAGTTCTCCCTGGGAGTGTGCCTGAGGTATTCTCCAAATCGTTTCGTAAAGCGTACCGCTTGTACCCGTATCGCTATCCGTCGGGAGCTGTATTACAGACATTCAATGCCAACACCTCGCGTTTGCTTCACAGCAGCATCAGCTTCTCTGTCTTTGTCCATAAACCTGGCAAACCTAAAACCGTGCGTCACAAAACTCGCACGATTAGACGAGATAAGCTTTAATAGAATCATACATTTTGTACGAAGAAAGCACAGGAAGGCTGGCGGTAAGGTAAGATTGGAACGGTGAAAAACTTTGGCCACCATCCATTGACCGGAGCGGTCTGCGCCGTAAAGAAACATAAAGATGCACTTTCTATATTAGTATCGCAACCCGACCGTTGGAAGCGTAGTAGCATTGCATAGGATAGCCCCGGAGCCCGTTCGTTTCGTCTCGATGTCTGACGCTTCATTCAATTACGTGAGGTTCGGGATTGGAACGGTTTACGATCGTTTGTTCGAGGGTTTCCACGGCTCAGTCGTATTAGCTGTGGATTGGTTTTGAACTCATTTTGTTTTATGAATGTCCTTGCAAATGTTTTGAAGTAATGGGCAGTAAAGATCCTTTTTTCGCGTTATTTTGTGGGACAAAAATCAATAATGAGGATTGCTCAGTTAGTGTAGTTTTGGTTGATAAAAATAATATAATTTCCCCCGATGTAATGCTCTCGATCTTTTAAGTAATCGCTTAGATGCTTTACTTTTTTTACGCAACAGTGTATTTTGTTTGAATTGAAATTTATAGCTCTTTTTCAAGTCTCGACGAAGACTCTATGTTATTGAATTTCTGCTAATACTGATTAATTCAAATCCCATTTCGTAAAATGGTTTTATACATTTAAGAGCATTGAATTCTTTTAGTAATCTTCAGCAAAAGCTACCTTGGCATCGCTTTTTTATCCAATAAAATTTAATAAATCGACAATGTATTTTAATAATATTTAACTATTAAATTAAATTTTGAAAACGTCAATCAACGATTTTTTTCCAGATTTGCAGAGTGTTTTTGACAAAACCAAAGTACTTTCCACCAAAGCTATGTTCTAACTCTGAAGTTATATCGTTGATTATATTAAAATACACAACAGTAAAATCCTAACAGAAAATATATGTACAAGGATTCACTACGGAAAACGTTAAAAACATTCTCTAACACAAAATCCTTGCGACAAGCAGCACTCTCCAAATGCCATCTCAAGCTTAAAGAAAAAACTTGTTCACATCGTATTCGGAATCCACAAACAAGTAACATTGCGGTGCATTCGTGTGGATAAATAATTAAAATTTGAGTTCTGCCCCAACACAAACCGCACATCGCCATCACCGATTGTGCTTGCCTGGTGCACGATCGTAATCATCAATCCGAAGGTCTCACTAAAAACAAGTTGGTAAAGGTTGAAGGCTCCAACTATCTCATAAATGAACGAAACACAACATACATACAGACACCAAATCCCTACACTAGACCCTAGCACAACAATCTTTTCCACTAGGATCACCGCTAGGATTTAATCCACAATTTCATACCGGCCGCTCGTCCCGGCGATGTTGTTGCATCAAAACCCAGCCCGAGGATCTCGGGGACGGTTAAAAAAATATACCCACCGACAAGGACACGGAGTATTCGTGTGCAAATCGTGCTCAAAATATGGAAAAGGAAAGGATGAAACCGGCGTGTATGACGTATAGAGAAGGCAGCGAGATGAAAATGAAAATCACTCGCGGGCAGCAGCACCGATTGGTGAAGTAAAAGCGGATTAGACAGACAGACACCGGACCGACGGGACGATGGAAGAAGACGCGCTTACTTTGTCTATCAGCCGCAGGACAAGGGAGCTAATCCGGCCGCAGTGGCGTCCATGGGCCCTCATTGTTATCTGCTGCTACTATCGGTTTAAGCTCCATCCAACGCTCCCCGTCCTCGGTCCTCCGGTCGTCGGTTATCTCGAGCTAAAAAGCATCGCCACCACCGCAAGCATCACCACCACTACCACCACGTCGCCCGTACAAGGACTCGATACGATACGACTCGTGAGAACCACATTCTACGCTACGATGATGGATGCGAATGCGGCCGTCTGTACTGCTGCTGGCGGAAGGTAAAGGGGGCAGCAGTAGCAGCAGCATGAATTCTAGATTACTCGAGGAATGCAAATACCAAATCGCCACCAGACCGCCGTGTGACAGTTCGGTTCTGTTTGAGCCAGCCACCACCATGGACCATGGTACGGTTGCTACGATTGCTGTGGATTTGCGAAAGGATTACGAGCACCAGCACTCCGGAAGGTTGGGGGTGCGAACCGCGAAACGAGGAGTCGACCCGCAGTTATCGTCGGCTCGTAAAACAAATGGAACCGTTACCGTATTCGTGGAAGAGGGCGTGGGTTGGTGTGGGGAGCGTGTGGAAACAATGTCCAACTGTCCTCAGCCGGCGGTTCGGTTACATACCATGTTTTGCAGGGGGCGCTGGTATCCCCGACTGGTGGTACTACCGGCAGTTGTCGGCATGTCGATGTCAGCTCGACTTCAGATGGAAGTAAAAGGGTGGGTGGCGGTGACGCGAAGGGAATCATGTAGAGAATTTTATTCCTCAATTGCTGCCACACACTAGAGAGAGGAAGGGTGCTGGGTCAAGGCCTGGTGAACCACGACCCTCATCGTGGGGATCTGGCCCCATATAAACTCCGTGGTTCCCAAACGTACCCATCCTGGAGCTTTTGGGGGTCTTGTCCTGTTTTTTTTCGTTTTTCATTCTACTTTTTTTTTGATGCGCCCCTTCGCATTCCTACTCCACAAGGCCGCTCGACATACTTTTATCGAGAATCGAGCACCAGCACTCCCGGTGTCCCTCGCTATAAACTTCGTTTTGTGCGTTTTCGGTTTCGCAGATCGTTTCGCTCGTGACGCTCTTCCGACGTACCGGCGTAGGTTGCTTTTGCCTTTTACCGATTTGGGATGGATGGCGCTTTTTGGGGTCTTTATTTTCTATTTTTATGCTCCGATTTGGGATCTATCTGGTGGTGGCATAAAAAGAGCGTGTAGAGAGCAGAGTGTGAGAGAGAGAGAGAGAGAGAGAGAGAGAGAGAGAGAGAGAGTACAGATTGATGGACGAACGATCAACGCGTAAGGACCTCCCGAGGGGGGCTTGGCGAACACAAATCACCAATAAAGTTAATGACCATCGTCTGCGGTCATGCGGTATGTTGATGTTGTTGGTCCCTCCCCGACCTGTTCACCACTTTTTCGTTATTTTTTCACTTCTAGACCGATATATGTTTAGATTACAGGACCGTCGGTCTAGTGGAGGGTCTAAAATGGGGTTTTATTTTGGGTGTTTGGTTACCGATCCCACAATGCCCAAAAAGCGCCCCCCAAAAAAAAGGCACATAATGGCGGTGCAAAGTGGGAAAATGAAATGAGCATTTGGTCGCTTTTGTTTTCGCTGGGAAAACAAAAAGGGAATAAAGAAAGAAAAACCATCCCCAAACGAGAGGACCATCGAGTAGCTCTCCGGGACGACCGGAACCGCTATCAAATCGGAACCTCCCCGACGATGGGCGAACACACGGAAAAGCACCCGGAAAAGCGAAGAAGTGGAAACGAACACAAACAAACCGAGGCCGCACGTCACCCAACGACGCTCATCAACTCATGTTCATGTTTTTCTTTGCTCACTGCTGACGAGGAAGTCTGCAATAACAACCTGTTGAATGTCGAGAAACCGGAGAAGAAGGAGGAAACTTGAAATATGCTTTTTTGGATTGTGGCCCACCCAATGGTGTGGGTCCCCAGCCAAAGAGCCAGCGGTCGCGATGTCACAGCATCAGCACCACCGCGTCATCGGCAGTCAAAATGGAACGGTATTGTCATCCCGACCCTGGCTCTGGTTGTTTGTTTTCTTCGTTTTCAACAAAAATTGGAAAGCGACCAGAAAAGCAAAACAGAAAGATCATAAAAATACGAGAAGCTCCCAGAAAGCATTAACTGTGGATCGATCGATGGCATAATGTTGCTCGCTGATTGGTATTGGAACGAGTTGAGGGGTTTTTACGTCCGCCCCAAAACGGTAATTTTAGGCTTTTGGGCTCAAAACAACAAACAGCTCGTTGAACAGTTAGCCTCAGTTCACTCGTGGAATAACAGCGGACGTGCAGAATTGCTCGGTAAGCAGCGTCAAGTGCTGGTGCTGGTGGTTGAGTTTGACAATCACCATTTCCGCGATCGCTTCGTAAGTTGGTACCGTGATGGAAGGAGACACTTCAGCGCTCAAGGTGTGTTGAGTTCATGGAAAGGACTATGGAACTTGTTTGCGTAAATGGCCTGTCAAGAACGGGAGATGTTGAAGAAGGAGTACTTTACAACGAAGTAATTGAGTTGCTTTCGATAAAACAACCTGTAACAGGTCCACGGAAGAATATTTGGAAAAAGAGACAAAGTTTCAAGTTGATATCTTTTTTTTACAGTTTTTTTTTAAAGAAAACAGATCAGAGATCGTAACTTATTCAGTGTTTTGAGCCTTTTTTAATGTAAATATGCTGTTCAAAACCACTGTTCTGGCGCTTCTTTTCCAATATGTTTGTATTTTATTTGTAAAAAAGCTGAAACAGAATCGTTTACACATCTTGATACAACGAAAGTTGTTCCTAATAAAAATATATTTTGCAGTAGTTCTCCAAACAAAGTTTGCGAGATTTTCTTGAATTTGCGCTAGTATATCGAGATCAAGGGGTATCTGTATAGATAAATCTTTTTGGCGGCAAAGAAGTAATGGCATTAGTCGAGCAGAGTTTGTATCAAACGCATACAAATTGTAATAAAAACAATAAGAGACAAACAAATTCAACTCTTGAATATCATGGGACTAATGCAACTAGATCCGAATTTGATTTCAAATGATTTTTAAAAGGTAACATGAGGAGAATAGGTAGAATGAAATACGGTCATACGATTGCTGGGTAAAATACAGAACAGGATTTAGAGATATTATTTTTGCTAAACTTTTAATATTTTATACAGATTATCTGGGGATTGGTGAATGGTTCTTGAGGTTCTTTGCGAGCATTCGAGGTTGATGAAAGATGAAATTAATTGATTGAAATGGGTGAAAATCTATGAAACCGATAAAAAAAACTATTCAGAAAATGATGAACTGCTGAAGCATAATTGCACGTAAAATGCACGTACCGATAAAGCTAGCTACCAGCTACATTCCGTAGCACGCTGCTGGCATCTGCAGCCAGGTGAAAGGAAAAAAAGCTATCCCGATTATGCATCGAATTCCTCTAAGCACAGTCTACCTCACTGTCGGGCATATTTTTCAATAATAAAAACCATGCACTTCCCCCTTCACCCATCAATTCCGAGATGAGGAACGCAAAATATGCATTTTGTTTTTGAGTAAACATCGGCATCGACGCCATTCCACTACCCTAGTCCTCTGCTTTCCATTGATCTAGGTTCCAAAAATGCAATATCGAGAGCACCGCACACCACCACCACTAACAAACAAAAACAGGCTGACACAGACAAATGGGAATCGAGATGGGGTAGCACGTGGCGTGCTGTGATCAGGGAACCGGCTGTACCGGCTGACCTGACCAGCACCAGCACGGAATGGCGACTAGAAGCGTGGACGGACGACGCATAGAAGTTCGAAACATAAATCAAACTTCAACCTCACCTCACAAAACAATAACAACAACCGAACACACACTAACATCGCTACGCAGTGCTCTGAACGCTGCTCGATGGATCATTAAAAAGTTTTTCCACATTTTCCCGCCACATCAGCACCGCCTTGCGTCCCGTTCCACAGAATCCCAGTCACGACGCCATCGGGATGTTTTTGGACGGCCGGCACGTAAATGGCACATTAACGCCACACCGCCTTCAGTCACACCGACCAGTCCAGGCGAGGCGGTGCAGCGAGGTGGTGGTGAGTGAGAGAGCGCGTGAAGCGGGAAATTATTTATTGATGCGGCATCTTCACTAATGAGGATGCCAACGACCGACGTTTCACCTGGCAAATCGTGATCGCTGGCCCCTGGTATGCGGCAGGATTCACGAGCCACGAGGCGTCGCGATACAATGGCGCATTGTTTTAAAGTGAGATACAGTGGGATATCCAACACTTGGTCGGCGCTTTGAGGCATCATTTTGAGGGACTAGAAGCCGCTTGCTAAGACACTGTTGCTTTGCAACATTCTGTTTCCTTCTGAGGGGTTTATTACTCAGAATCACTGACCAACGACCGACCGTGTCTTCAGATCTACAATTCTCGAACTACGTAGCGGTCATTTGTTCGGAAAAGAAAGGGGACCAAACGAACAAGATCAACATTAAGACGATGCCGTATTCGAACGCACAGTATGTCCCTCTCGTTACACGTTACCAACCTCCCGCCCGTGAACTCTCGAGAGGGAGCCGAGAAGGAAATTGCTGATCTCTGACTCTGACTGCGGACACGGGCGCATTAAAAATGTACCAACCAATCTGTCCCCGATCTGGTCTGGCGTGTCCGTCCGTCAGTCAGTGCTCTGGCGTGCTACTCGGTCTCGCCAGCACGCTCCCCGCGGCTCGCTGCTTCATCAATGTTGCAGACGAAACACCGACAGAACCGACGAGGATTACAGACAGCCCTAGTGACAGCTCTCGCTAGCTAGCAGTCTTTGCGAAGAACCCTCCTACTTCCCTGCTTTCTTCTCTATTCACCTCCCAAAACTGGCTGCCTTTTGGACCAAAATTTAGGACCATTCGTGGCCGTTGGCGGACGGGATAGATTCAGATTCAGATCGCCACCCAGTCGCCCAGGCACACCAGGGCCTTAACACAAAAACACTATCGTGTACAGCGTGAGCAACAGTAGCGTCGTCGAGGGCCACGTGAGACTACTGCCAAGCGACCTAGCAACCAGAGTGGCCACCGGAGAGCTGTTGGCGAGGCCAAGACAGAGAGTGAGAGAGACCAGAAGCTGTTGCTTATTGCTGCTGTTGCTTCGGACGGAAAGTAACATAAATTATGGATCGTGCACCAGGGGAGGGCAACTTCTTACGCTCTGCCTCCACGAGCAACAGTTTGAAGTGAGCCTCGCGTTATCCTTAAAATCATGCTACCCGGCGAGGGTTGGGGTTTAAGCTTCCGCAAGGGGATTTTCCCGTCGCACAGCTAAAGCACAAGACCGGAAGACAGACTGCTGCTGCTGCTGCTGCTGCTGGTGCCGGAAGAAGATGAATCGCGGGACGTGCACTTACGTTCCGCTTCGATGCTAACTTGCAGTCGACTTGGAATGATTGTTCAGAATAGTACAACAAAAAGCGACTGTACACTGTGGAACCGCGTGGCACAGTATCTTGCACTTGTGTCTGTGAGTGTGTTTGGTACCATTTTTGGGGCCATTGTGTTGTCGAAATGAAAACACCGGATGCACCAGCAAGCTTGTGCAAGTTCTTTGATTGTGGAGCAACCAGAAAACCAACGCAAAAAAAAAAAAACAAGTGAACAACAATTCAAGTGCTTCCCAAGGATGACTGCAGCCGTCATGAACCAACACTTCCGTAGAAGTGGAAAACGAATCGCTCACTTTGAAGTTGGTCCACTGTTCCGACGCCGGAACTGGTGCTTATGCTCTTTTTTTTTGGGGGGGGGGGGTGAGAGGGGAGAAAAGTGCCAGATTCTGAAGAAGAAACAATCAAAGTCCATGCATCAACTCCAGCAGCAGCAGCAGCAGCAGCAGGAGAGCCCAAGCCCCATGTAAAGCCAAGCGGAAAAGGATCATCAAATACCGGAAAAAGGCGAGCATTTCTACTCTGGTCGCTACACTCACTCACTGCTTTCCCTGGGACTTAACATTCGGCAAACAGAGAGGGCGGTGCTGGACCTGCTGGTGCATCAGATGCAGCCATACATCATTGTAAAACTTGGAAGCCAACGCGCCACTGCCTCTGCCTTCCAGCAATTCGTGCCGGTCTGGGTATGCTGTGCGAGATGGTTCCCAAGTGACGCAAGCGTTTACCGAAAGAACGCACGGCAAGAAGGAGGTGGCCCCGTTCTGGATACTGGATAAGCGAAATTGGACGCTCCTTACCGGACCAGCGAGTGAGGTTGGCGCGGTCAGCCTCGGATCGGACGTAATACGCGCTCGTATCAGCTTCCCCCATCGCACCGGGAAGGATCGCTCTTCGCGGTGCAATCTCTAGGGGATAAGCTGTGCCTCTGCGTCTCTGGTGCACGCTGGCGCATTACGTCGGGAAGTTACTCCAAAATTGGTTTCAGCCCAGCGAGTTTGGCTTCTTGAGATCCTTCCCGCGGATCCTTGCTTTGTTCGGTGTCCGGATGGTGGCCCTGACCAGCCCTGGTGGCTGGGGAAAGCCTGGGTGGTGCGCGGAGTGCAATAACGTTTTATGGAATCGTCGCTCTCCATCTCTGGCGCGCGCACAAACGAAATTGTCCATTTTGATTGATGTTTTTCCCTTCTTGGTGGAAGAGGGCAGGGGAGTAGGTTCCGGAGGGATGGCGTCGAAAGTAAATATCTTCCAGCGTGTTCAATTAAAGTTCCTCCATGCGGAACACTCGCTCACTGCAGGCGGTTTGGAGGTTGCGTCTGGGTAAGCGACGGTGAAGCGCAGATTGCAGCCAATTGGCTTTCGTGGGGATGCGAGATCGGGTTCCTACCTCGGATAGCTCGGAGCGATTCCCCGGCTCAAATCACTTCATTTCTACAACGTGTTTTGGATGCGTCAGGAAAGAAGTTGAATGTGGACTGCAGCCGAAAACGAATTTTCATGTTGTAATTTTAAAGTGCTTTTTCGTTTTACAAAAGTTTGGTGAATCAGATCAGAACTGTTGTAGATTTTGCACTAATTTTTTTGGACTAGACAAGGTTCTTTGTCTTTTTGCATGTATCTTTGTTCCGTTTGCTTCTGTAGCAAATTCTGTTTTTTTTTTAAATGATATCTTACGAGTCGGACTCAAAATTCTGCTTCTATCTGAAATTTTTAGTTTAAAATCACAGGCCGTCCTTTTAATTCCTTTCGTATACCAGTATTCCACCTGCTTCTGGTTTAGATAAGTCTTTACTGAACAAACTCTTCCTGATGGTCCATTGTTCATCAACAGTATTTGCACTTATCAATCTGCATGTATCCATGGCATGCAATACAAAGATTGTTCATTGAGACATCGTTTTGATGCTCTAATTGTCGTTCGCGATATTCGTCATCCAATAAATAATTTCATTAAAATCAAATAAATTAGAAACAAAATAACAACTCTCTTTCCGGTGCTATCTTTACCATTCAGAACAGATACAATCTGGACCATAAAGCCACTTAATGAAAAATAGAGGTCGATTTTTTTTTGCGTTGACCTTTTTCTGTCCATCCTTACCGAAATTTCTCAACCTGTTTAAGAATATTAGTCATTATTTATATTATTTTATTTTAAGAATATTATTGCATTTGAATTTTAGTCATTATCGCCAAACCTACTCAAGTAAACAGTATCTTGTGTGGTTCTGATTTGCTTTAAATTGGAAAAACAATCTGAACTCCCTCCTTAGTTAGTCTTAACGGTTGGCCACTCCTATCCTTAACTTTGTTCAACCTGCGTCCACTCCAGCAAACACTTCGCCATCGATTGTTCCACTCGCCATCAGTTAACTCCACTGCTGGCAATACTCAGTAGACGCTACGGCTGATGATGATGGCTGATGGTTTATTTATATTTTCACTCCCGACGGCCACACCCGTACACTGACGCACGATCGCACGCATTAAACCCATTCTTGTCATGATCGGCCACGAGCTGAAGCGAACCATGCCTCCAATAAGGAAACAGTCAACCTCCCGCCTGGACATCTGCAAGTGAGGGATGGTTAAGGGAGGAGAAGAGAATCCCCACGACTCGGAATCACGACTTCCACTACCGCTGCCCCTCCTAGACAAAACAAACCCCCCAAAGATTTGCACCTCCCCTTTTTACTGAGCTGACTCAGTGACAACTGGTCCGAAAATCCAAAAGTGGCATCCAACGGCGATTTTCCTCCCAAAAACACGCACGAAATTGGAACACGGTTAATAGTGTAGTGGGGGGGGGGGGGAAGAAACCAATCCCCGCCCGTCACAACCCCAGGGACACACGTGGCGCTTCCGACAGCGTTCCATAAACCACAAAAGCACGAGCCGCTCGAAGAGTTACAGAAACAATCACCGTTGGAATGCGAGACGTATGAATGACCATCGTCCAAAAAGCCGCCACACACGCCTCACTTGTCAAAAAGAGAACAACACGCACCGGTTTATGCCGTGGAAGTGGTGGACCGCTGTGTTCGAATCGAAATCCCGCCAGAAACCGAAATCCCTACGCACTTGCCAGGTGAACCATCAGCTTCAGAGCTCTCCTGTGGGGAGAGAAAGTGACCAGAATCCAGTGGCCAGTTATTGTAGCAGAGAAGGAAGTGAGAGGATGAAAGAAACGGGAAGGGATGCTTCGAAAGGAACACCAAATACCGGACCAATCTAACCGGTGTGTGTGGCAGGCATAAAAATAGAACTCAATTCCATAAATAATAAACCAACCATCGACCAGCGACCGGCACGGTATGGGGTCAATCCCGATCTACCAGCTGCATCCCTACAAAAACTCACCTTCCCCGTAAAGGGGGAAACCGATCGTTATGGCACAAAAAAAGGCGGTATTATGTGACCCAAATTATCGGCCAACGAGCGAGCGAACGAGTTAGAGTTTTGTGAATGAAACTGACCACCCATAAACTAGGGGGGATGAAACATTTACCTTCGGCCCTCGTGTACACGCTATTTTAGGCACATTGATTACCAGGCCCAGCCGTACGATACATTCACGGTCACGAGCCTCGTCGGAGGAGGCTTTCCATTCACGATCCATGTCTCCCCCCCGCTGGGGGGGAGGGATGGAATTAATTCCAAAATGATAAATGCACCCCACACAGCGACAACAAACGGGAACAGCAGCATATTTAAAATGAATTATGAAACACCCACATTTGGTGAGCCTGGCCTTGGGCACTTTCTCTCTCTGTCTCTCTATCTCTCTCTCGCTCTGCTAACGACGGTTATTAGGATGCCGCCTAATGCCACCCACGGAATGGCCACAGGTGAGCATAATATTCCATTCCTCTCGGCACGGTTCTCGGTAGCCATGTGTTTCCGGGGTGGCGTGGCAAGGGGTGCTCAGCCAGGGATGTGGTCAGGCCAGGCGCACAGTAAAAGCAAAAACGCGCTGAGCCTACCGCCCCGTGGGGGTTAATTGGGTTCATAATTTAAATGTGTTCCCCCCCCCCCCCCAAGGCGGCCACCTGCGGCAGGGTGCCGTTCGCCTAATTACCGACCTTCTTAAAGCTTCAAAGCGCCCTCCCACCGTTTCTTCTTTCCAGCATCAAACGATGCTTCGTTAGTTCTGCCAACCGAGAAATCAGAGCATATGTTGCGGTCTCAATGTATAGACTGCTGCTGGGCCCGGAGGGTTTGGTCCCGCTTTGTAGCTTCAAAGCAAGATGATTTCTTTGGAAAAGTTTAATCGAAATCTGAACCACAGGTATTCCTGGCCCACGTGGCTTTTCATGAACACACGCGCGCGCGCTCGCGTGTGTTTCTGTGAAGAGAAAAAAGAAACATTCCAGAAATGAACTGCTCCATCGAGCATATTCCCATCCCTTGATGATACCGTTTAACGAGCCGCTTCAGACTGAGGTGCGGAGAGCGAAAAGGGAACAAGGGAGGAAAGGGGGTGGTGAGGGTTGAAACGAAATTTTAAATCCGACGACCCACTTGGAACGAAGCGAAGCATTTTTTTATGAGCAATCTTTAAATAAATAAAGCGTCGCTCCCTGTCTCAAACCCCCCACCAAGCTCTCTCACCCTCGCGACGAAACTCTCTACTCACTAGCGAGCAGAGCGCAGACCTGCTAACGCTGGCGTTCTCCAGGCGAAAAGAATGTGTTGCAGAAGAAAGCCGGAGTAGCAACAGCAACAACACTCTGCGACTGGCACCCCGAAAACTCTCATCCCGCATCTCGTGCGCATCTCGTTTACCTTCCTCGCGAGTTTTCAAAATAATCATCGTAAATCATAAGCTCGATTGGGTGGAATTGTTTTACATATCGTGTAGGCAAGGGTGGACCGGCCGAGATAATAGACCCTTGCACACACACCCACACGCACGCACGCACGCACGCACAGACACGGTTGACCAAAGTTATTTTCTCGCTTCACGAAACCACAACGAGCATCTCTGCTCTGCTGCTGTTCTCTGGAGCGCGCACGCCGCCTCCCCTCGGTATCAGCACCGAACGATGAAAGATTTAATGGCGAGACCATAACACTGTCCAGCCCAGCAGGCGAAGGCGAAGGTCCAGCGTGAACAGCGGAAGACCCAGCCGAACCGGGAACTTCCAAACGGTTTTTCCTGCAAGGTTTTTTTTATGTTGTAGCGATTCTCTTTTTAATTTCCCCGTTGTGGACGGCCACAGCTGGTATGCTGGCGCTGCGGCGGAGGAAGCGGCAGAGGGAGCAGCAGTTTTTAATTGCCCATCATCGGTGGCGCAAATTGTTTGTAAATAAATGGTTCGGCCGTTTTCTTTTTTGTTGTTGCCGTAGGTACAACCACGCTACTGCTGGCCATCTGCTGGCCATATGGGGCACCGCGAGAGGAACGCGTACACGACCGCATTCGTTGCTTGCTGGCCGTGATGTTCCTGGGCTGGGAGGATGACAAAATGCTTACTTAAAAAAACGAGAAACAGAACACCAGCTGGAGGGTGTCGAACAGCCTTTTTGCCCACCCGGGGGTGCGTGCTTCGGGGTTCGTTTGATGTAACTATGATTTGCAGTTTTTTTTTCTTTCCAGAACTCATTCCCGATTCGGTTATTGCGTCGCTACGAATTTCAACAACTGATTTCATTGTGATCCAGCCACGCAAATAAATGAGCAATGCCTTGTACCGGATGATTGGTGGTTGCTGTTGGTGGCGCATTCGTTTGCAGGGTAATGAGTTGGAAGAATTGGAACCAGGTATACCATACCAGGTGTATGCATATGAAACCGAGCTTTTTGTTTTGGAAAAAACAAACATATTCTTGGAAAAGGGTAATAAACATAGTCTCCAAAGTAATGGCAATCGTTGGCAACACATTTCAATTTTATCTTAGGCAATTTTAAGATGCCTAACCAAAAAACCGCCAATCTGTACCATTTTTTTTTTCAAACCCCATCCATTTTTTCAAATTTTCGTAAAAAAGGAAGCAATGCTCGGCCATTACCTCTCCCAACGGTGCAAATGAATGTTCATGTGATAGAGTCAAGTCTGTTGAGTTAGCCGCAAGCTATTATTAGTAACCGATTTGGCCAATAAGGCCTGTAACGGCGATTCGGCCGCCGATTTTTTTAGATGGAGGCAAAAACGAACGATGTCCGCGAATCGCCGTTTCTTTCATGAACGGAACTTGCCATTTTAATCGCAATGAAAATATTTGTTAAAGTGTTAAATTAGAAAAATTGCACACCGATTATGTTCAACGGATGCTTAATGCACAAAATAAAACACTTAGACTGACTTAAAAGCTCAATTTGGCGTAGATATAAATCTTGTTAAATTTTGTAGCGAAAGTTGCCTTCCTGGTAATCGATTTTTTGTGAAATTATTTAGAAATTAACTTAATTCATGATTAACTTCTGGTAACCAAAATAAAAAGAAAACCCTTTACTAGCTATCAGCATATCGAAAACAGGCCATATCAGCCATATATACGTTCGAAAAGCTAAAAAAAACCGTCGAATTTCCAAAACACTAGGCGCCTCCATCGGAACGTCAACGTGCAAAATCAGAGGCCGCGTCTATGGGCTGCGCCGCCAGTGCATTCTGAATTGCCCCGGCTGCAACTAAACACCGAACCCATTAGAGACGAACCGGAGGCCGGGAATCGGTTGAGTTTCCGGAATGTCAGCGGCACCAATCGAGCAGCAGCAGCAGCAGCATCGAGGGTAATCGATGCTTCGACAGTATTTATGCAAACCGAACCGAGCGTTGATCGTTGTGTTGCGCGAGACCACGTAGCCGTCGGCAGCATCATGCAGTCTGTCTAAACGGTGCGCTTGGAACATACAGGCCGCATAGGCCTCGGTCTTGCCGTAACCGGAAGCGTGACATTACACACAAACTGGAAAGCCACCATTCCGCGAGCATCACCAGCAGCATGCACCAGACTCGCGCACTTACGAGGCGCACTCTTGTACCCAACCTTCGCTTCCAAGTCCCACAAATCGACAATTTATCGATCTGCTCCGGAAGTCGGCCCACCTCGTGCCGATGCACCTGAATCAACATCACCACAGCAGCACGGTGAGCAGGAAAGAAGGCAGTAAAGAAGGAAGGGGAAGGAGTGAAGGTGCAGACAACGTTGGGAAGCGCCACTCAACACCATTGCCGTCTAGCCAGCACCATCAGCGCTTACCGTGGCCACACCACCATCATCATCTTCGCGAGACTCGGATGGTTTATTGATTTCATGTTTTATGACCGGTTATTTGATGGATTTCCGCTCCAGCTTATCCATCTGCCAATTGGCGCTTCAAGGTGTACGAGCAACGGAATCGTGAACGTGAAGCGTGGAGCGCTTGAGTGGCATTGTTCAGTTCCTTGAAGAAGCCGTGTTTCCCCCCCTTTCCGTTTTCCCTTTTCGGAGATGACATTGGCGTTAAGATGTGTTCGGTGCCGCTTCGCTTGGCGCGTGCTGGATTGTTGAAAAGATAACCCTCTTGCCTCTTGGCATCAATTTCGATTGGTAAAATTACATTCTAGCGTAGCATAGTCATCCTTTTTAGGTTGTGCTGAGTTTCAAAATGATGCTCCAAAAGACCAAGGCTACGTGGCATCAACGGATCAACGGAACAGCGTCAACCCATTAATAATTAACGACAAGCCTGTCTCTTGGCCTGCTGTAGGCGAATATAAAAGGCTGCTATAGGAGACACTAATTGAAGCACCAGCTGGTCTGGGTGAGTCTGCAAATACAGTGCTATTCATCATGTTAGCTTCACTAGCATAATTAGAGATATATTTTACCGATGATCACAGTTTGATTACTTCTATTAAACAGAAGTATGAAAAGAGCATTATTTTCTTTTTTTCGAAATAATTCATTGTGATTATGGGTCCTGCAGTATTTGCTAACCGTATACCAGGGACAAAATGATAAATACCATAAATTAATTTACCACGCACTACCAATAATTCCTGTAGACATGGAAAAATCTGATAAAATAGGAAGATTATAGATAGAAATTACGATTCAAGGGTCTACTAATTACTAAACCATAATTAGTCTTCGTTTATCTGTGATGTATTTTTGAAAACTTTTGTTTTTTGGCATTCTAAAAAAAAACCGAATCAAACGTTTGGAAGAACATGTTCGGCGCTTTATCTCAGCCGCACTGTGAGTAAAAAAACTGATTAGACAGCATTATGAAAAGCACTGTTTCTGAATTCCTCCGGAGACACCGCGGTATACCAAGGATTTCCGAAGCGCGGCTGCTGCTCTGTTTTAATCCCATTTTCATTTTCCATCTAATTAACAAGTTTTTTTCCGCCCCGCGATAAATCCAGAGAACACACTTCGACCTTTTGCTTTACTTTCTCCGCTGCAATTATGCCGAGCCAAGCGCGCAATCCATCGTACTCATGCGCCCCAGTATTTGCCTTTCCTCTCTGACATTTCAAACATTAATCATCTTCACGCACTCCCACACATACCATACCACTTCTATGCTTAAACATGGTTTCAAGTTGGCCATTTCGGTGGATTCCATCTGCTATCGCCATCGCACTGCTCACCTCGATGCTTCGGTAAGGGTCAGCTGCCAGTGTGCAACGCGCTCAGCACTGCGATGAATATTGCAAACTCTCTCCCACTGCAGCTATCAAAGGTCACCCGATGGCGACGGCCAGTATTTCCTCCGGCCGGACCCAGAGCCAGAGCAAGTCAATCTCCCATTGAAGCGCACCGTACCGTGCCTGATTCAATCCGTCCGATTCAAGCCAGCCAACCAGCCAGCCATGCCGAATGCTCAGCGAGCAGAGAGTAGTGTATTAGATTGCATTCCCGGCAGCAACAGCAACAGCAGCAAATCAGGTTATCAGCAGCCCATATGTACACACATTCCCAACAGCAATGCTCTCGCCACCCACCACAGCAAGTCCACCGTGCAACATTAGCATTCCTCCACGCTTCAATCCAGGGGAGATGCACATACCACACGCACTACATACTCCAACGTTTCCTAGCTAACTGATTGCAGGAACGGAACGGCAGAAGCGACGAGTACATGCCATGTGCCCGCATCCCGGAGCCAGGAGTACCAATAAGTTGCAAACTTTGTCGGAGAAGTACAGGAAGGCTGGACTCTGAACTGGTCAGACCAAAACTGGCCATACACGTTCCTCACTCTATTCCAAGCGGAAAAAAGGAAGAAAACTTAATCGTCTCCAAAGGGTCGCCTCTACATGTGTTGGGCAACAACTGCACGCTCGTCGTACGTGTTGCGTGTTTCTCATTCCTCTCCTTGCCTTCCGGAAACAACATCGTTGAAGCATGATCGTTGTTGTGCCAATGCAAGATGAGCAAAGACGGTGATGTGCAGAGCGCGAAGAGGAAGAATGAATGAAGACGAATCCGAGGAGAGAGAGAGAGAGAGAGTACAAGAAGGCTGGTTGCGACAAGTGAAATACTAATGCTACATCAGCGTTTCCGGGCCAACATGCCGGTCAACAAGTTTGCCGAACTCGAAACCGACGGCTGAACACGGAAAGTTGACTTCACCGAGGGAGACGAAAAAGAAGGAGAATGTGAGAGATGAGTCAGACCAATGTCCAGGGAACTGTTTACTGTGACCCCACAAAACACTCTTCCTCCTCCTCCTCTTCCTCCTCGCAAGTCACCAACAAGCACACATCCTTTATGAGACACACAAATGCTCCCCACATGCTGGTAGCGGCGATGCAGTGCATAAAAAATGCTCGAAACTCCACCAGCGAACATAAACCTTGCTGGCGCAACATTGTACATCACAGTGAACGGACAATTTATTTAAATCCAACACACAGCCACATACACCCACATGTTACTGCGGTGCTCACTGTGCGCGCCGGGTGGTCGATAGAGTCGGATGTTGGGCTATGTTTTGGCACATCATTTTTTACGAATGCTTCCGAATCCGCTGGGATTCGTGCAACAACATTGTCGTTGGTCGTCGGAACTGAACAAGTGTCGTCGTGTGCACTTGAGTGTGCCACTGATCTGGATGTAGCTCGAAATCTCGATAGAGCATGTTTCCTAGAAGGGTATGTTGTGGGCGGAGGCGGTGGTACTCATGTGCCGTTGATAAGCAATTGGTGAGGAAGAGAAGGAGAAGGAGGAGACCATTAACCAACCCCGCATGAATCCACGCCTCGGGGTTTGCTTTTTTCTCATTTTTTTAAAATTGTTTTTCAACGACGAACGCAGGCTGCAGGACATGTAATGCACGTGATGCACTCGCGGATGTTGTTGTTATTGTTTTTGTTGGTGCGCGTGGGGATGCGGTATGAATTTTAATGAAGGTGTTTCACCCACAAATGAATCGATAATGGGTAAAAGGCCCTGTACCGCTCCCTTTGGGGCAACATTTTGCGACATCGAGATTGTATTATTTCAATCACATTTATCGCAAAGGTCAGATAACGCAGCGGCGACCGGCGCGATGTTTACGAAACGTATATTAATAGGAATAAATGCGCTCAGAAAAGGTACCGGGAGGGTGTAAATTGAGAATGAACACGCGTAAGTAGCTAACAGTCGGTTTGGAATGTTATTCTGCTGACAGATACTTATTTTTAACCATCATTTCATCATATTTTAAATATCTAGTGCAGTCTCTAATTATTTGTCCATAGCTAGAAAAATCGAATCATTTTATAATTATTCCTAAATTAGAAGTGAAAAGTCAAATTAATCAAAAGTTATTAGTAGAGCCATCCAGACTTTCAAATGGTAAACAGGTTATATTCAATTAATTTATGAAACAAGTAACACCAAATAAATTGATCTAACGAAAGAAAGAAGCAATTGTTCTGAATTGTTGGTGTTTTATTACTGATGGGATTTGTTGTGAGTACTAAGCGCTATCTAAAATTGAATTTACTTGAGCTAGTACGATGATGAGTGATGAATTTGGTGAAGAAACACTGTCATCATTTAACAACGCTTTACATAAGGATTATCATAGCATTTTTGTTCATGATTTTTTAATCTTATTTTCCATGGTCACTGTCCGCAAATGCTTTTAAAAATGATTGCCACAAGCGAAAAGTTATCAAAGCCACTCTGTTTTACGATACTTTGCATACGTTGCAGCTGAAGCAATATCGCAGGGATTGAGCATTAAAACCATATCAGAAATTTGAGGCCAAAAAATACATGCTATGAATCCACTAGCTGCTCAGCCGGTTGATGAAATTGCTGCTGCAGGCAAATTCAATCAAATTGTGACGGACGATGTGCTTCTCCCAACGCTAGATTGTTACTGGAATGCAATATTGCAAACTTGTAACATTGGATCCCTTTAATTGATATGAAATCGTTGCTCAATAAAATGATGAAGATGCTGAGCGACCGTTATTGCTGTATATTGAAATTGTTTCCAAATGATCCACATTTGGTTGTTGTGTTTGGGAATTAAAATTCAATATGGATTAAGATCATAAATTTTTGATTAAAAATGACCGAGTTTAATCGTAGCTAGGATAGGATAGCTAGCATTATGCAGTCCAACAAGCACTTCATCATCAACCAAAACAGTCCGTTCGTTTCTTCGGCTCCCCGTTTAACCAACAAGATAATGGCAGGTAGGTCTCCCGTCTCCATCTATCACCCCACCTCTACCTCCTTCACTCTAATCTAACCAACATACGAATTCAATGCGAACATTATGTTTTATTGATAATTTCCTGCCTCTTTCCCCCTGACCGCACAACATTCAATACACTTTGATACAGTCGAACGGTTTACTACCGCTCAGCCGTGCAACAGTGGCGAACGGAGCCAACGATTAACCGCCTTCCATCATGCGATAACTCTCAGGATAGGACGCCCAAGACCTCGTCCGCTTACGTGCCTTCACTAGCCTAGCCGATTTAATGGACTTCCATCATCTTTGGTCAACCTCTTCGAACGCAAGTGGAGCGATAAATCGGATCGAGCCCGACTCCTGCATCAAACTACCACCTAGCCACGACCCTTAGGACACGAGAACCAAACGGACCGGACGGTCTGGTGTGCCGCTGTAAACAATGGAAGCGCCCGCGTGCCATGGTCTGGAATGGTAGAGTGATGGTTCCTGCGTATGGTGCGTAAGGTCGATCAGAGACGACGGTGATTGTTGGCTGGACGTGACCGAAGCGACTAATGATGATGGGAATGGGTGCGTCGTCGACGTTCATACACACGTCCTTGAGCCATTACTTGCATCCCGCGTAGCCGCTTAAGCAAACAGCAAACCAATGATGGTCGAAACGAACGACGTTAGTACCGATTGACGGTAACGGTCAACACGGGGGGAGGTAGAATGTTGGGAAGGGCTGAGTATTCGAGAACAGAATCCACCGGATCTTGAAGTTCATGTCAAAAGGTACATTAGAGGGTACATTACGCGTGTGTGCGTGGCCATGGTCGATCAGCGAAAGGTCAGCCCGGAGCAACGACGCCTTTTCGCACTGATGAGCTTCTAAAGGAACGCGTAAAGCTCACTCCTTTTGCTTCAGTCATTCAGACCATCATTACCGTCATCGTGGTGAATCATCCTGTCATGATCGTCACGATTCTGGCACACACGCGTTTCCGCATTACCCGAAAACGGAACCGAGACTCCGGGACGTCCGGAAATCCGGATGAAAATAGTCTTCCTTTCACCACCGCGGGTGCCTGAGGGTGTTTTAGTGTACGCCCTCAAACCATGGCCGACCTTTAGCTGCACTGGTACCAGAAAACAAAGGATCTCCTCGCGGTGAACACCTTCGAGCGAGGATAAAGGATTCGACCTCGTTTGTAATGCTTGAGTTATGCTACTTAGCGTATCGTTGGCTCGCACACGCCCGTTGGTTCCGTTCTGCCTCAGAGGCACCACCGTAGTGCGGAAACGGGTGGTTAGACGTACGTCCATTTGTGCGAACATTGGCTAATGATAACCACCGCCACGGGAGCCGAAGCGGAACCGGCGGAAGTTGAACTCTGCCATCATTTTAGTACTCGGTGGTAGTAGCAGTAGTGGAGCTGTTGACTACCGCAAGCCAAGGTCGCGGTCGGTTAGTTGGATGACATTCAACTGCTCACTTCGAGCTGCTGCTTTGTGGACACTTTTGGAACGGCAAGTGAATTGTCGAGCAGATGACCTTCAGCCGGGGTTTCAAACTTGTGGCCACGTCAACGGTGAATATGTGTATATTAGCTTAAGTCATTGATTGTATTAATATATAGAAACATTTTTTCGACATTTCGACATTCTCCACATAATGGAGTTTGAGATTTCTGGATTATTTAGAAATTCAAACCTCTATTTCAAGCCCCTGAAAGTATGCAATTTTACCGGTTACCTGGCGCCTCCATCATTTCGTATTCCCGGACTGGCGACAAGTTTTAGAATTGCATTTACCTCTGTGGCCACCAATAGGGCTTTGGTGGGAAAGAGCAAATGTAATAAAGCAATACAACTCCAAATTATGTGGTGAAATGTCCCGCAGACTGGCTATTACTTTCTTCTGCGGCCCGCATGCTAATATGACATTAAGACCCCTGACCTACAGGATTCTCTTCTAAGATAAAAGGTGAATCATCGAGGCGCTTGTTAAACAAAAGCCCTTAAAAAACTGTACCTTGGCATCTTGGGGAATAGACTCGAGCATCTTCAACTGGCCGCCTCCAAAGCACCATTATGTTTTCCCGTACAGTATTAAAGCCGACTTAAAGCTACAGCATAGTGAGCCGCACCTTACTATCTACCTATAGACCGTCCAGCCGGTGCAGCGGTGTCCTGAACCCCTGCTGCCAATCATTTGCTGATTCAATTAGGCACCACCAAGCTTACAAGTCAGGACACAAAGGTACACCAGACGAACGACGCACAATGCACATCGAACCGATCCTTGTCCTAGAAAACCCCCTTAAACCACCATCCAACCACTCCTGGTGACCATCCTGGTGGCCATCATGGGAGTGTGGGAGGTGGCGGTGACTTTACAGCGCCACAAGAACCACTTGTGGCGCACCATTGTCAACGGCATGTCGCACTCGCCGGGTTCTAATTGAACCCGACTGGACCGGCGACGGACAGCGTGTCATGCCCTGACCCTGTCCCGATGTCCCCTCGGACGACCAAGGCGGTCTTAAGCACGTCGACACGTGCCAAACTCATAAAGCTAGAGACAGCCAGCCCGGACCGGGGGGGAGGGGGGGCAGGATTCTAGGTCATATCGCAGGCGAGCGAACGATCTGGCAACCTGCCAGCGAACATGCCCCAGCCAGTCAGGCCCCCGTGGGAGGAGGTATACCGTTGGTTGGTTCCTAATTATTATTCAACATTTCATTCCACATTCCACGACGGCTTCTTCGGCTGTCGGCTGCGTCGAAGCGCTCGACCGTCCTCCACCAGATTATTGTCGGAATTCATTGACATAATGGAGGAGGAGCGGGGGCTACTACTACGTCCACTATGTCGAAATTCAACGACTTTTTTGGTCGGATTTTTATTGGCCTTTTGGACCGCCCTCTTCAAGGTATTCAGAGTTCGGTAGTTCGGTATTGCTCTCCCATTCCGCAGCTCCCGTTTAATGAGCTACCGCTCAGCCCAATCAGCAATCGTTCGTCGACTCGTTCGCGATAAGATAAGCCGATGGCCCAAAGGACCAACCGATGCCGATGCAGAGGAGAGAAGGAAGGTCGCCGTGAGCGCGGGGCACACGTGTACAACATGGTAGCCAAATTTTGATTGTCGAGTGTTGAACGATCGATCAACACTAGAGCTTCAATATCGCCTCCCCGGGGGGGGGGGGGGGTTTCCGACCTTTCGCCGTCCAATGTCGAACAATATGAAACCTCGCATATCAAGCGGTAGTGCCAGCTCCATGCGGTGGTTAGACGGTCGGTTCTAGGGGCCAACCACATCATTGCTACAGCTTCGGAGCGAGCTTTCAACAATTGAACTATTGATTACTTCGTCATTTGCACCTTCCCCTTATCAACGTTCTCTGTATGTCACGTGAATACACTCTCACTCACCCTTTCTCATTTTCTCTCTCTCTCTCTCTCTCTCTGCACACTCGCCACGGACAGGACCAACACGGCATTCCATCAGTCGCTCAACCTCGACCACATTTGCAATCAATATGTGTGTATATGAAGGGGTTGTACTGGCATGCCCCCTGCGATCCTTCCCTTCCGGCGGTCCCTTCACTCGAAATGAGGCGCTATAAATCGCTTTCAATCTCGGCAATCATTTCAACTGCTTCACAAGCCAGCTACCAAGCCACCCAGGGTTGCAGGAACCAGCAGATGCAACGCCGGAACGAACGATTTTGCAGTCGGTGTTCCGTTCGGTGAGTGCATTGTCGGTGCAACCATCTCGTACGTCATCGTCATCTGTCTTCCAACGAGGAAGAGGGAGACCGGCCAGCGAGATGCTCCCCCTCTGGATCCGGATGCTGTGGTGGCGCTGAAAGGGAAGGAATGGATTGGTCTCGAAGTGCAGAAAATGAAGACTATAAATCGTGCATGGCATGGTCCAGTCCAGCGACAGCGACCAGTGGCAAATGGTGTGCATTCCGGGTACCGGTCCCGGTCCTTTAGCAGCTCACCGCCAGTGGAGCTCGATTGTGAAATGGTGTTTGGACGATACAGGCGGAAGGTGGATGGGCTGGATTGTGGTTTTTCTCTGCTTTTCTTAGGTTTGGGCTTAGGGAGGTAAAAGGCCAGTCGCCCTGGTCTAGAGGTGGTTGCTGTTTGACTAGTGTGTAGGCATTTATTCGTAGTGCTATGACACTACTAAGAATATAAAAGAGTAAAATGCATCTGACGTCACTGTATCAAAGCACAGTGTATCAGATAGCGAATGCTGAAGACTGACCTAAATAAAAATATAAATAAATAGCTTATTGTTCTATAGAATCTATAAAATGGATTCGAATAAAATCTATTAATAGTAAATGCAGCTTTCATTGTATTCATTCTAACACAAATGTTTGTTTCTGTATCGGCAGATTATCTTAAATATGTTTCTGCACCATACCAACTATTGGTTTGCGGTCTGAACACTTGAGGTGGAAACATGAAAGCCACACACTTGGAGCTGGTATTTGAAAGGAATGAAGGCGCTTATTATATGTCTGATACTGAAAAGATGGATTGGACCAACAATGCATTCTTCCGAGTATTCCAATATCAGGACTCAAGGATATCCTTTCAGTGGTAGCAATCATGGACTCTATTTTATCTTATTGGTACTGCGAAGTGGATCCTTTTATAACTTTCTAAGTGCCCAAGATCATGTGAACACCTACGTAATCTCTCATCACCGTACGAATCACAAGAACCTCACTGTGGGTACTTATTACTTTTTTTTTACTGTAAAGAGATCGGAGCGTATACCATGCCTTAATAGCTGCCTTCAATCCTATTAGAAGTGAACAAAGTATAGACGAGCAGCAGGTGATTGATGTATATTAAAGTAGTTACTACAAGGAATCTGCTTATAAAATGCAAAATAAATCGCAAGAGGTACTGTGTCGGCATCTCATCACCAGGAGTCACATCACTAATAAGCTATCTTTTTGTTGAGTGAAGCGTAATGAGATAGAAATTTGTAGACATTTCTCTTGACCATGCTCAGATCAGTAGAGATAATTCTACTATAAATTGAACCGGTTCCTAATTGGCATCAAAGAGACGGTAATTATTTTTCGCAAACAATCTGATATCTGCTTGACTGACTGATGGCCGAACATAGTAGCCATCCATTGACGCTACTTTTGAACATAATACTGTTCTCACGAACGAACGAATCACTGCACTGTACAGCCAAAATACATTGCATCCCGAAAACACAATCATTTCCATCAAGTTCATTAAATGGCATGCAGCTCGCGATAAATAAATTGCTCCACTGCGGTTGCTTCGAGTAAACAAACTGGACGACTACCCTCACCACATGCACCACACCATTGGCCGGTGCACAGCCACCCGGGTGGTGGCCAGCATCAAATTAACGAATGTAATTAATTTTAATGCCCACGATAAATTCCGAACCATTAAGTGATGACAATCATGGTACCCTGGAGCACCCAGCACGGGATGTAGTGGGACTAACGGCATCAAGCACCAGACTCCCACTTCTGTTCTCTCCCACCGCGCTCCCATCTAGCCTCGCGACTCTATCAATCACTTTGCGCCACGAAGAGTCGGTCCTTCGGTTGACGGAAAAGCTCCAATCCAAAACGTCCCAACACCATCGCCATTTCGTTCGGAGCGTTGACGATGATAAGTGAATGTAATTGTCCGAAAGGATTACAATCCGCCACCAACACTTCGGCCGCTTCGACAGCCCATCGAAAGGAGCTGGAGCCGAAACGGAGCGGGCTCGGGCTAGCTCTGGCAGGTAATGAAGATTAATCTCTCTGTCTCTCTCTCTCTGTCTCGGTGGCTCTCACCAGGACACCAGTCTCTCCCTGCCGCCCTAACGATGTGGATTGGGATTTTGGATCACAATTTGAGTGAGTGACGACATGCTCCGTAGAGCCAGGGGATTCGTTACGATGCCGAGCAGCGCATAAGAAGCCAACACCCCTAGTGATGTCGCGTCACGTTCTATCTTGGCCTTACGCTCGCTCGCTCGCTCGCTCGCTCGTCCGCCTGCACGCCCGAAAGTGATATTTCAAGTTACTGTCTTCCGACGAATGATTCTAGTGGCCACCTCCTTTCTGTGCCCTTCCCCAGGCACCTCATCTCCGATAGAGCACACGCCCGGGAAGACGCTGCAATAAATAGAGTGCCATCAGCGCGTGACAACCATTACATGGGACTGTGCTTTACAGACGCCACAGGCCGGTCCCGGTCCTGGTCGAAGAAAGCCAAAGAAAGTCTGCGGGGCCACACTGGAAGCGATACGAGGGATGCTAGGACCCACTTGAGGTGGCCATTAACTTTGCTGCTGTTGCTGCTGCTGTTGCGACAGCACAATATGTCGATGTGCGGTGCGATGCGGTGGATAAATGTCACCTTCGCTGGTGATACTTCATAAACGTCGAGAACGGCGCGACTTATCCCGCATTTGCGAGCCAAAGCATAAATCTTTTCAAGCATATGGTCTCAACAGCATAATTAGACTCGATCGGTGTTCAGTGCCGGCTACAGCAACATGCACGATGCATTCCAAGGAAAGGAAAAAAAGTGCATTCATTGCCAGTGCAGCTTAACGAGAGGAAGTGGGCGCGCTCGCGCAGTCGTCCTACTCGTCTCCAGGTCCTCTCTGCAAGCTGCTCGACATCCGCTGGTGCTTATCGTTTGGTACTAAAAATATAATTTCCAGCTGAAGATTGGCCTCACGTTCTATCGCATTCTTTCGCTTCGTAAGAGCACCTGCTGCAGCTGCACCATCGACAGCAACACATAGACAAGGGAGAATGCGTATGCCGAGAGGGATACATGCCGATCCCGATGCATGCGCCCTTAATTGACATCCTGTCTCGGTGAGTGGGTCGATGTCGCTCGCTCGCTCGCTCGCTTCGACGCTGTATGAGTGCGAGCCACCGCTTTGCCACGATGTCGCACACTGTTACAATGTTATAAAAATGATACCGACCCACCGACCCAACCGACGCCCCCTAAGCCCGTGCCCATATTATATTGTTTTATGCAAGCATAAAACAACCCCAAGTATCCTGCGGCTCGTTGGAGTACCCGTGAGCGCTGAGCCTCGGCGATGATGATGATGCTGCTGCTGATGAGCACGAATGAAAAAAAGCCCCTTCCTTCTTATCCACCAACGTCCTTTCCTCCCACCTTTCCACCCTCGCCACCCACAATGATGCATTCTTTTGTGCACGTTCGAGCAATTCCCGTACGCCCCCCGTACTGAAAGGGCGGGCTTCCTTTCCTCGCCCAAGGCACGCACCTCCGGGAGCCTCGCCGCTAGCGATGGCGCTGCCAGCGTTCCGGTAGCCGATCATTCCAAGCGTTCCACAAGCTCCCCGTTGGCGGAGTGTATTTTACGACGACTATTTCTAGCGATAAAAGCTACACAAGAGGCTGGGCTACCGCCGGTGTGCCCAGAGGCCTTCACTTTCTCTCGGAGGTTCTCGAGGTCCCGCGGGATGCGGTTCCCAGAAGCGAAACAAACGGATATGGATGGAAAGTAGCGATCTTATGTGCGATGTGTAAGGTGTGTCGGCTGTATGTATGTGTGTATATGTGTATGTATAGATCGTACCAACGTAAGTATGACCTTCTGGTGTCTCATCATGCCCCGGACTAAGGTCGCGAAGGGTGGCCACGAACACGTTGTGGTTGTGGTGAGTTCTAGGGAATTTTAAATTTATTTCTCCACGAGGAGGAGGTCAGTGGGGCCAGACAGGGTGTGTCTCTTCTTCATTCTCTAGTTCTCTCACCGGAACAACAACAAAAAATCTAGGTCATCGACGCTAGGGCGGTACGGAATCGATTTTTTTGTGTTTTTGCATTCCGTTCCACCCCCAACCCCGTCACTATGGGGGAGGGTTGCGCATGGGAGTGTAATTTCCCCCTGCCCGTTTCCCGCTTTCCATTCGCTGCTCGCTTCTTTTTGTTGGTAATTGTGAGGGTGGACCATCAGTGTCATCGTAATCAGCGGGCACCACCGGTTTGGGGCTCGTCAGCAGCGCATCGGATGCTAGAACTGGTGGAAATGATTTAAAGCTCCCTAAAGCACGGTGCGGACTGGGATATGTCATGCCTCACACAGCTGACGTCACTTGCAACCGACGTCATTGCGGTGCAGGTGGCAATCGTGTGTGGTAATAGGTAATGATTCCTGTTCATGGATATTGAATCACTTAATTTTAACTGAATTGAAAAGATCTTCAAATTGTCAAACATCGAGCGCCATAATGTGGAATATATTCGCAGAATTTGTTGTAAATTTCCTCGAATTCAAATTCCTCATCTATTTTATCTGTTCTGAAAATCGATGTGTCTGGTAGTAAAAATAATCAGAAAAGAACTCTTTTTTTAGCTCCGATCAAATTTCGGAATACATTTAATTTAAATGATTAAAGAAACTATTTCTTGTTCAGAAGAATTTTTTGAAATATAATTCTTCGCATTCTTCAGATTCTCGTTTATAGTTAACTGTAGATGTTGAACATAAACTGCGTGATCGGTATCATCAAGAGAGTCATATCGATAACTTTATATTCTGTCAACAAAAAAACTAGCATGTCAATGGAAAGCATGAATCGCAATCCAATCCAGTGATCAAACTATTCCATAAAAGATCGATGCGTACGAAATGACGGCTGTATGAGATGCTTCAAAAAGGTAATAATCAACAGATAACTCAAATAATAACTGAAATAAAGTCATGAAGAGTATGCCATTTTACAAGATCATATAACGAGGTAGTTCAATTTTAAAGTAGGTTGATTACAGTTTTAGATTAATTTGAGATTAAAAGTTCTCATTTAAATGACATAATCTTGTTACTGAAATAGTACAGTTATTTTAATATAATAACATGCGGCCATTTACGTTTACTGTCCCTGGAGCGGTTTCGCGGTAACAATAAAAAAAAACGTTTGATAAATGATGTGTTAAGACCCTGTGAAAATCCTACTAAAACATCCTTTAATCAATTAAGTTAAGAAAATGCAATTTGTCAACCGCACAGCAACGGCATTGAACGTGGAAACCTATTTTTCAAAATCCATCAACAAATGCCGGCCCAGTTAACTGCTCGCCCTTTGAAGATGGAGGCGCCTAGCAGCTCACACCGGAAAACCTCTCCCAACGTCCCCCCATCGCACGCCTTGGCGTTGTGGTCTAGCTTAGCGCCCCGGTGTCATGTCCACTCATTCTGTAATGAACACACACCCACACACGCACCAGCTCGACACATCCGGCTACTGCCTTTCCGGCAAATTCGATCAAAGTCTCGAAGGTTTCCCCTAGCCCTGACCGTCGGCCACTGTCAACGACGAGAAAACTAATAACCCAGCTAGCGACAAATCGTGTGTCTAGCTCGGCAAACGAATGCATTTCCTGCCTTCATCGCCAGGACCACCACCACCACTGGCCATGACCAATGGCATGACGCGCGCAAACGGACGGCAGGAAATGTTGACAATTTTACAAATTGGCGCACCGTCATCGTCACCGCAGCCGATGGCAGCCGAGTATCCATGAGATCTCTTCTTCCAAAAAAATAAAAATTAAACAACCGGAATGTCTTGCGGAGTGCATGTGCGTGTAACTGGAAAATTGCTTTTCGCAACGGTTGCTCCCAGGGTTCGATATGGATGCCACGTATGGCCGGACCACTGCGCCCTGCCTAACGCTACCCCGAGTATTTCGTCAAGCACGTCAGACTCGGCTGTACGATGCAGCAGCAGCAGCAGCAGTCCGTGAATAAACAATAAACATCATGTTGCAGTTGCAAGGGACGGGACAGTTTGGTCAGCATAACCGCTGCATTTGACAGTTTTTTTTTCGACCTTTACCCGAGCAGTTGCTACCATGAGATTAGAATAGTCCGGTCTGGAACATGGGGGTTGCCCGGAATCCCTCTGCGTCAACCCACTATCCTGCAGGACAGCTCATTCCGCACATCGTCACTTGTCGTCGTTGTCCCTGTCAGCAGCAGCAGAAGCAGCAACAGCAAACTGATGTCCAACAGCGGAATTGATGCGGGTTTGCTTCGGTAACGATAAAGCCCCGACCCCCGAAAAATCTAAGGGGATGAAGTTGCAAAGTACAAAAAAAAAGACAAAAAGCAGAATGTTTAAATCGTGCGATCGAACCTTCAATCGAACAAGGCTTCGCCACAGATTAACTTCAGGCAGATCTGGCGCAACAACAAGCGAACCGAACTACCCCGATCCGTTTACTCTAGGGGTTGATAATCCTTTTTGGGTCAGGCCCCTTTGAGCTGACCAGCCTAATCCTACTACTGATCCCTATTCTCCATTTGGGATAAAGACCGGCGAGAGCCCACCCGGTTATTGACGTGGCTTGCCGGAAGCCAGAAAAAAGGGGAAGAGGATCTGCTTTAGAAAGCACCGACTCGCTTCTCGATGGGAAACACATAATTAATCTTATTTACCTCGCAAGTTTCTTTGTTCCAACCTTCCATCGGTAGAGCAGGTTCTCCTGAACTGTAGAACAGTTGGGCTGTTGGGCTAATCCTCGAATGACTTCGAAAAGGCATGATGAGCCCGAAACAAAAGTGTTAGCAGTCAGGTTTAAGCTAGCCTCCAAAAACCCGAAGGGTGATGGTGATTCCGACACGAAAAGCGCACAGGTTGGAACCACAATCGACAATGGATTATCATAATCAACACCTCGGGTGCACCCGATATAAGCCTCTCGATAATGATGGCTGCGTGTGTTTTACAATTTAATCACCTCGCCTGTTAATTGCCTTAAAAAAGCATTAGCCCTTCATTATGATGGGGCTTCTTCTCTTCAGGCAATCTTAAGCCCAAACCGTGTTTCCAATGAAGCGCAATCAAGTTGTTCTGTTCGGGTTTCGTCTCCTTTCGAAATGCTTGCCCACTCCCACCCGAAAAACCGAGCAAATAATTCTTTAATCCATTTTATTATGCCTTCGCTTTTGGTTCACAAATTAGTCGCGCAAACCGGCCGGTATGCAGATGCGGCCCTTACACTCTGGTGGGATTTAAAGGTGTCAAGGTAAAATGTCGTCTTACAGCCACCAGCCGAACGTGAAGCACCATGGCTGGCACCCATTTGCTTTGCTTGCTAACAGAGTAAACAAAAAACACCGGGCCACACCTTCGGCAGAATTCGGACGAGGACAACGCCTGGGTACCGGTACCTGAAGGCCAGACCATGCCCATGACCGTTTACAACCTTTGTCGAGTACACATGCTAGGCATGGGACCGGAGCTTTTATGTTGATTTTAATGCTGCACACCTTTCCGCACAGACACGGACAGGATCGCTGAGGTCTTGTGCAAGCAAACAGAGATGCCATTAAAGGGCCGGCATCCACAGGAATTTCTCATCTGGCGACACCGGGCGTAACCAGCTATTCCCTAGAAGCTTCCACCTCCGCTCCGGTGTCTCCGGTGTCGGCTAGAGACCGGCTAAAGAGCACACGAAACGCTGGAAGCATTGAGTACGATTACGAGGAGTTTCATTGCCGGCGAACGCAATCGCAGGACACCACAATTGCTGACGCAAAACAATGGCACGAGGGCGGTACACCAGGCACTCCTCTCTGCCCATTTCTGCCCCACGGAAACGAACGGTGAACTCGTCCCAAAAAAAAATGCTTCAACTACCGCGCTCGGAGAGGCATTCAACGGGTACAAAAGGTCACCCGCGAGTGTGCCGCGAGTGGTACAAACCGTGGATTACAGTACCAGCGCATGCCATCCGCTCCGCACCGGCAGCCACTCTGCCGCAACTCGAGCAAAAAAGGTGAAAACGGAAAATTAAAGGAAGCAAAAACTCGCTCGGTCACACTAACCAAAAAAAGCGGCGTGCACGCGCAGTTTGGTTGGGAAATTGATTTTTCCGCACGACACAATTTGTTTCACTTTATCGCCGCACGGCGCGAGCGACGGCAGGCATCGCGTTTTCGGGGATCGCTTTGTTCGCTCACTACCTCCGCACCCTTTGCACAAAAACCGGGGGGGAAGCAAAGGGATGGGGATGGAAGGATTTCGGAAGTTTGCTCCCTTGACACACCAGGGACAGTGGTGGTGGTGGTGGTCTAGGCGACGGATCATACCGCGTTCCGCGTTTGCTCCGCTGCACTGCACGTAAAGGTAAAGAATATGCTCGCACCGAAATGAAACCCCAATCCCCGATCCCTTCGCTCCCTTCATCCACCATCCGTTTTGCGAAGGCACCAAAAAAGTCACACGACTTACGCCCAAAAGTTCGGTCCCCAGGAGGGTCCCAGAGGCTGACAAACGGATAAGCTATTTGCAGATGATTTACAGATTCAGCGGCGACACCCACGCTCGTGGAACGGCTTTAGCGAGGGGGGGGGGAGGGGTGGAAGGAGAAGACCGGGGGGTGATGGTATCGAAAAAGTTATTTACCATTCTTTCCCGGCTGATCCGGGAGCTTATGGCACGGTCGCGTTTCCTAGCCCACAGCCGCTACACGACTGTCAAGAGAGGAGAACGAGGAGGACGAGGAGCAGAATATTCTATTTTTGAACGACTCAACCGAACTTGAACTGGGTGCAAAGAAATCGATCGAACAGGAATCACTCCTCGCCTCGAAGACAACATCCGAGTCGCTCAGAGAAACTCACTTTTCAAATTATTATTCACGATTATCCGACCAGGCTCGGGGGGGGGGGGGGGGGGGGGGTGGAAATCTACCCTCCGCAACCAGGCGCCTCCATTTCTCCAAATGATTAAAATGCTTTTTGTTGTTGCGTTTCTTTTTTGTTGTAATTTTAAAAATAGATTGCCAACTCACACCGCAAAATACACACTACCATCACCACCACCACCACCATTTCCTTTCATTTGTCACGACGCTTATCGCTGATGGCTTGCGCTTACCGCCACTGACTCGACTCGAGCGAGCGACAAGTCAAGTCTTTCAGGCTAGCACCAACTCTCATCAACCCCCCTTCCTGGGGGTGGATAACAACACCCTCTGGCACTCTGTTCCGCACGAATGTGGTTGCTCACCTCACCTTTTGGCAGCAGCTACGCGTAATGTAACGTTTACGTACCATTAATCAACCGCTCCTCTCTCTTTCTCTCTCTCTTTCTCTCGTCCCGTGTAAATGACACCCCCGGTGCCACCTTCAAGAAACAACGGGAGGCTCCACCACCCAGGACAAGACTAATGGCACGACTACGCGCCGGTGAGGTGAGCTAACGCGCTATGGCGTGTAGAGATTTTAATTAACAGTCTCATATACCATTACCTCCAGGGCTCCAGTACCGTTCAACCGTTCGGAATGAGGGGTGATGAGGGTGAGCAACTAACACCCTGGCCGGCAGCAGCACCAGCTATGCGTGCTGGCTATGCCGGCAGAAGTATGTATTAGCAACGCGTCTACTGCATGAAAGTTAAGGCGATCCCAGACAAAGTGACGTACGGACCAGGACGTGCCGAGAGCACACAGTGCTCGGGCTACATCTTTTTCAAGGGCAATGGCACTCCATTAAAACTACATTATCCGGAACAAATCAAATGCGAGGTAAAAGTTACCAAAATCCAATGGATGCACAAATGGTTCAACAACTTCAAAAGTACAAAATGAAGCCGCAGGTGTTGCACCGACTTTCATCTTCACCAGTGTAACGGCTCTGCATCGCCATCGCTATACAGCACGATCTCATTCCCATTGTAATTGCACTCTCTTCCCCAAAATGGGATGTGCCTTCCAACAGTACAAACATACATGGAATTTTCGACGAAGACGCTACGCATCGACCGGCGTAACAAAGACGGACACTCCGGGCCGGGCTGGCATCCTCGAAGGCAGAAAACTCATTACGAGAATTAGTCCCTCATTTGGTCAGGGCTGGCAAGGAGCAGCCAGCAAGACACGCCGGTTCGCCACTCACTCCGTGCAGAGTCTCCGGCAAACAGATGGGAGGAAGTCGTAAAACTCATACCCTTTCGGCACCAACCAACCCCCACCACCACCAGGAAAGGATGCTAATGTTCCAACTGCCCTGCCGCTAGTGCTGCTCGTGCGAGATGGATGGTGGTAGCGAATGTGGATCATCGCACCCTGGAGCGCGCGCTACTGTGCTACGACGTCATATGACGTCACGCAGCGTTGCCCTACTCTTGGCATCGCTGAAGACAACGCATTTGTGCACTTGTTTGTGTATCTGCGTATGTGTGGCGGGTACTAAGCCAGCACGGAGGAAGATAAAGCTCACACGATCGATGCCAGCAAGAGTGCGATGTCGTCTTCGCCCTAGCCGCGTGACTAAACGCACACATACCGACACACCACGTACAATGACGCCTGAATGCATAATTCCTAAATGGAGTTTCGAACGATCAAAAGCTCGCTCGCTCGGAGCTCGAGCTCCATACGTTTGCTGTGTCGGAGAGCGGTACTCGGGTTCCTGCTCCATTTAACCATAATCCGGCAAGCGTGAGATGCATCCTCTTGTGTGGAGCGGAACAGTCGATTTTTGAAGCAAAGAACAGCACTGGCAGTAGAGCCACTGTTAGTGCAACTTCAAGCACCATTACACTGGCAGTTGGCAGCAGTAGCAGCAGCAGGAATGCGAAACGTTATTGTGTGACCATCTTTCTGTAGCTGTTAAACCACGCGGATCTCGGGGCGGACGTACAGAGAGCGTGTACCATTCCGATATATAGTAGTGGCCACTGTAACGGGCGACCTGAGACCCATCATCCCGCGTATATGGATTTCGCGTCGATAGCACGGCGCCACCGGGCACCACAGAGACCGAGAACTCACTGGTCCGTCTGCTGCTGCTACCACCATAAAGCGCTCCTGTAACTGTATGGCGCTTCAGTGGGCGCTTAAACGGTCCAAAGTCTCGCATAAAATCGAATGACTTTAGCATTCAATGGTGTGAGGGCCGTATCGTGTGCCAGTGTCTGTGGCACACAGTTCTCGGTACTTTGTTGTACCACTGGAGCCACACAATGACGTGCGCTGCTACTGTAGACGCCCAGCTTTAGGTCCGCCATGTTTCCGATGGAATTTGAGTCAATCTTCAAAGAGAAAACGAAATAAACTGGATTTGGATTGTTTTGGAGCGGCCAAAAACTCATCAAGAATCGTGCTAAAAAACTCAATTGGACACGTGCTGAGGCGCTGTGTACCGTTCCGTTCCACACAAGCGGAGATGACACACCGAAAACGTCTCTTCAATTGGCCGGGTGCCTTCAATTGACGCACTTTCCAATCAATGGAACACATTTATAGAACATCGATCGATGAATTGAACACATGAGCAGGAAAGTAAATGTTACTTTTTGTGTCTTTTTTTCTGACAAGCTACCAAAAGGAACGTCTTCACAAAATTTGAAGGTTTTTTTCGGGGACACAGCAAGCATAGATAAAAAAAAATCCATTCATTTCACATTCAAAGCTCGTAAATTGAAGCACGAAAAAAGTATGTATCAATCCTGAGCCTTCTTACCTCTTTGCCTTTGCACACAAATGGATTAAATTAACGCGATAAATGGACCAAAAAGTTCAATGGGCCAGTTTCATCATTCCAGCCGCCGCCCCATACATTATGTTCGTGTCGCTCGCGTGAACCGGACGGCTCTTTCCTTTCTATTCCTTTCCATTTCCTTTGATTGCCTCAGGAGTCGGTAACTGGGGCGGAACTAAGGCTGCAGTGGCGGCGACCGAAAACCACTTTTATGGCCTCAAGAGAACATGTTGGCGATCGGTCTTAATGGTTCGGGAAGCACCCAAACCAAGGAACAGCGGCACAAACCACCAGCTAAAAGCTCGAAGACCAACCAACGAACTCACAGACTCCATCGCGTGACGTGGAGGATTTAAATTGTTTTCTTTGTGCAGAAGTAATCGCAGCAACGAGAGCTACAGCCTCGCGACCGCTAGTGCTTCTGGCTAGTGACCGAGATTAAAAGGAAGAAGAAGTGAACGCACGAGTCCGAGTGGAGGGTTCAGTGAGGCAGAATAAAATTTGCATCTTTTAACCGAATCCCAAACTTCGGGACCACAACTCTCCAACACCAACGCCAGCACACACTCAAGCAAGCAACTCGCCAACTTTGTCCGAAAGTGACCATCGATAAAATCTGGTCCCTCGAGAATTCGATTTACTTTCTCCTCCTTCTGAGCGCGCCAAAAAGAATTAATTCATCTTAAGATGGGATCTCCACTCGCCTCTTCCATCCTCTCCCTCTACCAATTGTGTGAATGAACCCGGAGTGGGGCCAAAACATATTACTTTAGCACCACCGTTTGGCCCCTTTCTAGAGCATAAAGTACACACAAGCAAGATAACGGAAAAAGAGAAACTGAATGCGCATAGCAAATGGAATCTCAACTCTGCGGTGGTCTGGCGACCCCGCCTTGAACATCAAATAATCCTGCGAACCAAGCACCCCGACTGGTTTGTACTTACGATTTATGCTAATCGGAAATTCATATCGGCTACGGGGGCGCCGGTGCTGGTGTTCAAGTTTCGGGACAGCATCCAGCCTCCTGGCTGTGTGTTTCATTTCCGGACACAGACCGCATACGCGAAACGGTTCCGCAGCTGGTGATGTCCGGACCGGAATCCGGCTTCCTGTTTCTTAGTGCGCTCCCTCTTTCTCTCTCTTTGTGATTCACCAGCTGCTTTTCACTTCACAACAAGCGCACACACGAATTCACAAACACAAACTACAACACCCCAGTGTCTTTGAAGAGAGAGAGAGTTGTAAGGAAGATACTTAAAAACGACGCGTCTTTCACGGTTGGTGGTCACAGTTTTGATAATCTGTTTTACATTTCACTCCACAATGGTTACTAGGGATGGCTAGCGAACGGCGAGAAAGCATACCTTCCTCTTCCAATCATCACAGCACCGACTGCTGGGACTTTTTTCATATATTTACACAGCTCACTAAGATGGAAACGCACGTCACGCGCAGTATAGAGCATGATGCTCGCGCTTTCCTACATCTCCCACAACAGACAGGAAGAGGTTGATTCCCTGGAGCGTTGTGAAGATACCACACGAACTGCACTGCACACACTGGCTGAAAATTTTTGCACTTTTCCACCGACACTCTCACACTCTCTCTCTCTCTCTCTATCTGTCGATACACTCCCGATCTGGTAACACACAAATATAATGTGTCGGGTGGCTCCTGTGCGAACGTGGGGAAGGTGAAAGAACATGATTATCTCATGAAATCGAATCGATCGAACGCTACGCCACAACAAAAAAAAACCGCGTCGCGATCCAGGTGGTGTGCGAATCCAAGAAGCAACAGAAGCAGTAGATTGTGTGCGCGTGCCAAGGGGGATAGTGGGAGCTTTATTGGGAGGGCCTACGCAACGTCCCTGGCTGGCCATCATAATTTATGGCAGCACGCGAATTAATGTTTTCCCTTCCTTCCCTTCCTTTGCATCGTGTTCGAAACTGTGAGGACTGGCTGGTCTGGCCTTCGTTCGTTTACACTAACCGGAACAATTCACTGCTTCATCGTTTCCAGGTTCAGGTGTATGCGTCTGGCCGTTGGATGTTCATCGTTTCCGATCCAAAGTTTGAATTCCCAGTCCACCACTGGGACACCACTTGGAGTGACTTCGAAATTCACAGTTCCAGCTGCTTGCGATTGCTTGCAGCGGCCATCGAGTGCGACGACGGTCACGGCTAACACATTATCCCGAAACTTTTGCTAACGAAATGCTACCCCAACCCCCGACAAAAAAAGGTTCGCACCCTTGAGTGAGTTGGGGGTGTGAGAAGAATGGTAAAGTTTCTGTGCCACAAACCGTGTTTCACGTGCACCACGGGTCTTCGGACCATTTTCGGTATCGCCGGTACCTGGCTCGATTATGACGTAGGAAGAGGCGCCGATCCCCGATGGCAGTATCGACGCGAGACCTTTAACTGCTTTGCTACCCGTAATGACGCGTAAAGGGAAGGCGAAATGGCGAGTTGCGTGGAAGCCATTAACCACTTTTCACGTTTTTCGCCATTTTCATCGCGCAAACCGGGAGACGGTCGAACTGGACGTAGGTCCATGGTCCGGTCAGAATAGCGCGATTTTTCCGCTGACTCACGCTGACCCACCCTCCCTCCGCCACGGGTGACTAATCTATAAATATAGCAATAAACATATTATCCGCCATCTTTTCCGCTTTACGACCAAACGTTTGGCCATCAAATCGCGATCAAAATCGGTGTTCCGCCTCCATCACCAGCAGCAGCAGCAGCTCGATGACGTCCCGTGTTCAGCTGGATCGTTTTACGTTTCCCGTGAATCGCCCTGATTCAATCTTCCATCCAATCCGCAATCCGAACGTGAAAACGGATCTCAAATGTCGCGCACAGTTTCGCGGGGGAATGCGTTTTTAATATCCCCAAAACAAGGCGTGCCCAGGGTGGGCCCAGGGCCTGCAAGACGTGCAGCTGTTGTGTGCGATCGTACCAGGACGTGAAGTGCATCCCCTCTGGAGACAGCAGCAGCGTGTCACTTCACACCAACAGCAGCAGCAGCAGCAGCAGCAGCACTTTGACGTCTTTGCTGGAGTGATTTGACAGCCGAAACGTAACACCTTCTCACGCAGACCAGGACGTTGCACTGCTCCGTTGTTGCTACTTTACTGGCTAGCACTCCAGCACACCCCAGGAGTTGGTGAATGTGGCGGCCACAATCCGTGGCCAGATGCGACAAAGTTTCGTGCGAACGACGCGCGGCTTTTCGGGTAAATATCCTCGTGTACCTCCTCCTTCTCCTCCTGTGGTTGCCGGATCTGATGGAGGTGAGGAGCGAACATTTTACGAGCCAGGGCAGGGAAAAGGCAAAGGAAAAGCCCTCCTACCACGGCCCTTCTTCCGCTCGCACCCAAAACGGAGGTCGTAAATTATTTTTTAATATTCTATTTATTTACATTTTATCGCCCAGCGGGACACGGAGCGCAGCGTAGAAGCTGCGGTCCCCGGGAGAACGGATTGGTTTTCCTCCCCTCTCCTCGGATCCCCACTCTCTCCACCTTTTTGGAAGGCAATCACGATCGAACGCGATGCTGGATGGTGAAGGGTGGTCGCTTTTGCCAACTTGAGGAACCCGGCGTGGAGGTAGTGCTTGGGGGCGCACCTTGTGCCCGCGCCCTTTGCGGCCATTCTGCGACGCTCCACTAAGCCCTTCTTGCTGGCTGGAGCACGGATTCGTCGGTTCTTCGTACCGTAAAAACGTGGTACCGTAGGTTGTTACGCCAGCATGCCATTATGTTTGCACGAGCCAAACGACATAACCTATTTTTGTCTCATCTCCGAGGCTCGACGAGGAAAAAGGAAAGGAAGGGGAAGGGAGGGAAGTGGCTGTAAACCGATCGAAGCGGTGCGCTGTCCATTCAGCCGTGCTCCGTTAATGTTTATCACATAAAATATGAAAAATGACGGTTGCTGGACAGCCAGAATCGTTCGCACACAACCTGTACGCACGAGTCGCGATGATGATTCGCGTGATGACGCGCCGTTCCAACCTTGACACTCGGTTGGCCACGGCATCGACCTTCCCCCCCCCCCCCCCCCCCCGAAAAAGGACCATCATCGACGAGAAGGTGCAGGGCGTGCAACTACAGACTATAGGAGCACACAGACACAGACACACACCACAGACAGACACGAGAAGGAGAAACAGATTTTAATGATGTTTATTCCGATCGCTGTCACTTGGCTTGGCTCAAACCGCGCCTGTCACTTTCCGCTAAGGGGGTGGGAATCGGCGGCACCGCATCGTGGCATCAAATTAATTGAATCCCGCTACTGATTCAGCGCTGGCCACCACCATCGTCCACTAGCTCGACAGCACAAGGATCGATCTGCGATCTGCGTCGGCTAGTGGTCGTCGCCGGGATTAAAGGTGACAAGTTAGCGGCATAAATCACCGAATCTGAAGTCTCGGAAATTAATTACCACTCCTGGGCACCTTGCACCGTGTGCTCTTCAAAGGGAGACACTGAGAGCACACCATAACGTTCACTACCTTCACCGCGGCGCGTGCCCGGGAGGCCCACTAAACACTTTCACAGGGCCGACACAGTCTCGTAATGGTAATGAGCCCTCGCGTGAGTCAATTAGTGGCCTATCATCGGCCAGCCTCCGAGGTACGCGACGCGTGCATCATCTTCACCCTTTCGCCTGCACCTGACTCCGAGCAACCACTGCTGACCGCAATTTGACCGTCATTGACAGTAGCTGATCGTGTTTTCGATGAGTGATCTTGGCGGAAAACTCACATGCACACAGCAGACACACAGCGCACACACAGCAGACACACGTACACGGTACCGACGATCACGGCGTGTCGACCGTAGCTGACCGACAGTCACCGGTTTGGTCAGCAGTAACAGCAACAGCAGACAACCGGTAGTCCCGGCCGCAGCGGAACGATCTCATCTCGGGCGTGCGCCTAGCTCGATGGTGGCTCGAAGACTGAGAGCTAGACGTCCAAAGCAATCGGTGCTGGCTCTCTAGCGGGACAGGATAGCGACGCACCGTTGATACGGTCCGACGATGAGAACGAGTTTTAGGGAAAACTCCAAGACGGGAAAATGGAAACTCTCGCTCTCGCTCTCTGTTTGTCTCTCAACACCAAACGACGACGACGACGACGACGTCAGAACGCTGCTCCACCTTCTCAACGCTTATCATTCAGCACGTTCTTATCACGCTCACTGCTCACTCAGTGGTCGCTCACTGTTCGCGAGTGTTCGCTGGCGTGTACCGCCCAGAACAACTACTTGTTGTTGTGTTGCTTGCGATGGAGACGCCCGTCAACCACTACACAGAACACCCTCGGTGGGTGCACGCTGCACACGTGTAGAAGCTCGTGAGTTACTCCAGTAGTAGATGCGAGAGAGCGGGTAGTAGTAGCGACTCTCTGGGTGAGAAAGCGCGTGCGAATGAGAGCAGGTGAAACGATCAGTTTTCGCGCGCGCGTTCGCACAATCCCAAACGATAAGTTTTGGTATCGAAGTAAGAGGTGAGCGTGTTTTAATTCCTTTCAGGGTTTTCAACGCAAAAAAATAGTAAAACAATCGAATCAGTAAAGAAAGTACATTCTAGTAGTAAAGAAAGTCATTTTATTTGTTAGATTTGAAACATTTTATCATCCTTATGCCACGATACAACGAACAACATGCGATGCTGCAGAACAAACTCCAAACAACACTTTACTATCACGCCCGGTATGCAGCGCGCACATCTGCCCGGTGCGAACGTTATCAAACTGACACCATAATTTATCAAATTACTACCGGAACGGGACCAACACACAGAGAGAGAAAAACACAAAACAAAATGTCTTTCAAGAAACTCACAGCAACACCGGTCGGTCGCGGCGGATGGTGGCGGTTAAACCGCCATAAACAACAAAGTGAGACATCTTGCCCCCCCCATTCCTCCATGACCACGATCCCTATCATTCTCCGACAAGGGGGCCCAGAACAGAAACAACGGGGTAACGGACATAAAATAAAAAAAGGAACAAAAAACAAAAGAAAAAACACCTTCTGCCACCTCCAGTTAAGCACATTTCGCACCAGCTCACACACTCTGGCGCACCGGTTGGCCAAACTTCCTTGGCAGAACCACAGCGAGCCAAATGACGACGGCTCATCATCCACTCGGCGGTGTAAGTAAGGACAAACCAAATAAAACAAGGCAAAAAAAACCTCCAAAAGAAGAGTTGAGTTTGGAGCTCCAGGTGTGGCACCTGCTGCCGGGGTGGTACTGCTGTGCACGGCAGCAGCGCGACATAAGCGGCATACCGACGGTGGCCGCATTATTATCCACAGACAATGCAGCGGTGCATTGTGGCATTGTGCGCCCCGAGACACACTCAACCGTAATCGAGCTAATTCTGGTTAATTCTGTGAAACTGTGGTGACTTCTCCAGCGCTCCGTCGGATGATGAAGATTGAGGGTGGCACTTGAAGCAGGCACTTGTCCTCTGGAGCGCGTTACGAAGATGTGCTGGCCACGTGTTTGTCCTCCCCCGTACCAGTCCCAGGACTCAGTAACACATGTTTACCGGTGCGAATAAAGTGGGACAACTTTTTCGGTGGTGGGTGGGCTGAGTGTAGTTTTTTAGGTGGGCGGGAGTGTGAAACCCATTCTCGACACCATTCGGAGAGAGTTTGGGTTTTGCCCGTGGCCCGAATGATGAATGACTTCGGTGAGAAGAATGAGTTTTTTGGGACGCAGAACACAGAGTCGCAGAGTGCTACTGCTGTAATCATGTCGTCACTCTGCTTACAGATGTTGGAAGCAAAAGAAAAGATGAGGCGAGGTATGCGAGAGGACAAAATAACAATTTATTTTTAGAGTTTTAGAAACCCCGGTATGCAGAGCAAAGACAGTTGATACTAAGATCTTATGTCTGCAGTATTTTTTTATCCGGAGTAGTCGAACTACTACGCCAGGTAAGACAGTTCCGGTGCACTCTAAAAAGGGAGCATCTTCTCCTACAGCCCCCTAACCTAACTATTCTGCAGCGCTTCATCAAATGCACCCGGAAAAGTTTGCTTTCGGGGCAAAAGTTGTTCAAAAACTCAGATTAAAAAGTTACTTCCCTTACCTTCACGATAGCGATGACGTCATTGCAGCACGTGACTCCTTCCTCACCCACTCCCTACTACACCATCATAATGTTTATCAATCTGCTCGTTGTCTTCTCGAATCGAACCCGCGACTACCGACTACTTCCGGATAGCTGGTGTACGCATTTCATCCCCATTCTGATGCCGGCCGGATCCACATCAGCAGCAGCAGCAGCAGCTGCTGTAATCAAATCCCATTGCTGTCCATCCGGTGGGTGTACCGGATAGGAAGCACACAGAAACACATACACCCAGCTTCTGCTCGCCAGCGCTCCTGGTCGGAACAAAAGTGGAAATTGTTGGGAAAACTTTTGCTTCCAATGATGCCACGGTTGCTGACGGTTGGTGGCGCCTGCTTCGAAGGAATCGAATTACCTCCCTCTTTTGCACTGCTGCAATCTGCCTCGCCGGCCACACTCCCACACATCCCTGTGCAGTTTTGCACTGTCACATTGCGCACTGAAGGGAAGAACTACTACACACAGACAAAACTTCTCCGGACCTTCATTGAAAGGCTTCCACAGGCGGTACTCCGGGAAACGAGATACATCTGTAGCAATCGCTGTAGCGCGCCCCGCGCCCTGTGTCAGGCACGACGCCGCCCGAACGCCACTTGCCAAGCGCAAGCCGCCCATAAAACTCATCGGCAACACTGGAGATTGCGAAACTCTCGCTCACTCGCCATCCGCCCCGGGAATGGTCAAGGCGGTTGGGTTGAGTTTCCACCGGGCAAACACCGGGGTTCCCGGGGACACGGACAAAAGTTGATGTAATTGATTTCAAAATTTATCCAAGGCTACCCTCGGCCCCTCTTAAGGGACTCCGTGGCGATGCACAGCGTTTGTGTTGAACACTCGAACCCGAAGGGATCGATAATGGATTTGTGGTTTTTGGATCAGATGCCATCCGCCATCGGTGGTTGCGGAAGGTAGTGGACGAACTGAACCGGCTTCATGTGACCGGCCAGAGCCACAGCTGCAGCAGCAGCAGCAGCAGCAGCAACAGTGTAGCCGTCAGCAAACATCAATTGCAAATTGCAATAGGAATCAAGGCAACTCGGCACTCGAAGCCGTCGTCGGAAGCCAATACCAATGCTGTGGAGCCAAGGCATTCCAACCGATTCGTAAGCCAACGACTGCAAGGACCACGGAACTCTTTGTCGAAGGTCAAGAGAAGCGAATGAAATGACACCGAGCAGTGAGTTGAGTGCCCCAGAGACAAAGAAAGCGTGTGACAGAGAGACAGATAGGGAGAGAGAGACTGAGAAGAGCTAATGCCATCAGCTGACGTTCGATGAAATGGTTTGAAATATTAATTTCTCGCCATTAGAGCCGGTTTGGCGTTTAATGTCCTGAGCCATAAAGCGCCTCTCCTTCGTTCCTGCTGGGTGATGGATGCTGTCATAAAGCAAACGCTCATTAAATGCGGTGCCTGCCCGGTGGTGCTACTCCTCTTGCAGCCATTACTTGCATTTAATTTTAGCGACGGCACATAAAAGTACGGAACGTCCGGAACGAGGAACTACTATCTTCACCAACAGCTAACAACCAGTACACAGTGTGTGCCATCGCCGTGAACAGCTGCTGTGATGCTGGTACTTGTGATTAGACATTCGGTTACTCTTCTTCCAATGCTACCAGGACCTTTTGACCTTTTCCCAGTCAATCGATATCAGGGACCGAACCGGATGTAAATAGTTAGTGACAAATTAATTGCCCAATTGGAACCAGCCCAATAAACCGAATGGAGAAGATTAGGAGAGATTAGTGGCATGTGGAGTTCGGCCAACAAACCACTTGTTTCACAACGATTAGACATGGGGGATGGAATACAAACCGATTAGCTTGTCGTTGGATCGCCGAACAACCCAAACGAATCCCCAGGAACCGAATCGTCCAACGGTGACCGGTGAAAATGTGTTACCTACCTTGCAGGCACTTGCACGATGACAACGTCACTAATTGCACCTTGGAGACTGGCGTTTGGTAAGGGTGACTGATGTTAGACTAGTTTTAGTAAAGTGTAACAGCTGCCACCCCGAAAAAAAGGCCACCAATCGGAACCACTAGCTGCGTTGAAGGCGATACGATGGCGCTTTCAACAGGCGCCCCATAAACCAGGAGGCACTCAGTGCCACCGCTACACCACAAAATGGTGCAAAAATATGTGCCGATGCTTGTTGCCACGATATGCTTTCGACCACCATCGGCGCAAATAGTTAATGGTTCCCCTGGGTGGATGGGATGGGTGTGTACCTCTAACTCAAGTTCCAGTGGCGCACCGTGACAATGGTGATGTTCAAATTTATGGTGCATAGATTTGTCGTTAATTATGCTTCCCGCTGGTGCTTATCGCTGGTGTTGCTGTGTTGGTGGAGATTGCTTTAGCTGCTCCGAGTTGGAATTAATGTTGGAATGTTTCCCAAGAATTTAAAATATTTCACAATTAATGGGGGCTTCTTCGGATTGTTCAAAGCGCTCCCCAGATTCCACAAAATTCCGATTAGAATGTTTGAAGATATGATGGTTCCAATCAACTATAGATTTTATTTCAAAATCTTCGAAATGGAATTCCAACGAATGAAATAACCATTGCAAACGCGAAAGGCGACCCGAGGCGACACTTTGGAACCATATTCGATGCTACGAATGGGATCATTCAAATTCCCGTGGTACACCGACGCAAACGAATCGGTTCGAATTTCCAACCAGCCAAGGTCCACCAATCGAAATAGAATATGAGCCGAAATCAATCGCTCCGCTACGCCCCGGTTGGGCTTTCGGGGCTCGCCAATGTCCTGAGTTGCCGGAATAAAACCGCAAATCGCGCCATCGCGCCCGCATCCGATCTAATTACATCACCATCAGGATTAGCTCTTCGCGGAATCGCCCCGGGGCCGCCACACCGATTGAGGGGTATCTAATTTACGCGTAAAGTGATTCGTACCCAATCCTCACCGCCCGAAGGGACCCATAGCTCAGCGGGGGGCCGGTGCTGTTCCCCGGAATTATGGCGCACGGTACAGCATTTGTTGCAATGCCCTTTCAGGAAAATCTCAAAACGTGGAATTGAATTCTTCGTCGGACCCACCGAAGTTAGTAATTCGATGATGGAAGGACTAGTAACGAAATCTGAATTGGAGTCGCTTCTTGTAAAGTACTCTGTTCAGCAAAGTTTTCTCATTCGACTTTTCCCTAGATAAACTTGCCTAAAGTAATTAGCCAACACAATAAGCTCAAGTTCCTGCAGTGCGCCACATCTCGCTTGTGGTTTAGCTTCAAACCGATTAGCGGGGGCTAAACTTGCTGCTCCAAATGGATTAAAAAAGGATGATGTAAGGACGAGTCGCTCACCAAGCTAATCGCTATGTCGCTCCCAAGTGGATTGTAGCAGCTAATGGCAACTAGCGGCAGCTGCAGCAGCAGCAGCAGCAGCTACAGTTCTACATCGAGCACTAGCGCGGGAGTAGCGCACTGTGTCACGTCCAATTGTCGTCTGCAACTCCCAAAAGCCGACGCTCCGGCACCAACTTTTGACGACTAACTTGCTCCTGCGGACAAACAACGTCCGGCCAACGGTGTCTACGTCATCGTATTTTGCTATTACGAATGCATAGCCCCGTTGCCGATCCCGAATGCAGCGGGCCGTGTCATGTTGTGAAAAGTTCGTAATATTTCAGAAAAGCTATCACCCCCTCGTCCACCAGACACATTGCCCACTGCCGTCGCTGCTACCGCTGAATGTTAATCCGCGCACCAGTTTTGACGAATGACGAATAGTCCTGTGGAGTACGCAGAAGGACCGCGAACTGGTGCTGGGATGAAGTTTTACATTCCAAATGGGAAATGTTAGCTTACGGACAAGTTAAACATCCTCCATGGTCGCTCATTATGTCGTCTGTCTGAGCGACTGGTGCTTACACGTGAAACGGTCCAGGAACAGAGTCAGAGTGTCCATGCCATGCGCTTACGAAATACTAGGAATTTGCGTAGTTATTGAGTTATTCGCGCCCAAGGACGATAACCCCCGGGGGGTAGGGCACGGTTTTGGGATAGTCAACAGTTTATTTTAATTCCTAGAACCTATCGCCCGCTTCACCCTACGTGAACGTGTTCAACATCGGATAGACGGTCTGTAATCCGAAGCTAACCTTGAATAACAATTCGGCAACCACTGTGCTCCGGCGCCCATGCTCACGCCCTGACCTTCCGATCGGTTGGAATGGGTTCTAAAAAAGTGGTTCAAACTTTCGCCGGACGAAATTGCAATTGGAACTTCATGGTTATAAGCCTCTTACACTACATTCATGCACTCCATTTGGTGAGGATCCAATTTACATTTTATAGTAGTTTTCACTCGGTCCGAACGCCTAGGAAACAAGGAATTCCAATCCTCTTAATGAAGTTGCGGCAATTATCGTTTGTGAAAGAAAGTGTGGTCCTCAACTCAACTCCGGTCCCGTACTCGCCATAGCAGGTTCCATTCGGCTGCAGAAATGGTGCACTACAAATGAAGTAGCACATGGAAGGCCAATCGAGTATTATTGCTCTGTATTGCGCCACCGGAGTCCGTCCGCCCGTGAGGTGGCTTTTGATATTGTCCAAACAATGACTTGGCCCCTTCGTTCGGAACTGCAAATTAGGAAGCATTTTGTGCAATCCCGCGTGGAAAATAAAGAGGTAAGTATCCTCCATTCACTGGCTGGACGACAATAGGAAGCCCGAAGCCTGAAGACTGAACCCTTCAAGGCGATACTCGGAATACAACAATAATATTACCTTCCAGCGGTTGGCAGCGACAAGACGCTGGCCCAAGAACAGAACCAGGATCGCGAACAACCGTCAAGCGCCACCTTCGCTGACCTTCCCGTCAATCCGCCATCAAACCATTGTTAAGTCTATTTCCTTCGCCGTCAGAAAAGGTTAATTAGCTCAGGGAAAAATCTCCATTCAACTGAGAACAGCAGCAGCAGCAGCGCCAGCATCCAGCTCCAGCGAACGCTACCCAAACATCACAAAAGGGATAAACGAAGATAATGCGCGGCTCGTGGAGCCGAGGCTTTCTGAGTCGTTTCCACGTTTCCGTTGTTGCGATGCGATGGACAGCGGTGAACGAAGAACGAGCGGGCGCCTCCGGGGAAGCAACAAACTTACAACTCAATCGTACAGATTGTGCAAGCTAAGGAAAGCCGCGCCGCGATCTGCTGGCAATGAATGGCATGGAAGCAGCAGTAGATTGTGAATGTGATGTCTTGAGCGGGAGTCGGTAGCTGGTAGCGAGCACACTTCGGAGGGACGGAGTGACGATGAAAAACGCGGCATTGTTTGGCAGGTTTGCACCAAACAGGCAGGTTTGTTTGGTTTCATTTATTCAGATAAGCGTTTAGCGAGTGGAGGAAATGGATTGATACTGGATGATGAATTCGTTTCGTTGTATTTTGGAAAATACGTTAGGACTTGCTAATGTTGGTCATTTTAAGGATGATAGCCAAGAAGGGATTTTCATTCAAATGGAAGTGAGGTGATCTGAGTATGCTTTCGAAGCTGGGAAGTAATCTGTTAAAAGTTTCATAACACGTTTCTTGTGATATCCTGTAACTCCTTTAGGGTTCTGCTTGTTCCTTAATGAGTTGAAACGATGATTTTCCGGGCCTCTTACTTTGATTTAAAGCCTTTAAAACGATGTTATGATTAATAAATCCTTAGATTACTCTTAATTGAGTCGTCAACTCTTATTTCCGAAATGAGTCTCCAGGAGATACAGTAGAATATTTTTAACAAAAAAAGTAGAATTTTTAGGAGAATTATTAATCATCGATCGACCTTTGACGATTTTCTGTCTTTAAAAGCTTCATTATATTTGTTAAAAAAAGATCCTCGAAACCTACAAAAACAATCACCAGTGGCAACCACAGTCAGATTACTGGTCAGATAGGGGTATAACAATCACTCTCATAAACCCTGTTCCTAGAAGAGTAGTGCAAAAACAGTGGTGATAGAGTAGAACTACAGGATTTATGTTAATTTTTTGTTTTACTTCTCGTTTAATTAACTCAAAAAATGCCAATCTTTGTGAAGATCTAGTCAATAAATCACCTACTAGAACGGATGTTCTTCAAAAATGAAATAAGCCCACATCGTCGTCTAGTAAAGTTGCTGAAGGTTATTAATAAGTCAAATCAACTGCTCACATATTTTTCACATGTTTACTAAATATTTCAATTTATGGATTTCCTACTTTGAAACATAAACAAATGAAAAGAAAAAGAAATTTGCGATACACAGTCTTGTCACATTATTAGCATTGCCTCAGACTGCGTATTTAAAGCAATAATTTTGAAAGAAAAAATAACTTTCCGTATGTAAGGTTCACGAAGATTCATTCGTTTCATTCACTTAGATTTTTAATTTTTGAAAGTTATTCCAAGAAGTACGCATTTTTGCACCAATCTTTTCTATAATAATTTACGCATTTTGCTACGTTAAATTTGGCATTTGGTAACACAATTTCAATAGGTACGTTAACGTATTTAGTCTTTCAAAACTGAGATAGTTTGAAAACTAGAGCAATTTTGGTACAGAGCACAAACCGGCCGGAATTTAGCAACCGGCCCCTTGAGGCAACGTAGCGTTCATAGTGTCCGGACAACATTAAACTCCCAAGCACCGCACACCATAATAACATCTTAACGGCCAACTTTTCACAAAACCGCCCTCGGTATCAAGCCAGTTGGCAGGTTGACCGGTTGGCTGGCATGCTGGCTTTCCAGCCCCGCAAACAGTTTGCCTTACAAAGTAAACCTACTTACCGTACGGTGCGAGCGGCATGATTTCAGCTGTGTCACATAATTACCAGCACCAGGCGCTTATCACCTGTCTTCGGAGACTCATTAAAATAGCCGAACCGATGTGCGGTGCGGTGTGAGTCCGTGCCATGCCATGCCATGCCAAGCCAAGCGCCCTTGATTGCGGATCGCTGCGACATGCCCGCCCTCGGGCGCGTTCTTTCGGTTGCACGACATAAAAGCATAAAACGGACACAGAGAAAACAGAGCAACGAAACTTGGCGTAATTAAAAGCAGGTGTCAATAAAACGCTTCGATTCGGGGCCCCGGGGCCACTTGCGCCCCCCCACGGAGCTTTGAACTTTGTCTCTGGCACCGCACGGTAGCAACCTTCCTTCCGTGTTGCGTTCGAACATGCCTGTAGTGCGAGCGCCCAGGGCCTTCACCTCACCTCGACCGAGCACGACAGATAAGAACAAACGGTGACGACGACGACGACAACTTTTTGAACGGAAGCAATGGCATGGTTGGGCTTCTCGGTTGTTCTGAGTGGCCGCCAAAAACCACGTTTATGAGTTCGTGCGCCCAAACTTTGGCAAAGGCCTAAAGCAAACTTTTGGGGCGATCGAGTAAGGGAATGACTTCACGGTAAGAGGAAACTGGGTCATTGACATTCGATCACTTAGAACGACTGGTGGTTAAGTCAAACGGTCTGGCCAGGGTGTTACCATCGTTACATCGCATCACCACTGCCAGCTGATCTTGGCCTTGGAAGGCCGAATTGTGATCCAACACACCAAACTGGCCATGACACAATTCCTACCATCGTTTGGTCGATTTACGATTCAATTGCGGTGACACATGGACGACACATGTTCAATCCCCTCCCAATGGGAGCCCCCCCCAAAAAGTTTGATGAGTAACATCACGGTTTCATCAATCGCCCTGCAGCATGAACCTCAAAACCAGAGGCCCGCATCTCGATTGCTTCCCAAAAGTGAAAAAAAAAAATAAAATGAAAAATTGAAGCCGTCCCTAAATCGGTGTCCAATTGGCCCTCGTGTGACAAGTGTGGCCTCTAGCCAGTGGTTACGCGGTTGCAACATGCCCTGCGATGAATGGAAATTGTCGGTAATAAGAGGGGAAATCCGACCTCCGAGGGTGTTGGTTGCATGTCGAAGGATTGTCAAAGTCAAAGCAAAGTATTGCATTTCTAATAAGACATTTTGTCAAATAAAATTTTTATAAACAGTAGCGATTTTTTTTCCAGACTGCAACAATCGAAGCATCGAGTAAAGCGTTTTTCACGAAAGAAAATGAATCACCCAGAGTGCACTGCAACACCCCTGGGTGGATGGATCCAGTCCAATTAAAGTCTATTCCCTTGCAGGGCCATCGCGCAAGGGTACTTTTAGTACTGTTTGACATTGAAATGGAGCATACACGGTGGTATGATACGGCTTTTGTTCGTGATAGCTATCGTTTCACTGCACACCCTCCTCTCGCAAGGCTTATCTGACCTTAGCTTTGACCCGCGTCACCAAAAACCGCGTTGATGATGTTGACGCCGCGATAAATACCGAAAGCTCACGGGTTGTGAGTCGTTTCGCTTCTCTTTTTTTTTTCTTGTCGTTTCCTATGTAGACCACCCTATATGTTGCTCCCGCAGCACGGAATCGAATTTTCTGTTATTCATTTCTCTCTTCTCCCCAAATTCGTTTTCCAAAACAGTTTCACCGGAGGAACACCAACAGCAACAGCAGCAGCAGCAGCTGTAAAAAAGCTAAGTGACACAAATGGGGTTTTCTGCGGGAGGGGTTGGGAAACTGTCACCATTAAGCCACCCTTCGACGTCATCATCGCCCCGTTGGAAATAACTCGAAACTCGACTAGCTAGACAGCGGAGCTAGGGGCCCTCCCGAGGCTTATAAATAATAATCCAACGCCAAACGTCCCGCTCAGTGCCTGTTCGGTGTACGGTTCGTTGGGTGCGTGGTAACAGCGCGTTTGTGGAACGTCGGCGATCGCTGCAGACTTTCCTGTCCTTGTTGTCCCGTGTACTGTTAGTCCTGCATTGGAACGGTGCATTCGTGTGGTGACCGTGACGTGTGCATGTGCCTAACTGCTGTTCCATTTTTAATCCAGTCAGCAATCGATCGGTAAATATTTTTGCCGGATTCACTTGAGGTCAACTGTTTGCGACAGCGAGCTGAGCAAACTTTAGTTTTGATTAGATAAAATTAATTAAAAACAAAGCAATTAACGGATAGAACTATGAAAAATATTATCAGTTTAAGATGGTTTCTTTCAAATTAAAATTTGGAATGATTCAAAAGTTAGGAAAATTGAAGATGGAACCTCACTAACCTTCAGATAATCAAGAACTATTCAAGATCCTCATAATGGAATCTATTATTCGCAACTGCATGTGATGTACTAACAGTTCAAGAGTTGAGTTTGTGTCCGGAGTGTTAAAAAGCGACATGTACGCTAGTTAAAAAAGCCATTTAATATTCTAAAGATAGGAGCAAAAGATTTCGCACCTTTAGTTATTGCAAAATCGGGCTCGTTTAGTAACATTTTTATTTTTTTGAAAAAAGCTTCAAACAAATCTTCTAAACAACACAAACTCGCACGCCAAAGTCTGGTTGATCTCGTGAGTAGTCTATCCTAATTTAATGTACTGAAAGTACAACTTCAAAAGTTGCAGGTTCATATGTTGAGCGACAAATCAATCGACGAGGTATAAATTAGTAAAAGTTGTTTGATGCGGTATGATGCTCTTGCAGCGTTGATATCGATACGACCTTTTAGGTTTTGAAAATACTAAAGCCATACTTTCACAAAACCTTCTGAAATTCACTTCTCCATTTAAATAAGAAACAAACGTTAGCCACAACACACTGCGTGATTTCAATCTCAAATCTAATCCACATATCAGCTTAAAACACAGCGAAAAGTAAATCTGTGCTCGGTAAGCCACCGCCACATCCGCATCGCGATGCAAATCATTCAAAGCAAAGAGCGAGAGCACTACCACAACTCCCAGTAATCCGACGAAATCCCCCTGCTAAAGCGACTAAAACGCTCCGCGCTGGTGCTCCACTATTCCGGTTGTCCTTGGCAACGGTCTGCATTTTCCATGCCACACATTTCGACCCAAAACCCACAGTACTCTAGTAGATAAGCCACTGGTAGCAGGCTCCCCGATTAAGGCACGAAAAAAAGAAGTGTTCATTACCGCCGTTTGCAAAATTCAATTACACTGTTTGGTGAAAACCGAACCGTTCCCCTGGTATCCTTATCACCGTTCACTCGCACTCAACGCGGGACCGGGCAACCGGATCTAAACAGTATGTTCGAACGCTTGTAACTCTCACACACCGGTTGTTGTCGAACCTCTGTTCTGTGCCGGAACCGGAAATGCATGCAATCAGTGTAATTGAATTCAAATGCTAACAGACACGCAGGGCGGCGCATGGCGTTAAGCCTTATCGTGTTGACCAATTATCGAATTTCGATTGGCGTGTGCGTGTGGTACCTAATTTGTGGGTTGGACTGATTACTGGTTCCCTGGTGTGGCCACAGTTCATTGAAAGGTAATGAGCGATTCGATTCGAGGGTACTAACGGAAACACATTTCACTTATTAGTCATTCACTTTTGGCATTTTATGAAATGCATTAACTAGCACCATCATCGCCCCTACTTGCTTGTTTACTATCACTATCTATGTGCGTTTTGGTGCCACCAGCTGCACATAATCCACTTATGGTACTCATGATTTCAGGAAGCACAGCATATCGGGCAGATGTGGAGTCATCGAAATTCGCTTTGAAATCACTCCCAAAAAACACTCCCAGCGATCCGATGCATATGCTAATTCAATTTAATCGTCTGAACCCCCCCAAATAACAGCACAAACTGTGTTTACCATCGAAGCACAGTGGCTTGCACTATGCGTGTGAGTCGGAAACTCCAAGAACGCTGCACTTGTCGTCACAATTAACAGCGAGCGCGACAGAGCGACGAAGCGCACACTTTAACCGCTCACCGAAGCACCCTCATGCGGTGCGCAAATCATTTTATCTTTTTCCGCGCGATGATGCTCGCGCGAGTGCGCTCAACGCCCCCACCCAGTTGCGATTCTAATCATATTTACGATGCAATTTCTCTCTCTCTCTCGCTCACTTGCTCGCTCGGTGAGTCATCGTCACTGCTCGGCACTAAACCAGGGCCACCACCACCCCCAGCAGAGAGAGAGAGAACCATCATACTTGAGGGAGGCTGTACACTCGGTGCACAACATCAGAATGCACCTCTGGGTTACCTCTGGGAGCTAGTGCTTTGTTTCGAGCATCATCGTAGCTTCCTGTACCGTAGCTCTTAATGGTGATGCACCACAACTACGGAGCGAACGATGTTCTGGAGCGAAAGAAAAAATGTGAAAACGCCAGCTGGCTGCAGCAGAAATGAACCATTTCGAGGCTAGTGTGGAAAGCTGACGAGTGTTGTTGTTGTTGTTGTTCAAAAACCCAGCTCCCAGGTTGATGATTTGTTTGTGTGCATTACTCCGCATCAGTTAAGTTACAGCAAGCACTGCGGGATCGCACTAGTCCCTGTCTGTCTATCGGTCTGCCTGACTGCCTGTCTGACGTCATAACACCTTCTCCAACCGCCATCGCCACCACATCTTCTTCGTTTTTTTTCTCTTATTTTCTTTTACGTTTTCTGTTGCTGCTCACCAAGTTCTTGTTTGTATACTTTTCGGTTTGCATGTTGCCGTTTTACTTTCTCCGCCATATTTAGCTTTCTTTCGTTAGCGAACACACCCGATGTTGTTCTGGAAACGCGCGAACCAGCGTTCTTGCCTTTTTTGTGTGCTTTGCTTCTTGCACCGACTCCGTCACCACCGTCTTTCACCGTGGAATCAGCAATAATGCCGGGCGAGGAACCGCACAACAAACAAGCAGCCGAGAAAGCAGCCACTTTTGCTGTGGCGCGCATGAAGCGCGTTGTGTTGTTGTGTGCGGCCAAAGGGAAAACAAACAAACTTTGCACGGAAAAGCTGCCAAGCAGCATGAATGTTGGATTACATTTGCAAAATGCACTTCATGATCTCCAGCCAGCCAAGTTCCGGCTGCAGCTGTTTCCTGGCTAATAAAGTTGAATCCTTCCGGATTGCTTCCCTGGCAACTCCTGGGAAGGAGTATACATGTACATGGTACCTTGAAGTAGCTAGAAGTGCCTGTTCGCATCTTTAACTCCAAGTATAATCAACACACAGCCTTCCAACTTCTTAACTTGTCAATTGTTGATAGTGCAAAGCATTGAGGTTAATTTTTACTACCTTGATCAGGAAGTGAAACAGTTCCCATCATCCACTCACAATGTCGATCGTCTGTGCCCTCGGTCCTCTCAATTGCTTCGTAGTTCCGTACGAGGTAATTCCTGCAATTCCTCTCCGTGCGTCGCGGACGACGGAATGCCCCCCGGGGCAGAACGCGGTGCGGAAATGGCGAACCAAAGGTGCCGACGAGACAAAGCAACACTCGACGAGGCGCATGGTTGGGTGACAACACTCGCGCGTTTGTTTATTGCCAGCCAGTCAGTCCATTGTTTGTTTGCTTCCACCGAAACCACTCCAAAGTGCGAGCGAACTGTTTTTGTGTTTTTGTTGTTTTCTGTGTGCGACAGTAAACGACGATGATGAGCCGTTGTCGTTTGGTTTTCGGTGGCAGCAGCAGCAGCAGCAGTCGCACGCGCGTACAACCCACTAGCGAGCGCGATTGCTGCTGGTTTGATCATTCATCGGGTTGCCCTGGAAACCGTTCCATCAGCAGCGGTGTAAGTTCATCAACCGGGTACGTTGGTGCGGCGGTAGTCGCTGGTGAAGGAGAACGAGGAACGAAGAACGCGCTACAAGGGTTAGCGGGTGAGGAAGAAATCGGGCACACTGGAACTTAATTAGCGAGGCACGATCAAGACACGATCGCGGTCGCGGACGGTATCGAAGCGAGTGAGCGCAAAAACAACACTGAGGAGAAGAAACACTGGAACAGTGACAGTGACAGAGTGGAACCGCGTGGACGCATTCTAATGGCGGCCAAATGCGGTACTGCGGTAGGGCTGGGCTGCTTAGAATCTAGAACGATAGAGACCCAGTGGAGTGGCCCTCGATCGGTGCTCGGTGTTCGGTGCCCTATTCGGCACGTGCGATTACGGGCGTTACGCATGAAGATTTGCGGATGGCCCGGTTTGACACTAGGGTGTCAACGCTGCCAGCGTCGTGCCTGTGCTGCGATCCATCTCGCTCCGATCCCGAACCCTCCACCTTTCTGACACTCTGGACGCGGTGGCTAATGGATTTTAAATATGCAACCCCCCCCCCCCAAAGGGTGGTGGCCACAAGTGTGCGAAACCGTTCAATGGAAAGACGTCGTCGTTGAGTACGAGCGTGCGCCAGTCACCTAACCGATTCGCTACCGATTGGACGTCTTGCGGAAAGATGATGAATCCAGCTGTTGCGCCAGCTCGTCTCGTCGTCGTCGTCCATCGGTATCGTCTCATGCGCTGGAATGACCCGTCGATGTCGTGGCCGTTATCTGGTGTTTGTTTACTGAACGTGTGGTTTCTTTTCTAGATGCAGCCCTCACTTTAGTAGTAGCTCCGTTTCGAGTGTCGCTCCGTAGTGTCAAGTGCCGCGAGTGTGCAGTGTGATAAGCCGATACCGAAGGATGCCCAACGTCCTCACTCCGCGTGTCGATGACAGATAGTTGGTTAGCGTCACAAAACAGCTCAACAACTCAATTCGAACCGAACCAATTGAGTCAATCTGGTGTGGATACGTGAAGGGCAAAATCTAAGGGCCAATAGATATAACCTTACGCACTGATTGTATCCACAGCTAGTTGACCGTTGTACCCGGGGAGGGGGAGCGCCGGTAAAGTCGGACTAGTGCTTCGGTTCGATAACGAAACAGTTCAGCTCAGCTGATTGCGAAACGATCAACGATCTGCGCGTAGGATACAAGACGGATACAAGACGACACCAACTGGCTATCTGCAGCGCATTAGCATCAATTCATTAGCGTTAGCTGCACTGTATTATCGTCGGAACGTCGTGAGCGGTCGTGGTGATAAGTGATAATTTGTGCCATTTGTGGTGTAGTGCTGCTACCGGGAAGGTTCCTGCCAAATATTTGCCCCTCCAAAATGCGACAAATGAACGCTGCAGCGACATCCTGGATTCTGAGGACAATCGTGTTGCTCCAAGGAGTAGCGTGTATTTGGTAAGTTACGGTGCGAATGCAAAAGAAACACACCTTGTAGGATACATCACGCAATGCCTGAATTCTACAAGATGTTTATTAATTTGGTGGCACACGAAGATCACTCAAGGTCGGCTTTCATCTCAAGTGTCAAGCTAACTGGGACACTCCCATTTAGATGGAATAATTGACTAACTGACTTTCCTAAACTGTGTCCAACAGGCGCATTACAATATCAGGTGGGCTGTCAGGTTGTTGCTGTACCAAAACCAAGCCCGACTTAGTACGTTCTGTATAAAGTTCCACCAGGAACACAAACCAAGATTCATTCACGCAATCACACTTCATTCACAATTCAGTTCCCATCCAATCTCCCCGACGGTGCGTCCTTCAACAGCAGCAGCCTTCTCTCCCGCTCTCTGATGAGCTCTGAATTCATTTGGAACCCATTTGTTCTACTTTGTCCACACGGGAAGTGACTGCAGGCCCCTACACCCCCCCGAAAAACGTTCGTACCACTTTCCATCAGCGAATGCTAGTTAGTTTGTCAAACTTCACCCACACATCGGCAGGAGTGCCACGAAAACTTGTGCCCCAGCTGTTGTCTTATCACATGTAGGGCAGTGGTACCACCAGCAGAAGCCGTCCGCCGTCGCAGTCGCTAGTGTAAAGGATACTTTGCATAGCTGCATGCATAATGTAAAGAGAGAGAGAGAGAGAAGTTCCCGGTCCCTTTCTCCAAATGTATACCCCCGTTCCTGGCTACAAAGTTTCCCGCTCACTAGTTCTTGTCCCGCGACCCACTCACTGGCCTGCCTATCTAATACCCACGTTGGCACTCTCTCCACTCTGTACACTGTAACACTTTTCCGATCGGCATCATCTCCAAGGCAGCCAAAGCTCACTGCCACTACGTTTCTACGTGGTCTACGGTGGCCAAGAAATCCGTCCCACGTCTCCTTCCTCTCCCGGGGTTGCGGTATCCGCACGCCAACGAACGTTTAATTAAATCTCAAAGAACGAACGATCCCGTTTATATCCCGTGCGCCTCGCAAGGATTCCCCGAATAAATCACCGTCTAGCCAACCCCCGGTCGTGTCGGCTGGATTATGATTCACTAATTGAACTAAATTTGGCACAATTAGACAACCCGGAATTAATAATAAATTAATGCACCGGCCAACGTAATACTGACGTGCTCGTTCGTTCGTTCGTTCGTTCGTTCGTTCGCTTCCGTTCCGTCGTCGACGGCATCTTGGCCGCAAGGGGATGCGTAGGTTGGCCAGGCCCGTTGTCTAATTAGCTTTCGGAGGGGCCTTCGCCTCAGTTAAATCGTTCACATCAATCATGGGGAACGAAAGGGGCGGCCTGCAGCCTAACTAACTCGGATGGCCGTGGGTGCCGTAAGCTGCCACAGATTAATTCTCCTCAAGCAGGGCTCCAGGATTTGTTGGTCCCCAAAATTAGATCCAATCAAACGACCACGACGTGCTCCATGGACGGATGATTCCCCGTTGGACTTGGTACCACGAAACCACTGCTATCTCGCCAGGAACTATAGCGTCACTCAACTCGAATCGAATCGAACGTTGATGGTGGTTTTTGATTTAACATTTAACACTTCACATTGAGCACAGACCGGTAAATGAAGAATGATGGTTAAAAAATTCAAATTACTTGCAAGCTGGAGCAAGTCCAGGCAGCTGCACGATGGCAACGATGGCTGTCAAGTCCCATCAGGACGGTCTCGATAATCCAGCAACAGGTTACAATGGGCGCTGACTGATGGGGAAACAAAACTAATGTACCCAAACCCCTAAACCTTGCCGCTTCACTCGCGCGTTTGTTTCCATTTTTCACTTCCCTTTTCCCGGGGCGGTATGATTGATGATGTCCCACCGACCGACAGCTGTCAGAAGGAATTAGAATACTTCTTTTTTGGTGGTCGGGGGGCGGACCCCTCCTCTTCGCTTTCGCCCATTTCAGCAAAACGGGCAGACCAATCATCACTGCCGCTGTTCCGAGGGGGGGGGTTGAAAAATGAACATCATCATCCTTTTTGAGGCCCCCTGGTGAAAATTTCTCAATCCCCCGATAATCATATATTTGCTGTTGCTCCATCCTCCGGCAGGTCATTCGAAGTGTACTGGAACATACCGACGTTCATGTGTACCCAATTCGGGATGAATTTTAGTAGCATCGGAAAGACGTTCGGCGTGCTGCAGAACGCAAACGATTCGTTCCGTGGCGATGCCGTCTCGATCCTGTACGATCCGGGCAAGTTTCCTGCCCTACTGGAGAAACCGTCCACCAAGACGCTGTACAAGCGTAACGGTGGTGTACCGCAGGAAGGCAATCTGACCGAGCATCTGGCACTGTTTGAGCGGCACCTGGATGAGCTGATACCGGATCGGAATTTTAGCGGTAAGTAGCAACTGTGAGGAATCGGTAATAACCGATTCATCTCAGGACTCAGGACTAATCTGCTACTATTAAACCCCACACTCGGACCCAGGTATCGGTGTCATCGATTTCGAGTCCTGGCGGCCAATCTATCGGCAAAACTTTGGCTCACTGCAACCGTACAAGGATTTGTCGATGAAGATCGAAAAGGACCGCCATCCGTACTGGTCAACGAGCCGGCTCGAGCGTGAGGTAAGCAACTACCCAGCCTACTATTTCTCCTTTTAGAGCGAGGCAGGATAATGATGTCGTCGCTTACGACGTCACAACGTAAACAACCGCTAAGTGGCCAACAATGGTTCGAGCGACGACGATGACGATGACGACGGCGTGCGGCACCATTAGAATGCTTTCAGCTTCGTCCCATTCGTTTTCACCAAACAACCGGACCCATAGATAACCACTTACCGTCGTCACGAGCGCGTTTCTTTGTTTTCTGGCCTGTCCCAACACAACAAAGAAAAAACTGGACAAACCAGTTTCCCAAAAGTTGCTTTCTTCTCCCTTTCAAATTTCCTTTATTACCAGAATCCCATTTCCCATCATCATCGCCTCGAAACCCCTCTCTCTCACTGTCTCTTCCCGTCGGATCGGGGAGTATCGGACGAAAATGGCGATCATCATCGACGTCATCAGGGCGCGGGGGGGAGGGGACGAAGGGTCAGCCCCCACCGCCCAGTCCCTGGTCAAACCGGTAAAAAGGGATAATAAATGAGCGTGGAAAAGCTTGCCACTAGCTCACGCAGTTCCCCCGGTCTAACGATGAGGTTTCGAGCTCGCCTCGGACTCATAAATATGCGCCAATCAGGCGTGGCTTCCCCGGGCCGTGGGTCCCGAAGGTCAAGGGTGCGGTCCCACGGGATGGAAGAGTGTCCGGTAAGGGGAGTGAACGTGGGGGGTTGGTTTGAACTGCACGTGGTGATTTGTTTACTTCCGGGTACTTTACCCTCCCTATGATAAGTATATTCTGGATCCCTTTTTCCGTTCGTTTTCCGTTTTTTTTTTCGTTTGGCGAAAGCCGCAGTTAATATGTTTTCCAGCTTTTCGTTTCCTGTTTTTCTTCTTCTTTTTTCTGTTGATTCGTGTGGCGGATGAACCGTTCAGCACATCAATTTATTTCCTCCATTCTACTTTAGTGCGCGATTTAATGTGCTGCGCTCTGAGCCTGAGTGGCTAAAGTCCTTTCATGTTGTGTTTTGGGGGGGGGGGGAGTGGAACGGTTCTAAAAAATAAATGGGATTCAACGTATGTTATGGCGTCCGTGGAATCCTTTTTAAATACAGTGAAGCCTTCGCGTGGGGTTTTTTTCGCAACACATTAATAATCTGTCCCTCGAAATAGTAGCGAAAGTTCTTGTCCGATTCGAGCCCTTCCAATCGATGGATCGAACTGAAAGCAACCATTTTTCGATTTCCCTTTTCACTCCCGGAGTTTTTTTTTTTGCATCCCCCAATCAATTCAACTTCTTTTTGCCAAATTCCAATGATTCATCTGTTTTTTTCCCCATTTTTCCGCCTTTTTAGCACGGGAGAGTGCGCTGCCCGTTAATCCGTAGCACCAAACAGCACTCTTCGCCTGTGCATCCAATCGGGAAAACTTTTGCAAACCGAGAATGGTGTGTGAGAAAAACCTCTTCAGGGAATTAATTGACCAGACCGACCGGGACCCTTTTCCGTGGCGACGGATCGAAGCTCTGTTGTTGCTCCCTCACCAGTAATCGAACCGTTCCGTGCTAACCACAGCCAAACAAGCAGTCTCACCCCATCTTCTACTGGTTTCTCGTTAAAAATTCATCGTTTTTCATTGAAGGACATTCGTACAGCAAGCTAGTATACATACTCTGGTACACTCTTCTCCTAGTACAGCCGCTCTTTTCGCTATTTTTCTGTTCAAACGGCATTTTACTCGGCTCATTGAGCGCGATTGGTTGCCTGCTGCTGTATCGCGGTGGCTAATGAAGCCTGAATTCGGCGAAGGCTCCGGACAAACGCCAACTTACTGTAGTTGTTGTAGGCGGTAAACAAGATTCTGTCCGGATCGTGACGCTGATCACTAAACGTCTACGTTTGGCTAGTGGTGAACAGGGATAGGAATGAAAACCCAATGCCCCAAAAGAGTGAAAAGCTTCTCTACCGTGGCCTTGAAGCCCTTGGAGATGCCCATACGCTGCGCATCTCATTTCATCTCGGCAACGGAGCAGACCGATTGTCGGCCAAGGGATCCGATTTCCAGTTGGAAAATTGGATTGAAACGGAAATATGAACATCCCTCGGTGGACTGCTCACTCTCTTTCTCTCTCTCTGAACTTCTCCGGAACCTTGGAATTCGAGATCCGGTGCGATTGTTTCAGTGTCCGTTAGCAGAATCGTTAGTGGCCGTACGGGTTCGATCGATACCGCCTTCGGAAGCCCTCCCGGGAGACGACTGCCGGTCAGAGAAGAGAAGGTCGCATTTGAAATGGTTTGTCCGGGCTACCAGCTGCCACTTTCATCCCCGGAGATCCCGGAGTTTCCCCGGAAAGCTTAATAAACCGGAAAATGAAAATCATATCTTGAAAGGGCGAGCCCGGAGTGGGCGCGAATGGTTTAAAGCATCATTTCCTGCCCCTTCCGGAGGCGCTAGACGGGCAGAACAAGAAGAAGGAAAAACAAAAACAAAAACACAATCAAATGGATTGGCGTTGGGCTCCTTCGGGCGACGAACGGAAGACGAAAGGTCAGACGGATTTCTTTTTCTGCCAAAAGGGATGACCTGACCTGGGCGGTGAGGAAAAACAGGCAGCATCCATGCCATCTGCAAGAAGATGGATTACCGGATCAGAGAGATTATTATCCGTTGGGAGCAGCAACAGCAGCTGTTGTATGTAGCACGATCACTGCCCACAGGCTAACGGGATCAAACAACATGCCTTTTCAGTTTTCGATAAGGAAATTCAATCGGTTATTCCTAAACGTAGCTTGAAATCAGTTAGTAGTATCCCTAACTAAGAGTACACTTAAATCAAGACACTATCATTAATTATCAGTGAACTGCGTGCGCCTAAACTCGAATCAACTAAGGTCAACAGTGACAGAGCAACCCAACTTTGACAACCATATCCCGCTCTTAGCTCACTGCGATGCTGCTAATGGCTACTGCGATGACTGTGGTCGTAATTTTTGGAATAGTTACTATGCCAAGACAAATGAGAAAACAAGCACCTCCTGGGCTCCCCAATTTGGCCAATCAACCATCGCGCCACGGACAAATGGCCTCCCACTCTAGTCAGCGAAAACCCACCACACTCGCACACAGTATCTACTAGCCGGGAGGGGGGGGAGTTGCGGTGACTGTTTCATTATGTCACCCCTAATGAGCGGGTCCCAGTAATAGACCATCAAAACCATAACCTAACTACTACACCACAGCTTCCCTTTTCTCGCTCCCAGCTTCCTCTCCCGCACCCAAAACAACTGACGCACGAAAAGGTCAAACAGTGTCCACTTTGCCGGAAGGTCCCACGTTCCGACCACCGCCGGGAATCGATACCGCCTTGCTACACCGCGTAAGTGAGGTTATGGGTTTGGTTCGATCGCTCCGAATCCCTCTGCGTTCAGAGCAGTTCTTTCTCTCTCTCTCTCTCTCTCTGTCGCTCTCTCACTTCCGGCAAGATTTATTGCTCCCGACAAAACACCGGAACCGGCCATAACCGCACTGTCAAATGTCAAAGAGAGGAACCGTACTCGTCGTTGGACGGCGTTGGTTTTTGGGGCGAACCCAAGGCACACGATCACACGATTTGTCAGTTGATGTTCCCCGGTTACGACTGATGAAGAGGGGGAGCGAGTGTTGCCGATGGTTTTAAATGCCAAAAACCGCCAAAGGACAATGTGATGTGTCCCCACCAAAAAGCCAAAACCTCCCGCTGGCCATAAATAAATTCGCTCCAGCGCTTGATTGGTATCTTGCTGAGCTATCTGCTAAGCAAACCACCATTGCTACTGCGGTCAAATTCCATGCCGATACTTTTTCCACCGTGACCGTACCATGGCATCCCAAAAGGATGGTCAAACGAATAGCAGGTTTGGTTGTTAATTTGCGCGGTTACCTCATCTCGACTGTCTCGCTAACCGCCGGGTCACGGAAGACGAGAAAACGAAACCACCGAACCACCGAACCGTCACTGCCGACGAGCCGGGCAACCTCACTACAACGCTAATTAGGTACTCGACCACCGAAAAGGATGATGCTTTCGGACAAAGTTGCACGAAACAAGAACCAGACCGGGCCCAAAATGCTGTGCTGTGCTGCTGATCAGGGCATCGGGGCACCGGGCTAATTATTTGTAGTGGAAGCTATTCAGCGATTTTTCGTCCAACATTGTTTCCAACGGAATCACTCTATCGCTCTTTAGGTTTGCGCATTAAGCAGCTTGAAGCACTCTCGGCGGAACTGTGATTCTCGTTGCCGGTACCTCAAGTACCAGCGCAAACAAAGTTTGGAAACCAATTGGAGCACTCACTTGCACATGGAAATGGAAATGCATCCGAATGACTGCTTTACGATCGGAATCATCAACTTTATCGTCAAGAAATTTTCACCAGCAAGCACTTTCTGCAGCTCTCTGCATCTCTCTGCCCCTGAATCCGGTCAACCACCTCCGGTTTTAGCCTTTATGAGGCTCAGCCAGTGGTCATAGCGGTGGTGGCGGTGATCCAATAAAACTTAATTAATATCCTTTACGATATTAGTTTTGTACCGACCCAGGAGCCACCCAGGATGCCGGAAACCAAAAATAAACTTTCAAAACCCAACGTCGACGGCGCTGCCGACAAGCTGCCAATTGGCGAAAATGTCCGCCTGATGCTGCCGCTGCTCCTGTCCCGTGCCACTTTTAAGGTCAGCCTTTTAATGAATTTTCCCCCCTGAGGGGGATAAGTGAAGCAAAGTTGGATTCCAGACTTTCAGAGATTCGCCCGCATCGGAACCGTCCATGCGCGGCATTAGCTTTTTCCCAGCTTCCTGCTTTGGCCAGACAGTAATAGGTTCTAGGTCATCTAGGTTTTTGGGACCATCCCGGCCGGGGTGTGTCTTCCCGCACACCGCACACCAAACATCGTATCACGGATGGTCGGGGGAGACAACGTCGACCCCAACTTGTTACTCCCTGTGCGCCCCGTAGTGGGTCACAGAAACATAAAACTTCGAAATCCTTCCATTACTCGTCGTTTCTCCTCCGAAACCGAACCACCGTATCCACCCACGGATGCACCGTTCATCTTCATTCCCGGTTTTATATCTCCTCTTGTTTTTCGGTGTCTGTGTCGTTGTGTATGTGCGCATGACACTTCTCTTTGCAGGCAACACGACGCTTCGAAGCAACAGGGCGAGAGTTTATGGAGCGTACGCTACGGTTAGCAAAGGAGCGGCGACCTCGGGCGGCCTGGGGTTACTATGCCTTTCCGTACTGCTTCAACATGAACGGTGGAGCGAACAGCCGTACCGAGAACTGTTCGCCGGAAGTGCAACGTGAAAACAACCGGTAATAGCACACGCACACACAAGCACACAAACACATACACATACTTTCTGGCACACAATCCTGGCGTTCCGTTTGGTTCGCCAGTCCAGAGAATCCTGCAGAAGCTCCTCCACTGGTAGTGGCTGCGAATTCGCAATCCAAACGTAAAACAAAGACTCAGACCAAGGCTCAAGGGCAAAGGAAGGATATACTGGCACCGAGGTCCAGTGCCCAAAAGTGCAGACATTAATAAATTATCACCACAGCTCTAGTGGCGAACCAGTTCCGGTGTTCTGCTTCCCGGTAAAACACCGGGTACTGTGTTCTGTGGACAACGATCGCCTACTGGCGGCCTGGTAGGAACAATAGGCTCGATTCTGGCTTGCAAGTGACTTGCGGACTATCTGGATGCAGCCCGGTGCATCCACCGTAACACCGCTTAAACTCCTATCAACCTTTTAACCGCCTAGGATAGCTCCGGCCAGTTTAACGTTCAAAGGCGATTGGATTCGACTCTCGGCACCTCGAACACAGCCCGACTCAATCATCGCCCTCACTCAACTTCCTGTTCTACTCTGTGCTCTCTTTCTGTCTTCCGCAGCATCCTGTGGCTGTTCGATGGATCGGATATCGTGTTTCCCTCGGTGTACTTGCGCGAAAGTCTGTCGCCGGGCGAACGGGAGCAGCTGATCCGGGGCCGCGTCAGGGAGGCGGTACGGGTTGCGCAACGGACGATCGGAGCGAAGGCGAGACGCAAGGTGCTGACGTATCTGCGCTACGTCTACACCGACACGATACAGTACCTGACCGAGGTAGGTCCGCCAGGCACTCAAACTGGCATTATTGGAACATGCCCACACATGTTTATGACCCGTGGCATATGTGAATCGTTCGTTGAGTGTGATTTGTTTTCCTCGAACTCGAATGACACTTGTTGCACGTGTCGCACATACCGGATAGCCCTAGTAATATATCAGATCAAAGGATTTATCAGCAGCTCTGATTTTTTTCCAATGCCCAACAATTCCGGTATGCAATCTAAAATAGCAGCAAGAGCATCGCACGTATAAAACAATCCCCATCAACTGTCTTTGCTGCTGTCATGGCTGACACTTGCACTTTGCACCGGCTTACTGCGTTCCTTCGGATGCAATCAGCACTCAGCAACCGTCCGTGTCACCTTACCTAATGGCATGCTTTCACAGTGAACGTCATCGCTCTGGTATTTTTACTTCCGAGTTCCACTTACCCCTTTGAAAACTGACCTTCTTCTTCATCACTTTTCAAGAATGATGGGCAACTTCCGCTAGCAACCGACGCGCCATTGCCTTCTCGAAGGCAACTGTGCACAAAGTCAAGGCCAAAGTCTCAGCACAAGGCAAGGCGTCATTGACAATTTGGTTTCGGGTAAAACTCCACAGCAGTGGCCAGGGGACTCGTGTGCCTGTCGTCGTCTCCATGGGGCCCTCTCCGGTTTAATCTGATCCTGGCACCCGTCTGCTGCAACTCTGCTTTCGCATCTGGCCGGAACAGGAAGAGCTGCGTGAAATTTAATTATGACGACCGACGCCAACAAACTGACGTAGCAGCTTGCTCACGGGTGGTCCCGTGCCTTGTGTTGCTTGGCACAAGCTGAAGATGAAACTTAAAACTGCACCAGATACACCGATTACGTACGTAGCTAGGAACACCAGGACCGGACAGGTGATCACCTTTCACTTGTTGCTCATCTCCGGATGAGCTGCGGATTCACCGAGAAGTTGCACAACAAACATCCCTGTTTCAAACATACCCCCACGGTGCCACGGTGTGTTGTGTTGCCAGAATCAATGTTTTCGAACAACTTTTTGATGAGGTTCCAAACCAAGACCACCACGAACAACCAACTCCATGCCATGGACAGGTTGATAGACAAATTGTCTGCTTCTCAGTTAATGGCAGATTGTTTTAAACGAAAACGATTCTTGATCTCGATCGCTTGACTCCGAAATGAGGCACCAAAAGTTGACGCCGAATTACAGGACGAGAGTGCATTAATGAAGCTCACTAAGCTCCGGCAGGAAATCCAGTGTCACAGCCACGGCCACGGAATGGAGAAAGCGAGGCACATTCGCCGGCTTATAAAAACATCTCCTCACTGTTCTCCGCTCCTGAAAGTTTCATTCTTTTTTTTTTGCGGCAATTTTCTTTCATTTTCCAACTCCCTGGTGGTGGTGCTGCCTTGTCTCGTGGTGGTGATGGTGGTGATGAGGTGAAGGGGAACTTTTTAATTATTTTCGCATTTCTCTCATCGCCCACGGTGTGCTTCCGTTGTGCAGCGCAGCGCAGCGCACAGGAAATAAAATCGCAAAACATTCCACTCGCTCGCGGTGGCTGGCTGGCGAATGAAGGCGAAACCCAATTGCCCCACTGGCTGTGCCACCGGACGAGGTGACAGACCGCCACGGCCACGGCCCAGACAACGGGCTAGGGCGCATTCCTTTGTTTTTTTGTCTTTCTGTTTCCAACTCCTTACTGTTCGCTGCCAATATCCCTCGCACCGGCGAGAGTCGTCCCCGAGCACAATCAGCCTGTTTTTCATTTCCGTTTTCTAAACACATCCTTCCTCCAGTCGTCCCCCAAAGAGTACCCCCTCCCTCCCGGTAGGAATTGAACTTCAAAATTTCCATGCGAAAAGTCGATGCGAACGGAACTCGAGGGTTTTCGCTCGGCTTGAGAAAACGAATTTCCCCTGGGAACGGGGGCTTAAAATTGAGTAAGGATCAGCATTGACAACCCGGCAAGCCGACCCGGCCAGGCCCGGGGCATCTCAATCGGGTAGCCAGCTCGCAGCCAGCCAACGAAGAACCACTCGAGGATACGCAAAACAAACAAACAAACAAACACAAATCCATCCTCGCTCGCTTGCTTGCGCCGGAAACGTACACCCGGGTTATGCACAATTTGGCTTCCGCTAGGTCGACCGGCCGGCCTTCCTGTGCCTTCCTCGAAGGCACAAGTTTGACAGCATACAAAAAAAAAATTCCAACAGCAAAAGTGCCAGTTGAGTGCCAGGCCAGTTGCGAAACTTATGATTGCTCAGTGGAAAGGGACCCATACTTTTTTTCCTGCCGAATTTTTGGCAGTTTAGCTGCCCGGCGTATGAAATGTGTGTCTCCATTAAAACTCCATCTCTTTTCGCCCTTTTTCGGTAGAGCAAAACGGAGAGTTAAGCGGTGAGTTCAACGAAAATACCTCCAGTTATCCCAGTTTAGCATAATTGCGCCGATGCTGAGATGATGAAACCAAAGAAAAGAAAAGTGTCGATAAAACCGTTTAAAGAATACTCTCTCCCAACTCCAAGTGTCGCAAATCCCGATAATAAGTGCGGCTAATAAGGAATAGGAAAGTAGAAGAGGTGATAACAGTTCGCATTCAGCACAATCCGACCACAGAAACCGGCTGTGTGCCAGCGTGCCCAAAAAGTTAAATGTCGCTTTCGATGGTTTCACCCAAAAAGTGTGTCCACTCGACCATAAAGGCACGACTTTGCTCGACGCTAGACATCTCCTCCACGGTCCAACTCGTTAGTGCAGGTCATAGTCCAACTTTTTTAATCAAATTTGTTCTCATTATCCTGTGCCTTGTATCCTCCTGCCATCCCGGCCATCGCCCCCCCTTTTTGACACTTCATTTCCGCTGCTCATTGATGATGATGATGATGATGAGCATGACGATGGTGGCCACCACCGGACACGGACGGACTGGGTCTGGTTTTGTTTCAAATTCGCAAGCCAACGGTCACTCGTACCCCCACAGTAGTAGTGGTTTGTAGGCAAAGTTGAGGGATTAATTTGACTTAGCATTGAGTATGTTCCGTGGTTACGGTGAGTCATAGGGCGTCGCCGGGTCACAAGCCGGCTGAACGTTGCGGTCGGTGAAATAGTCGCAAACTGGAATATGAAAAGTTTGTGCTACACTTCACTGCACATTTCAAGCCTTGTGGCTTACCGATTCTCGTCGTTCTTTTTTATTTTCGCAGAGCGATTGGATTAATGCGCTGACGGCGATGAAGAGTACCGGTTCCGATGGGATCGTCCTGTGGGGCAGCTCGTTCGATCTGAATACACGGTAAGTATCGGCGTCCGTTTCCGGTCATCCAGCTGGCGAGCGTGAAATTTCAATTCTTTCCTTCCGCTCCATCACAGACAAGAGTGTGTCAACTTTAAGGCGTACCTGGAAAGCACGCTGGGGCCCGTGTTAAGCTCTCTGCAACCGCGCTACATGGTGGAAAACCTGCCGGATCCTGCCATCAACTAACAATGCACACAACTAACCAACCAATGAAAGACCAATCGGCTAAAAGCCAGTGTACAGATTCTACTTTACTTCTTACCAAATATTGACTAATGAAAATGGCTTCTGAACAACTGATAATGAGCGCAGTTCCGCTGTGCCGGTGGTTGACTTTCATTTCCTTTTTTATTCCTCTAAATGCCGGTACTCCATTCCCATTTCGCCATCAATTCACCGGCCCAGAATGACCGACCGAAAACCATTAACCACCACTCACAGCAGCTGCTCCGACAAATTGATTTCCTGCAGCCAGATTTACTTACTTGTTTCCCGGTGCCCCTCTCTTCCACCACCTGGTTGAAGTGGCGAGGTGCAATAGGCTCGCACTATATGGGCCTCCTAAAAAGTACCGGCCACATTTATCACCCACCGGCCACCCGGGGTTCGGACCGGGCGAGCGATAATCGACACGCTCGGTCGCATGCATCGTTTACGCACTGAGGGAACACGCTGGCAGAACACGATAATTAACTGCCATGATTAATGGTCCGGGCCGCGTGCGACCAACGGTTCTATACGCTGAGGGCAACAAAATTGGAAATGGATTTGAAAAATGGCCGACTCTCTTACACAATTATCCGAAAGCTGGTGCGCATTGCGAATACCAAGTACCTACCTCCTGCAGCTCTCCACAGGCCAAATGCTGCTGGCTGCACAGTAAGTATGTGTCGCTTTGAAGTCTCCCAGCATCAGACCATATTATTATGCGAATAGTAAGTACCGTGCACCCAACGCGGGCACAGTACAGTCAACTTCCTGGAAGCCATTTACGAAACCCTCAAATCCAATCCTACGTACCCGGAAACGAAAGGGCTTCAAAAAAGCTCCCCAGGGTGCTACGATCCGAGGAAATGCAACAAAGGATTTCGCACCCAAAACACACTTCACCGTAGAGAGTGGAGCATCTCATCTCTTTCTCTGGAAGAGACACAGCAAAATCCAATCAATGGGAGTGCCTGTCCCGGAAACCGCACATGCATTAACATACGGACGAGATCATATCGGTTGGATCTTCGATTGCCGTGGTGTCGAGATCTCGAGGTGACGGAAAGGCCAGCATCGCCATTTTACATTTCCAAAAACCCAATTACCACGTAACATACGATACAGGATACCGGAGAAAGGCGTTTTAGTCCAGAGAACGGAAGTGAAGACTTTGCTTTAAGTGCAAACCACAGCAAGAGTTCTCAAAGACTGAGCAAACAGCTAGGGGTAGACCTGGTTGCTGGAATTGGAATGCGTATAAATTCTTCGTTTAACAGTGATTACGAAGACGAGGTTTTAATGATATTTTTATAGACACATCTTGCAAAGTAGATTTCTACGTTACAAAGTATCAGGTGTGTGGGTTGAAATCCGTGGTTTCGCTAGAACATGGCGCCATTTTATTTGGGGGAGGCTTACAGCCTCATTTGTTATGTCGTGTAAAAGTACAACTAAATACCTTTAAAACGCAGTAAGTAACTTCTCATAATATTGACTACAACATATTTTTTTCAGCGGTTGAAAATTTATTTATTTATTTAATGATGTAAGGCTCAACGGGAATTAAAGCCTAATTGAGCTTGTTCACGATATGCTGGCTTCAAAGGATTAAAAGCGGAGATTTTGTCGTTAAAAACACAGAAGGATCGGGTACTCCAAAACAACGAGAAAATCCAGTTTTCACGTGTGTCGTGCAGTCTTCCGAAAACTCATGAAATTGTTGATAGAGAATCGGTATCAACAATAATTAATTTATTTGAAGAAGGCTCTGACCTAAAAAAAACGGTGAAAATGGGAAAACTGACTTAATAACCTTTTTTTCAACATGCTAACGCTCGGCCGCATGCTGCAAAACCGATGAAACACGTCAATTCCGAAATGTTTTCCCCCCCACTGTATACACCAGGCATTGTTCTTTCTAAATATTACTTGTTTGGTGTTTAAAAAAATTTTAGGAAGCACAGGACCTCATTTTTTATGAAAGTATTGAATGAAATGAAATTTTTAAAATTCTTAAAATATGGTAAAAAGCAGTAATTAGCGATGGGCAATATGTTTAATAAGCAGATTGTTAAGATTTTTTGAGAACTAACCCAATAAAATTTGGTACAAAAACCGTGGATTGCAACCCACACGCCTAGTATCTATCGTACTGGAGCAGAGTAAAGCATTAAATGAAACGAGTAGAAAGCGTTAATAAAACAGGAATTAGCAGGAATTTTATTTCCAGCAACAACTTGTATTTTCAAATGAACGATTCCTTATTACTTTAATATTACTACGAATTCTATTGGCCCTGTCTCGATCACAACATAAAACAAATGACAGGATCTAATGTTATTTTGTATTTTTAAAGTATCAATTTAATTTGCATTGATCTTTTTCCCTTTATTATAACTGCATCATTTGACTTTAATACTATCATTTCGTCTCTTAAAGAAGTCATCAAGAAGATCATAGTCTATGATACATTATCGATATGCTATCAAAACCCTTCAAGCATTGCGATACAATTACCTAGAAAGTATGTTCTATTAGACCTTTCGAATAGTCAATTCCACGAACAGAAGGAACAAAAAATTAAGCGGAATTTTATGCTCGCTCTGGATCTGTGTACCTTGTGCTACATTTTATGTTCTTTAATTTATTTTTCACCCCAAAAAATAAAAAAAAAGAACCTTGATCACCTTCCACCGTGTATCGCGAGAACGCAGCAAATGGATTTTACATTCACCACCCGTAAACCATCGCCAAATCATGGCCATATTTAGCTTGTTTAACATATCGATTGGTTTTCCCTATCGTTTGTTTTTGCACCTCCTCCTCCTCCTTGACGGACTTTCTGACTCGCGAAGCATGGCCCGTGCACGGCCCGGGTCCACAGCTGCGGAAATAATTTCTTATCACCACAAACAGGCCATCCCCAGCGCACAAGCGGACCGAGCATTGGTCTGGCTCTGTGGAACAACACAAACATGCAGCAAGGTAACGATGCTGTTACTGTAAACCCCGCGTGTATATCTTTTGACGAGCCCAACCGGCGCCACCACCGTACGATCGTGGCACTGCACCAGACATAAAGCATCTGGTAGCGTTGGCCAGACCCCCCACCTACCTACCGCGCGGTGTGTACCGAGCGCGTCAAAGTGCAAAACTACTTTCGTTGAGTCACCTCCGCAACGCTGCTGATGCTGCTGCTGCTGCTGGAAAGGTGGAAACAAATCCAATTTAGTATTTGCACACCGTACCGGTTCCGGTCGCCGGTTGAACCATGGCACGGCACAACACGGCACGAAGGTGCAGAAAGGGAGAAGTGAATGAAAAATGAAACTGCAAGCATTTATTCAATAATGCTGGCTATGCAAGCAATGCAATCCGGCGAACGAGTGCAACGAGTAGTGAGCGCGTGTTGTTGCGCCCATGACCCTGCCGGTCGGTACCCAAGGGGCCACACCGTCGATGGCCAAATGATGTTTCAGCACAACAGCCACGGCGGTGGCGGCTGTGGCAGTGGCGGGGTTTGATAACGAAAAAGCTGTTTACACACAACGAATCACGAGTGCAACAGCCATTATGGTGTTTGCAGCATGATGGAGGGTGCTATGTGTATATTCGTCGCAGTGTTGCTGTTGAATTCTGGATTTTTGGGAGAACTTGGAATGTTGATTTGAAGCTAGAAGAATATTCAAATGGTAGACACAATGTGAAGATGTCCGTGATCGATCGTTTAAAGTCTAATGGAAGCGTGATAGCGTCGGGGGAATTACGCGAAATGTCAAAGTTCGGCTCCAAGGCTTATCCGGCCACCCTATTTGAATCCATCTTCCGCTCCTATCAGTGCAAATAGAGCCAGCGAGCGAAGGTCATGATTTGATTAGACGTGCTCGTTCGCTCTAAAGCTTACAAACAACGATGCTTTGCGCCTGCCAATGATAGCACAGCGACTGCATCCGGAATTCCCATCACGGAGCATCACGTCAATCGCTCTTCCCGGTACCACTTCAGGGACCACGGGGCTGTGGACCTTTGTCAAGCTCAGCCTCTACCGTTGATCCGTAATCATGCTCCTCACTGTATAATCCCCTGCGAGATGTCACGGCTAATGGAATGGCTCAGCTGGTCTTTAATCTCCCGTTCTCTATCTCTCTCTCTCTCTGTCCAGCATTCTAATCCTTGGAATCGAAATGAGATAAGACAGGGCTCAACTGTCAAACCTGTTTTGATGATCGAACTCGACGAAACAGACTCTCACCAACGCTAACACAACGCTCTCAGCGATCAACCTTCAATGTCTGGCTTGAGACTTCACGGGAGAATCGCCAGAATATGGAGCAAACTGGTTCCACCGAAAGCATGAGTGTGTCATCAGCTTAGCGGCATGGCCTCGTCCACGGGGCAAACCCTGTCACTGTTGCCTGCCGCTGTTGCGACCGGTAATCGTGTAAACAAATGTGTGTGACGAAAAAGGAAATTCAATTATACGAGCGCCACCACCATCTCCCCTTCACGCTTACCGGTCGTCCAGCGAGTTGCATTCGATCGCCAGCATACTGCCCGGGGCTATGATTCACGCGATCATCTGGCATTCACCTCCTTCTCTCTTTCGCTCTCTCTCCGTCTCTCCGTCTCTCCTTCGTTTGCTGCTTGTTGTTATGATGGTTGTAGTGCTTGATAAGACGAGAGATGGCCCCTCGACCGGACCGGAGGCTGTGACCTCCGTGGCCAAACATGTGAAAGAGTGACGAGCGAACGTACGTAACACGTAAGCGCACGAGGAAACGAGAAGCGAAACGGCGCAAAGCAACGCACGATCAATTGAATAATCGACCAGACCGGACCGTGGCCTGCGGGTGAGGGATTAGCGGGCTGTTGTGTTGTGTTGTGTTGTGCCGGACCGTTGAACGAGCTCGCTACAAGAGGAACTTCCCCCCGGGGTACTGTCTGCTCCAACCGGCCAGTGGAACTTTAGCGCTCGTCCAAGCAAGACGTCCGTTGTCTTCGGCGCCCCAGCGTGAATCATCGCAGCAAGCGCAGTGATTTGTGGTAGAAGATTCGCGATCAGTTCAGAGCAAACAACAGTCAGTGAGTGGAGTAGGGTGTATTTGTGTGTTATCGTGCAGAAAACTAGCAGCCGAATCACGATCACGATGGCTTTCAAGCTTCGGTGCGTGCTGGCGGTGGCCATCGCTTCGCTGGTCTGCCTCTCCAGTACGGTCCAGGGTCATACGTACAAAACGGGTGAATGTCCTACGGTCGAACCGATGAGCGGTTTCCAGATGAAGCAGGTAGGTACTCCGGCGGTGGTGTAGATGAAGAAAAAGTAGTATCTTGACTGCCATGCGAGTGCGTAATACGATTGTACAATGACGTTATCATCACAACGCCGCCGCTGACTGATAACCTTTCACATCATACTCGCTTTCACCGTTTGAGTGGAGTCTGGCTGTTTGCTTTTATGTGAAGATTAAGTAAAGAGAACCTTGATGAAGCTACTCGATGCGAGTGTATTTGTGTTTCACGTTAGAGCATGATCATTGATCATAAAGGCGTATCAGATGATCGTTTCAAAGTGCGAACAATTACGCCGTATACTAGTTCGCAAACTACTGATGCTAATGACGTGTGATATCACACAATCATCTTGCGTGTTTCTTTACTGCATACCTTCCTAGTGACTCTACCAAAGCGGATGAATCACTGAGTCGGTAACGGTAACAACAACTGCTTAACAATGCAACGACAAGGCCTCTCTAGACAGCACAGTCACGCCCTGCTGATGGACCATTGGTGCCTTTTTAAAATATGTAAACCATTCTCGTAGGCCAAACTGAAAGCACCCCCCCCGGGCGGGTCGCTAGAGTGCCAGAGCGTTAACCCTCCTCAAACGCACGTTTCTAATTGTGCGGCAATAATCAGCCGGCCTCACCGGGCTAGACCTGCTGGACCGAAAATGGACCCACCCCAGCCATTATCGTGGCGTGGCGTGAGTTTTTGCTTCGTCTTTTCGCAGTTCTTTGTCCAGTCGGGCAACAAAGGCAGAACGAGAGCGTGCCAAACGCGAAAAGCTTTCAGCCACTACAGGCAGAGTCCCGAAGTTATGGTTTTTATTCGCAAATAAATCCAATAAATATCCTGCATCCTGTCGTCCCGAAAACGCTCTGTCAGAAGTCGCTGATCCACTTCACTTCCGGATGAATGCGATTTCGCCCTGGGACGGGGGTGGGGGGGGGGGGGTGCTCCTCATGTGGAAAAAACGAAACGGAAACGAAATCGAGAGGGTTTGGGGGGGTTAACAAGACGAAGACTAATGCTATACCAAGAGTCTGCGGGCCGGCTGGTAGCCGCCTGTTGCCGACGTTGATTGATGGCACTTTAGTCGTCGGGCTCCGAAAAGAAGAATGCTCTCTCTCTCTCGTCCGAGGTGCGCGTATGTCCGCTTCCCCCCTCGGGGGAACGATACCGGTACTTCTATCGACTTTTTGATTCTTAGCCGGACTTAAGAGACGACCGCAGATGGTGTGGACGGTGTAAGTGAAAGCGCATCGCCTGCCACAATCGATAGGACGATAATTCAATTTTCCCTCACATTTGCCCATTGTCTTTGGTGAGTGGTGATGTTACTTGTTGTCCAGTTGAAGGACACTTGGTGCAGTTTTCGTTAAGAGGGTTCTAGATTTGGGATAATGTAATCCATCAGCAACTCTCAGGAGTGTTCCAAGAAATGTTTTACCATTTCTCGTGATAGCGAATGGGGTAGTGTTATGCAGAAGTTATGTCGCAATCTCTCTAAAGGCTTCTAATTAAACCCCACACAAACGGACACACACGTACCTGTCGGCAAGAATTTAAATTACGTTGATTGCACGTCGTGACTGCTCCGAACTCACCGGTGAAAATTACAGTTCCTTGTCCTCCAGGCAGTGTTCATTGGACCTGCCGAGCTGATGGAACGATGCGCCGGGCCGGGATATTAATGGCCACCATTCCTTCCACAAACTCATAAGACGAAGACACAAACCGTGCACATCCTTCAACGGGCATCTACAGGTGCGAGAAACAAAGCGACAAGTACAGGCGACCCCCGGTAGCGAGACCTTTCCTCCGAGGTGAGCATTACTCACGAGCCAACGAGCAAAAAGCAGACCCGACCAGACGAAGATGGTGTGTAAGGTGGAAAGATAAATTTTCATTTTTGAAAATTCCCCCATGACGTACGGTCTCTGTCACCAAGTTGCGAAAGGGAAGGCAGTATGAGGCGTTCCAACTAGAGCAGAGCAACTGTCCTCATGTCGTGTCATTAACCCCCGGGGGGGGAAAAAATGAAGAATAATCACCGCCGAAGAACGAACGGGCTAGCCGACCGGTGAAGGATGTCCTCAAGTTGGCATAAGTTTTCGTCAGTCCCATTTGATGAAAGTTTTGTTGAACAAACTCCTTTATTCATGTGCAACGTAGCGCCATCAAAGGGGTGGACCGCCAGCGTGTGGACGAATACGGATGTGGAGCCAACGACTTGGAAAAGGACATTCCGTA
>NC_064878.1:18039095-18064095 GCF_943734665.1 Anopheles aquasalis
GCAGCCACACACAGGCGATGTGCGTATTCTGACCTGACCTAGCAAACGTACGCTTTTTGTGTCCATTAGCGGATCTGGCGAACCGGTAGCCCGCTTGTGTTCTGTTAGTTGCAGTTGATGCCTCTAGTCCACCCACCGGGGATGGAGCGGTGGCATTCATTAAAAATCGCAGACTTCAGCTCACGAGCTAACCGAGGGAGTCCGCGGAACAAGGATTCGTGTTTATCCTTACACGCCGGGTATTAAGCCGGCCCCCTTGCCGCTCGGTATCATTCCGATCTCAGGGGACACCAACGGTACACGACGCGGTTTCTAGCGTGTGCTCGGTGGATTTCATGCGGCTGAAAAGTCGCACGGTTTTTTTGCGTTGGTCGGTATTCTCGTAGAACCAGTACGATAGGAGATGTTTGCATAAGTTGGTTCAACTTTGAGTAACGGGTTTTTGTTTGGAAGCGTAAGAAAATGTCTGAGGTTTGATTTTAGGTTATGATTTTTGACAGAGCCTGCTTAGTCGATTTGCATTTCATCAAAAATTACATAAATTTTGACAGATCAAAAGCTGTTTGTCGATTGGAAAACTAGATGTCGTCAGAGTGTAATGCCAAAAATATTATGCTTATGTGCATAAATGCAAGCATAAACTCGGCACCAACATGAAGCGTAGCGTTATGAAGAGTTGAATGTTCTACAATCGCTAATATACAGCAACAACCTCTTAAAATATATAAAAAGATGTTCAGAAATGAACTTATCTCGTCGATTTATGTTTTTTCTGGTCAAAAACACATCTAATTGAATGTAATTGCATAATGTAATTGCAGTTGAGGTTTCGGTATTAACTTTTATGCGATTAGGCGTGCCACGAAGCGTACACTTTTTGGCATTACATTCTGACTTTACGCTAGAGTTTACGCTTCGTCTATCCCTGGCTAAATAGATTGATCAAGATTTCTTTTCTGGGTATTCAGTATTGAATCTCTCGAACACTATTATTTAGAATGCGGCATCATATCGTATCGTAATTGAGTTCCTAACTAATCATATAAAAAATCTCCATCCGTGTAAGCCTCGATGGATTTGATTGAACTGGAATTGGATGGATGGATTGGAATCTTCTGAAGATGAGATGCAGATAATTGAAAGACATACTCTCTAGAAATCCTACCTAACGTGCGCTGTGTGGGCTGCAAAAACAAATAACCCGAGGCTGTGATGCTACCTGCGGTACAGCAGAAGCGAATATGTTCTAATTTTCTTTATTGTTTTCTCTTCCACCTTCCCCGGGGGGGGGGGGCACAGATCCGTTCCCGACTTGCGGGCTACTCCGTCGATCCGTTCGATCTGAGCATCGTCAACCAGACGGGCTGCCCGAAGGAGGGTGAAGCCGGCTGGAACATCCACATCGATCCGGATACCTTCTCGACGCGCAACATCGCGAACGCGTTCCGAAAGGCCGGTGAAGCGATCGGCGATGGGTTCGAGGCCGCCGTCAACGCTGGCAAAAAGGTTCATTTATTTTGAATGCGCTGCACCAACTTCAGCCCCCGGCACGTCACCACTGCCACCCCCGTGTGCGTGCGAGCGTGTGTGTATTTGCGTGGGTTTTGGTTACGTACGGGGGTGGCTGCTTCTTTCGGGGGCCCAACGGACTAGAGAAGCAGGAAGAGCAAAGGGAGCAATATATTAATTTCCGTTCTTCTTTTCCGTGTTTTGTTTCATTCCTCTGGCCGGATGTGGTTGTAAACATCAAACAGCTGTACAACAAGTACCGTGAAAGTGATGAGGATTACGCTACCGTAGAGGAGACGACTAACCCGAACCGCGCCGAACGTCTGGTGAACCAGGCCGAGTGGTTGCCTTGAAGGAGCGGGGTGGACTGACGCAGTTTTTTCTTATCTATATACTTTTTCCGTATCGGACGATCACGAACAATCTGATTTTTAATCAATAAAGAATGGAATCTAGAATTGCCGCCATGCGCTCTTTGCGTAAACTGCGATTAATGATAAGCTTAATGACAGCTTCGTCTCATTTTATGGAGAAGGAAAACGATATCACACGAAAATGCTGCAGGATTATACTGTTTTATTCTAATTACATCCAAAGAAACCGAAAATACACGAGCATTTGCCCAGGCAGCCGGCTACCCTAGAGTTCATTGCAGTTGCCACGAACGCACAGTCCGCAGAAGTCGTGATCGTACATTTTGTTCAGCTTGCGCACATCCTTGTAGCTCATCTCTTTTCGCTGGCCAATATCGACGTTATCCTAAAAGAAAGCAAACAATTCATGAACCATTATGGCCTGTTCACTCACTTCCATCCCCCTCCAATATCTACCAGTGGAATAACCGTTGGTCGGTCTGAAGCCGCAAACGCATCCGACGGGCAGTGCAGAATGCTCTCGTAGTCATACGGCATACCAAAGTCATCGATCGTGCCCTCCTTGTACCGGTCCAGCTTCTGTCGCTCGTGTGACTGCATCGCTTCCTGCTGAACGCGAATGTAAAAGTCCCTATCGGGACGGCTCTGGGGGTGCGTGAAACCAAGCACGTGCAGCAGCTGATGGATGATTTCACCCTGGCCCATACAGCCATTCTGCTGCAGGTTCATTTGGTTCGACAGGAAATTCATACCCAACGTAGCCCAGCAACCACTTGGCGCGGCGGTAATGTTTAGATACTGGGAATATTTCCCAGTGCTGCGCTCCACAAACCGAACACAGCTACGGCCAGAGATCTGAGCCATCGCCGAGACGATCTGTTCTTGTTCGACCCTTGCTAAAAGTGATGGAAAGTTAGCGGTAAGATCTGCTGTAGCCTTTTGGTCACCACATGGTAACTACTCACTGAATGCAGGAGCAATCTCGTACGGCACAATGCCCTTGACCCACTTGTACGCATCGTGAACGAGTTGTGCGCTGCCAGATGAGGCCGCATCCAGCTGAAGATCCGTCAGCACGAGATCACCCTGATGTCGGCCACCAGATTCCTCGTAACGTATGCCAATTGATGTACCCACGAGCGACAGCAGGACCACAATGATGGCTGCATGAAATGCCTGTAGATCCGTGCTTTAGTAACTTGTCCAATAGTTGAATGTAAACACAATCATGCACTACTAACCTTCATCCTGTTATAAATCATCAAACTAGTTGTCCTTTACACCCGCACTACAGAAATGTTCTTCTTCTGTCTTGAACTTGAAACTAACCCCCAAAAAAATCCCTGAACCTCCGTAACAACCAACGGTATCTTTCTGATTACCGCCACAATGTACATCACTGCGGTTTTGTACATGTTTTGTTCGCGAACGCTGGGTATATAAAAGTTCCAAAAATCTGCGCGCGATGGCAAATATTTAGAAAATGATAAGTGGAATCGTTATCATCTAGCTATGTCAGAGGATGTAGGAGTAAAACAAAAAAAACCCAACCAGCAAAACGGGTCTACAACAGGGTCCTGGAAACGACTGAGATGTGTAGGTGCCACACCGTAAGTCCATCCTTCTTCTTGGTTGGGTATCTACGACTTGATTTCGTGGAATTCCCCTCCAACTGTACGTACTACATGGCTAGCTGTTGTAAACCAGAACATCAAGCGCATGGACGCGATGACTCAGAGTAAAACTGTTCCGATAAGTTGATCAGAAGAGAGGCACCATCAAGATGAAGTCAAAAATGTTAAACCGTACAACTAAAACCTAACCAACCTGAACATTCGTATCTATAACAGTAGAATTCCCTGCTTACCTACTTTCGCTCGCTGGTCATTGAATATCGTTTACCTAGATGATCTGCAAGTACCATGCCGAAATACCTGGGGAAAAAGAGAACAATATCTCCATTTCCTGTTCACGGCACAATAAAGATAAAGATACTCGCACGGTCACACCGAACGTACTCTGCCCACTTCCGATTTGGTCGTTTTTCGCAGGCAGCAGCATCCAGCAACGGCAGCAGCAACAGGGCTAACAACATACTCATTTGTGTTTTATCTTTCGGTCTCGCGCGCTTATCCCGCACTTATCTTATCGCCCCTGGTACACCTTCGTCACTGTTTACCATCGTTTTGGGGCAGATTTTAGTAAGGGCAGTATCGCCATAAACCGTTCTTATGGGGCATTCCGACCATCCAGACATGCTAATGGAAGAAAGAAATCTACATAAGGTTCGTCCGACGCACCCCAGTGCGTCTTTGTGCGCAGTATCGGAAGGTTGTTGGTCAGTGTGAATTACTCTGGGTGTGCTGCAGATTCATAGGACCATTCCACCTTAACTTAAGTGTCTCAGTATTCGAAATTCGGTCACTGTTGCCCGAAAGCAGGATGAAGTTACTTTGGGCCGTGATCGGTGTGGCCATGGTGGCCAGCAATGTCTTTGGAGGACCGGTTAAACGGGAGTCTCCACCACGTAAGCTTAGCCAACGGCTTGAAGTCCCCAATTCTGTACACTAATAGTGAATGAACTCTACCCCCTAGAGGAGGAAAGCGCTTCCGTGCTGGAAGAAATCGGTGGAAACTTCGAAGGAGACATGATACTGTCACCGGAACAGGAGAACGCCGTCAAGTATGGTTACACTGCGGTCATTGGAGAGTTTTACAAGTGGCCCAACAACATTGTGCCGTACGCAATCGATAAGAACTCATTCAGTAAGTGGCGTAGCAATAATTGAAGACAGTTTGATTTAAAAAAAATTACCTGTTTGTCTCTTTTCTTACTTCTTCTAGCGGTTAGCCAACAGAACAGCATCGTCTCTGCTCTGCAGCAGATCGAGCTAGTCAGTTGCGTTCGGTTTGTGCCTCGAACGACCGAGAAGGATTACGTCATGGTTCAGGTAAGTTGGTAAATGATAACCTAAAGCTACGACCTTTTATCACTCCTCACCTCCACAGGGAGATGCAGGATGCTGGGCCACGCTTGGGCATCGGGGAGGCATGCAAACGGTTAACCTGCAACCGAGCGGCTGCATGACACGCGGTACCATCATCCACGAGTTCCTGCACTCTCTCGGCTTCGTGCACATGCAAAGTGCATCCGATCGTGACTTTTACGTCGATATCAACTACAACGCCATCGAGGTGGGCAAGGAGTCCAACTTTGAGCGGTACAGCTCGAATGTGATCGAAGACTTTGGCATTCCGTACGATTACGATAGCGTGATGCACTACCCGAGGACTGCCTTCACGGCCAACGGACAGGAGACGATCATACCCAAGCAGCCGGGTGTCGCGATTGGACAGCGCGTCGGCCTGAGCTACAAGGACATTAAGCGCCTCAACAAGCTCTATCCTAAATGCTACTAAGCAGGCACACAAAGGCACAAAGGTGCACTATAATATACAAGGGAGGGGAACGATGCAGAATGACTGCAAATAATTTCAAACCCAACGGGATAAACGGGAATTATTTCGAGAGATTTAGCATTAACGCTTAGCACTGCTTAGCAGCAGGAGATTCGTGCCATAGTTAGTAAGCTCTACGTGGCGTTCACTAATAAAAAAAAAAGGTTTTTGTTTGGATTGTGCCTTCCGCGTGCTCTCACATAACTCGTACGCACAGAGGCCGATAGGAGATCTTTCTCGCCGATAGGAGATCGTGTATACTCACCCCCGGGGGGAGTGTCATTTTCTGTAGACACAACCGATAGCGATCGATACAACTGTCCGTATAATGGAGTCTGGGTTTATCAGCCCGTGGTCCATTCATAGCCTACCTTGACCGTCATCGTCAGCAGACAGCAGGCAGCAGCCACATCGATCAAGTAGCCCAGGCAGCTTCCGAAACGCCACGCACCGCACAGAGAGCCCAAAAGTTGCCCGAAAAAAATTCTTTATCTTCTCCGAACAAAAGTCACGATGCTGCCGATGGGGGGTGCTGCAGTTGTCCGATCGGTAGACAGCAGACAGCAGCAGTGTGTGTTGTTCGAATCTTCAAATGGGCCGTGGACATCTCGTTGCGATTCGGAATGGCTACATGAATAAACACTTATTTCACGTTTCGCTTATCATGGGTGGCCCGTATCAGGGGGCCCACCACCGGGGGTATAAAAGCGTACGGGACCGCCTGGCCGGGGAACCGGTTGTGGTTGTGTGGTGTGGCTTTCAGTACGGCGTGCAAGATGACGTTCCGGTTCGCTTCTGTCGCGCTGTGGTGTTTGATCGTGGTCAGCTGTCAAGCGGCTGGTGAGTTGCAGGGGCTATAACTAGAACAGACAGGACATGCTCCAAACTCATTTCCACGTTCATTTCAAGTTCCGCGGCGCAACGATGCCAGAATCGTTGGTGGTAGTGACACCACGATCGAGAACCACCCGTACGTGGTGTCACTGCGCCGGTTGCACAAGCACAGCTGCGGTGCGGCCATCCTGAACGCCAACACCATCCTTACGGCCGCTCACTGCGTTTACTAGTTTGTATACCATGGTGCTCCGGCGAGGGTTGGAATCGTCGACTGATTTTTATCCGTATTCCCCACTCTTTCTCCTTAGCCCTGATCTGCAGGCGAGTGATTTTGAGGTGCGCGCCGGAAGCACGTTCCGCAATGAGGGTGGACAGCTGATCGCCGTTTCGGAGGTGCACACCCACCCGAACTTTGATGAATGGACGCTCGAGTGGGACATTGCGGTGTTGAAGCTAGCGAGCAGCCTTGTGCTGGGACCTAACGTTCAACCAGTCAATCTGCCTGCGGCTGGTATGGTCGTTCCGGAAGGAACCAGTGTAACCATAGCTGGATGGGGTGCTCTTTACGTAAGCTCGAAGTCATCTTTCACAACACCACGTATCCGTTGATCGATCAATCTCTGCCTTTTCCATCCCTAACAAACACATGCAGTACCAAGGACCATCGACCAACCATCTGCAGCACGTGACCATCCCGACCGTTAGCAATAGCCAGTGTGGCATCGCTTATCAGAACTTTGCACCGATCCTACCGTTCCACATCTGCGCCGGTACGAAGGGACACGATGCCTGCCAAGGGGATTCCGGTGGTCCGCTCGTGTACCAGAACCAGGTGATCGGTATCGTCTCGTGGGGTTACGGCTGTGCCTTCGAAAACTATCCCTCCGTTTACACGCGTGTGTCCGAGTTTTTGAGCTTCATTAACGAGCGTTTGTAAGCCTCAGTTTTGGTTGGCGATAATGGACGATTTCTACGACAATGGATTATAAATGATATATGCATAAGCTAGTGAAATGAATTACACCTTTCCCGGTTTCCGTTGTTGGCCAGTTTATTGTTAATACACTCCTGCTGGTGTGTGTCAAGATGCGCAGTCAATGAACAGTAAACATCCTAGGATGCGTTGCCCCCATAGGCCTCTAGATCGTTATGCCATCCTTTTAGCCCTTTATTTGAAAGAACCCAAACTCCAAAGAGGTTCTTTGGTCCGAAGACTCAAGAAATAAGATAAAAGATCAATCGGTACTCAACTCACTTCTGTTATCAGCTATTATGTTTCGGGTTCTAAAAATATCTCAGACCTTGCGAGTAAACGAACCTCGAAATCGATCATCAAACCTCCTGAGAAGGTCAAAAAGATCTGGCAGCTGGTCTGGTCTATGCACTGCCGGCGACACTATCTTCGTTATCTTATCGCCACGGCATGGCCACGATACCAGGCATTGTCATTACCCATTGGCACCCTTTCAAAAATTTGTTTTTGATTATTCGGCCTCGACCAACACTTCGCTCCCACTCGGGCTCAGTAACGTAACCGGTCAGGAGTGATTTCGAAACTTTATTGAACTACCCATACTTTGTCGACATTGCTAAAGCTAGGTGCGTAGCACTGGGAGAAGAGGTTTTGGTTGTCATTCGTTGTTGTTGATGGTGGACTGGAAATGAGACGGCGATAAGGTGATTCATGTACGGTCGACTCGGTTCTTAATCGTACTTTTGGCGCGGGGACTAATACTACACAAACGGGACTCGAAGTTATTTAAAGAGTACGAGCAACAGCGCAGTGAGCGCAGCCATCAACAAGGAGCTGACGGTTCTGCTAGCTCCACTGAAGCATCCCATGTTATCCAAGATGAGGGCAAACCGGGCATTATCAGGGAAACGACACTCCGGCTCCGAGCAGCGGATCACACTCGGTGCAATCAGTGGTCCCTCGACGGACACGAACAACGGTGGGCAGCTGTGTATGACCGAGTGACCCTCGCAAGCCCTCGATAGATCAACATCCACCGCGTCGGTGTTGATGGTCCGGCATACGATCGAATCCCGGTTCTCCGTAGTGTTTTGTCTGTTGAGCACGAAAGAACATTAGCTTAAGGATATTGATGACCCGCGCAACCGCTAACCAGTGCCTTACCTTGGTCGCTCTACCCATCGTGAATGGCACACGGTCAGCTGTGCAAACCCATGACCCTGGATACGCAGGCGCCGATTGTTCCCCTCCTGGAAGAAGTAGTTCGGATGCAACCGATAGAAGTTGATACCCCGTGGCTCAACAAACTGGTTCATCGAGTTCGAGCCCCAGTTCTCCTGGATCCAGTTCTGTCCACAGCGTGGATTCACCACACGTCTCGGTTCCTGCTGCAACCGATGGATAACCGGACTCAGCTGCACACGGATCGTATCGACAACAGCTCCCGATTCTAGCGCACGCAATGGGAACACATCACGCCGTTCATCACGCACGAACCGATTGAACCGTCCCGCATCACCGTTGGCGAGGTAGATGAAGCGTAAATCCGGTACCTCCTCACGGAAGATCTGCAGATGCTGGATGGCAAAGTTCGTATCACCTTCACTGACCCGATCCAGATTGACGATGATGAGAGCGATCTTCGATCGACCGCTGAGGCTGTTGGTGCGTCGTTCCTCGCTCATCAGATTGTTGGTTTCATTGCGCAGCTGGCGGAACACGTTGGGCAAATTGAATCCTCCCGGCACTGGAAATAGAGCACGGAATTAGCAGTATAGTCCATAGTGGAGGAAGACAATTGCGTCCAATAAGCACTCCTCTTACATCGCTCGTGCTCCTGAGGGGTATAGCGCAGGTGGAAGTCGGCCAAAGATCGCGTCGTATTTACCACGACACTACCATCGCGAGCGTTCAAAATCGTATACGTCGAACCGAAGCGTCCAACATCGACCGAATCCAGAATGTGGCTGCAAAAGGGAAAGAGGAATCTTGTGAACTTTCAGGAGTTCAGGAGATTCTTGGTTAAGCTAAGGACATACGTCACAACCGAGTACGCGTCCCGGTAGGTCCATGATGCATCAATGAAGATGTAGAGATCGGATGCCGTTCTCCAAACCGTTGGATCGTTCGGTACGATGGCAGTTGCTTCGCAGGTCAAATCATTCAAAGCCGTCGCTACCAAGGGAGGAAGGAATTAATTGAGGGCTTCTGGTACCTCTACCAACAATTCGGTATCAACTTACGTATATAATTAGCCAACGCTTCCGTAGCCTGCCGAGAGAACATCTCAATCGCTGGCTGCTGCACGGTGAACGCCATCTGCATCTCCCTCTCCAGCACCGTACTGAAAGCTACCGTCTGGTCTCGCAACTGCTCCATCGGGGCAACGGTCGTAAACAGATCACGTCGATTGCACGACCGGACCGTATCATTGAACACACCCCGCTGCGAGTAGTACATATCAAGAACCTGACTCAACCGTAACCCATTCGCCCTAGTGCGCCACTCGGCAATATTCGTGGCGAGCAACAGTCCATCGATACCGGCTCGAATCTCCGTATCCGTCATCTGTAGATGCTCTCGCTGACTCAGGAAATACCAACGGGTTGCCACTGAATGATTCCATGCTCCCGGTGCTCCGATACGCACATTGTTCAGTTCACTCGGTACATGGAGCAACGTAACTTCGGCCAAATCACCCGACAACGTGGCAGCCCAACGGTTGTCCACCCGCAGTGGTTGTGCCTGCTGACGGCTACGATACTCCCCAGAACGCGTCATCAGATCACGCAGCTGTACCGTCTGTGGCTCCAGGCCGGCCGCAATACCGGCCAACAGTGTACCCGCCATTACCGATCCCCAGGTCGTATGGACAACCCCATTCTCCACTGGACACTGACTGATCGCGTTGGAGGCAATGTCCACCAGCGAAACATCACTGATTTGTCCCGCTTCACCATCACCTCCGCCATCTTCCTCCAATGGTTCACCTTCACCTCTTTGCTCTCCGTCCTCCGCTTCCCCTTCCTCGCCTGCTGCCCCAACGGGTGCGGCTGATTCCTCTTCCGGTTCTCCGGCCACCGCTTCACCGTCGGCACCCTCATGCAGCTCCTCATCCGGATCCATCTCAAGGCGAGCCGCTTGTTTCCGGATCTTCTTGATCTGCTTCCGAATACGGTCCATCTCGGGCTGCGCCAGCATCTCACTGTCACCGAGATAGTTCGACCGGAACCGACTCGGTTTCTCGTCTGCGAGCTCCCGCGGAACTCTGGCGGCCCGGTACTGTGAGAGCTGCGAGCAGCGAATGTTCTCATCTCCCCGCACGCGCCGATCGATCGAATTGGACAGCATAAAGTGAAGGGCACACTGTGTAGAACGAAAAGAAGAACGACATCATGCGATTGCGTTGACTTCCTGCACTGGGAACATGCCACCTTACCCGTTCCTCCAGCTCGAGCGTTGCGTTGGGGAAGTTGACGGCATTACCGGGCAGTAGACGCGAGAACAGGACACGATGCTTCGTGAACTGGAACTCAGTGGGGCTGAAGGGAAGCACACCGGAAATGTTCGGTACACCCGGGGCCCTCACGATTCCGTCCTGGCGGAAGCGATGGAGTAGAGCGATGGCGAGCTGCCGGATATCCTGCTGGAACCCGGGCGTATCCTCCACCTTGCGGATCAGCTCGATCAGCATGTTCATCGTCATGGGTAGTCGATTGTCTCGCTCGAAGATGGCAGGATTCTCGTAGCACTCCAGCATGGAGGGCGCCACACGGGTAAGTACATTCTCCTGTGCCACTCCGCCATGTGGCAGTAGTAGTAGCAGCAGCAGTGCCAGCATGGGCAGTGCCACCGTTGCTGGTCGCTTCATCATGGATATGCACACTCTCGATCTATAGGAAGAAAAGACGTTTGTCCGTTTAGCAATGCTCACCTCACGTAAACACTAATCGCGCATCATCACGGCTTTTTCTAGATTTGGAATAGTATCGAGGGCGAGGTTATGTTGCCCCACCAGGGCGGACCGGGGGTGAAACTTTGGCTGAAGGAATGTTGCTTCTACTTGCGTAAGCTGCGCACACACTCGCCACACCTCTACTCGAGAGTCCCAATATCGAGCGGTAGATAAGATAAGCGGGAGGCGAGTGCAAACCGTTCGCGCAATGGCTCGACGGAACGCTACCTGCCACAAAAGCCTCAACCTGTCGTCGTATTTTGACTGTGGCGATCAGGGGAAGCTAGGCAAGGCCACCTCATCGTTAGGGGGAGGGGGTTGAAAAATTCTGAGAACACCGACACCTGTAATCCACATTCATCGGAGTGCAGAAAAGGGGGAGAGTTTATCAGGAGGTTAAGGGTGTTAGTCATCCCGATCTAAAATTATCGATCGGCAACTTCAACTCTTTCTCGTTGACTCATCTGAGCTGTGATTGTTCTGGGAATAGATTGCAGGAGTTGCATGGTATGGATCTTACAGAAATTATCACCCCTGATGTCCCAAACTTAACGTATTAGTACTTCACTTGGGACATTGCAACCGAAGAGTATATCGTGCAACGTCTTCTGCCCAACCCTACACTCGTTTCTTTTTTATCGTGCAAACAAATGGTGATAAAGTACAGGGGAGCATAGCGCTCGCACACAGACCATCCTAGTCGTTCGTCCACCTGTCCACTTCCGTTGCGCAGCACCGATTAGACCGGCCCCATAAGTGGTTTCTGTGGATGATTACTCAAGTACGCAAGCACATCGACACACACCGCTACAAACACACCAACGAATAGATACTGACTGCACTGCGATTCATCATCGGCAATTAAATCCACGGTGGTGATTCATAACGTTCCGCTTACATTCTCGCGATCGATCAAAGGCTCCCCCAGCCAACAGCCACCGAATTGCACTCCAAAAACTCCCTTATTTTCGATTACTCCACCTAAACGGATCAAACTGGGAGTCTAAATGCGTCGCTACAATACGCCACCGGTTGTAGAATTGCTAAATTCGATCTATCGCCGTGTGTTTGTGCAACCTATCTTATCATCAAAAAGATTCGGGTGGGTTGCTTGCTTCTATGGTTACTGATAAGAGTCACTTCATCCTTCTATAAACTGGGCGGACTTTCGGCAGGCCAGGCATAGGCCTTTTGCGTGCACCATAAGACACCTGTTGTCCGTTTTATTTGGCCACACTGAGTTTCACTGGATAACCAATCACTGCGGGTTCTTCAATGTCAGCTCACCTTTTCGCTCACTAAACGCCAGCCAACATAATCCACTAATCGAACTGAAAGAGATCACTTGGTTCAGGGAATCTAAGGTAATTCAAAGCCGACCTATTGCGGTCACTGGTTCGGCTCGACTGGACCCGTATGGGAAAGACACTCGGCCAAAAGGAAACCCTTTTTCATAGGGGAACTAGAAGTGCTTATCTTATCTTATCATAAACGCACGCACACCATTGCAATGAATAACTATGCTACGAGTACAATACGATATCGCCCGCAAGTATACCACAAACAATGGTGTGGACAATGGTCCCAATGCAGACTGACCCAATAGGAAGCACATTGTTGGATGATTTTGTTTCCTTTTTGTTTACAAAAAGTTTACAAAGGTTTTTGTTTGTTGTGCGTTGTGTTCGGATATTTTTTTGGACAGTTTTGACAGTGTTTAATCATTTGTTGTTTGTATCATTGGTAATCCTTAATGTTTGTATTTATATCCTAGATCCAACGACAGCAACTCATGAAAACCTAGTGATGACTGTTAATAACGGATGGAGCTTATAACGGATTGTTTGAAAATATGTTGAATTCAAAAATACAGCGCTCCTCGCGGATTAATGAGGAACCAAATTTGCGGGTTAAGGTGTTTCCACACGAAGCGCCAAAGGGCCGCATATTAAAAGGTAAATAGCAAGTAATTTGCGTTCTCTGTAAAGGCATTAAAACAAAAAAAAGGTTTACTTTTGGGTTTAATGCATTTTTTTCGAAATTAGATAAGTAAAGCACAATGGGACACGCCAATTCCAGGGTTGTAGTTCTAGTCCAGCTACACATTTATCGCGCTCCGTTTGGAAGGGTCTTCACAATTTCAAATTCGCCGCACAAACGCATTCACACACATTTCGCGTCCACAGGCCGACCCGACAGGATGTGCCGTGCGGTCGTCCTCACATATCCTAGCTAGCCGGCACCGAGTACTAACGGCAGACCATAAAAACAATCCAAGTGAACTGTGCGTGCTACTGTGCAAAGAATCCGTCCTCCGTTTTCAACTCGTCCATTTCAGTGCGTGCGCGTGTGCGAAAAAGTGTTTGGCCGCGGTTTTCTCGTGTTTGCCGGTCGGTTCGGTTCGGTTCCCCCACCCACCCGCACGTGTTGGTGTCCGCATCATCCGTTATCATCGCGACGACGTGCGCTTTTTTTTTTGTTGAGTTCATTTTCCGTCGCAGCATCCTTTGGCAAACCATCCGGCGTGGAGCATCCGAGTAAACCACGGTAAGTACTCCAAGGTCAACCGACAACGACGATGGCAACGACAGAGTTCGATTATTCCTTCTCCTGCACACTGCCAGGCGCGTGGTTGAAAGACCACGGTGGTGTGACCCCTACTATTGTCACGCCGGAGACCAATCTAATCTCGTGTGAGTGTGTACCCACGGCCAGTCGGCTGGCCAGCCGGCCTGCCGGTCGCAGCACTACCTGCGTAGCGAGGAGGCGTAAAAGGGTGCCATCCAGCGCAACGGAATGCTGCTGCCACCCTCGCCTGGCTCTGTGTGTTGGTTAGCCGGTGGCATCCTCTTCTCGCACAGCACTCCCAGGGCTGAAGCGAAAAAAATGAGGTTAATCAAGTGGGTGGGTACGACCGACCGACCGGTCGGTGATGGTGGCGGCGACGGCTGCTGTGGTCGTTGGTGGACTTTTCTCTCCTTGTTTTCTTCATTGCTTGCTTCCTCTGTTCCCCCCTTCCCGTTCGGTCGAATCATTCGTCTCGTCTGTGCCTCTCCTTCCAACCACCCGTCCTCCCCCTTCCAGCCGATCCCGGGTTGTTTCTCCTCGTGTTTCGGATTCCTCCTCCTCCTCCACCACCTCCTCGCCGATAGGTCGTCGCGGTGCCAGATTTCGATGCCTTTTTTTGTGCGTTCCTTCTCCTTGGTTGCAGCACGCCACAGGCTGCTTTGTTTCGATTGCGCCTCGTCGTCGTCGTCGGCGTCACCAAGAGCACCAACACCGTCAGGAGCGGCGTCGCCTGCTGCTCGTGGTGCGTACGCGCACGATGGTGACAGCCACAGGCTGCATGATGATGATTGGTTGGTGATGATGGTGGTGGCCGATCAAATCGATAGAGTTCCACCTGCTGCTTGCTGCTGCTGCTCCTCTAGCTAGACTTTTTCTCGATCGATCTGCTTTCCGAGGTTGAAACAGGGACACCAGTGACTGGTAGGGTGGAGGACACTCGATCGCTCTAGCTATCAAGGGTTTTAACGCGCTCTTCTGTTCCTTACAAACTGCAAAGGCTACTGCGATTTAGAGACTACCGATTTTATAGCTCCTTTCACGTTGTGGAATTTCTTTTTGTCCTCGAAGCACGACACTACGACGCGCTAAATCACATCCACAGCGTCATCCCGGGATGTAAACAACGGATCCTGTCGAGGAAGAGCCAAGCCAAAGGACAAAATTGTCAAAGTGAAGAGGGTGGACTACATTTTAGATGCATTATCGCTGCACGCTGCAACCGTACCCAGCGTACAGCACCATCTGTTCCATTCCGTAGAAGGCCACCGCCTCCCTGCTACACTCCCTCCCTCGCTCCCACCTTCGCTTCGCCAGCAAACAGCCAAAGGATAAGAAACAGGCTGGCTGGTAGCAGCTGTCGCGCCACCTTCATGCTGGTAAACAAGCGAAGCGAAGAAGCACCCCCCCCCCCCAGAGCGAGACCCACTCCTTACAATCTCCTCATCCCACCCCATTCCCCCTCCCCCAAAAGGGGGTGCAGGGATCGAAGCAAGCGTTGAACGCGCGCCCGAAAATGCGCGCGACCCCGGCTGCCACCACCACCACCACCCCCTTTCCGCCTGCTGTGGGTGCGTATGGGGTGGAGGAGGACCTTCACCAGCGCCGGGGGGTGGTGGTGCGTATCCGCCTGTACATGTGTGTGCACGCCGCCGGATATGCGGTGGTTACCGGCGCCGGTGCCGGTGCCGTGGCCAGGAATAGGGGAAGGGGGACCACATCACAGCAGACGCAGGTGAGAAGACATCACCCATCGCCGCCACCGTCGTCGTCGTCGTCGCGTCGTGATCGTCTTCTTCTTGTTTGTATTCTTCGATCATCATTTTTTTTTTTGTGTTGACTGACGCCCTCTTGTTGCTCTCGAGGGGGTGGGGGTGGGAGGGACCTCCACTAAACCAGTTTTTCCCTCCCAAACCGGCTGCCCTGCCGACCGACCGTTGGTGGCAGCTGTTTTGTTGCCGTTTTTTTTTTACTTTCCTCCTCCCTCTCTTCCTCCTTTTTTTTCTTCTTGTCCTTCTCCTCCATTTTTTTTTAATTCGGGAGAAGACGTTGAAACCACCCCCCTTCCCCATTGCCACCCTTCTACCCCCTTCTACTGGTTCCCTAAAATACGTTTCATCCTGTACATCATCGTCGTCATCGCCGACCACCCCATCATCATCATCATCGTCATGACATGGCCGTGTAGGCCTTTGCGTCGATCGTGTGCCCGGTTGCTGCGGTGATCGTCATTAGCCTGGCACCTTGCTGCCGCCCCGTGTGAGGTGGTTGTTGTTTCCTTTAATTAAATACCTCTCGAGTGGCTGGGAAGCGGTGCCACAGGCGATGGTGGTTGATGGGGGAGGTGGGTGGATCATAAAAAAAAACCCCAGCAGCCAAACGATCGTCGACGTTGTCGTTGTCTGGAGGTGAAGCTTGGCTTTTGGGATCCGGCCGACCAAAGGATCACCGTTGAGATGCCCCTTTGGACAAAAGAGAGAAAGAGTTCGAGGACGATCAAGCGATGATCACTAGTCGGTTGTCTAGGATCTTTGCTACGCTAGTAAGGCGGAGTAAAGACAATACACGATCTAAACCTCATTTGAACCATTAAAGTGATCGAGGATCAACCAATGACCTTCCTTCGATAACTTTATCAATGGAATTCTGTATGGAATTCCTTTCTCTGGTTCTTATCGTCAAGACCTGCAGCACGGACTCCTTTCCTCTCCATTCTAGCTCCTGCTGCCAAAGAAAGGGAAATTGACTAATTTGAAATCCGATCAGATCCTTAGAACAATCCCTGAGGATCAATCTCTTGTGTATCCTTTCTCCACGCTTTTTAGTTGAACTCTACTTCTACTCTCCTAGTCCGGTATAAACAAGACCTCGATCGCGTTGATCGCGAATAAGTTTTCGAAAGCGGAACCTCGGAACCTCGGATCTTCGGAACCTGCTCCAAAGCATCCCCTTTGGGGCTAACCACCATGTTAATGTGTGTTTTGAACCGCTTGCCTGGGGGGTTAGTGAGTGCGCCCTCTTTGGTGGTACCGCCGAGTCACTCGCGCCCCCCCCCCCCCCCCCGCTCCGTCGCCAGACGTATATTTGTCTTTCTGAGGTCGTTTCCTCTCGCTGCCATTTTCTCACCCCCTCAGACACAAGGTCTGAGTCTGCCTTTTGCCGCTGTGCTCCTAATGTTTTGAGACCCAAACGCACACGCACACATACACATGCTACAGACTGCTCTGGTACTGACCGCAACACCCCAGTTTTTTTTGCATATCCACAGCGAGACGACGGCAGAGAGATGGTCGTCGCCGTAACGTCGTCCTCCGTTTTTGGCTTCCTCTTCGTCGGTGGGGGTGGGTGGGGTTGGGTGGCTTTCCTTGATGATCGGGCGCTCAACCATCGCCATCAGCAGCAGCCCATCAGAAACCCACGCAGCTTCACGCAGCTCGCGCACGACGCTCAACGATCCATTCCTCGTACGACTCTTCCCGCACCCAAACCCGGGAGACCAAAGTGCGTGGGGTGGGCTGGTGCCATAGCAGGTGGTACCACCCCCTCTCCAAACACATACACGATCCGACAGTGTGTCGTATATAATATATTAATTTCTTCGCTTTTTTTTTACGACGTCCGCAAGGGCGCTCGCTCGCTCGCTCGCTCGTTCGCTTACTCGCTTGGCGCCTGGTTTGACAGCATCACCACCCACAAAATGGGCCCCTATACCATCATGCGAGACATGGGATTTGCAAAAACGGGGTCAGCAGCCGCGACGACGAGCCGTGTGCGCGAGTGTTTGGAGTGTTGCGTTACAAAATTGAATTTCAGTTCCGTAAGATCGAGAAGCGGATGGTCTGCGATCGCCACTCGCACACTCACGATCACAAAGAATGGGAGGTCCCGAGCGCCTGACTCACATTTGTATTGTGGAACCACACCATGTCCGCTTTTCTGGAACTTCTCGGGAGGAACTTTCGGAATCCAGCTCATATCCGAGTATCCATCCCCTTTTGCCCTGGTGGAATGCGTCATCCTTGACGCACACAGATGCACGTAAAGGAAGACAAGCACACCAGTACTCCCTCCCAGGCGTATAAGGATGTGTGGCTGCTTGCGGAGGCTGCGATCGTAGAAGATCGCGCGCTCTTCATCCCCTACAATCCTCCATCCAGGACTTGGAATGGAAGGAACAAGATGGAGAATTATTGGGAGGAAGATTTACGGCGGGGACCTCTCTTGTGTTGCTCCCTCTTTTTCTTCCTTCTCCTCTTCTTGCGGGTGCAGGTGCGCTGTCTCCATCATCCCTTGATCATCTCTCGTGTGGACCAGAGGATCTCGTGCACCACCCCTCAAGGGGTGTTTCAAAACCCCCGGGCCTCCTTCATCCTCCCTTTCTCTCCCTCTCTGTCTCTTTTTCTGTCGTCCTCTAAACACCTTAAAAGGGAAGAAGGTTTCCAACCCACCGACCCACCCGAACCGGGATCGGGGTCCATGGTCTTGGTTTGATCCTGCAACAGCAACAGCAGCAGCAGCCGCAGAAGGTCCCGGATCCCGGTGGGAGGTGAACCACCACCACCACCACCACCACCACCTCACTCGGGATGGGATGAGATGGGATGGGAGGTAGGCGATCGTCTCCTTCGCCGTCGTCGGTCGTAAAACCCTCTCCGATCCTCCTTCTCCTCCTCCTCTGCCTCCTTGTCTGCTTCGGGGTCCCTTTTTTTTTGTTTTTCTTTTGTTACCGGCAAGGTTCAATTTCCCGTTTGCCTTTCTCCTTCTCTCAACCCTCCCACCCTCTCACCTCTTCCTCCTTCTCTCTCTCTCTCTCTCTCTCTCTCTCCCTACCAACGAGCATAATTTTCTGCTGCCGACTTCGTCGAGGTCCTCTTCTTCCTCCTTGATCACTCTCCTTCTTCTGCTTCTTCTCCATTCGCCCGCTTCTTTCGCTCCCATTTTCGTCTCCCTCTTGTTCCTTCTCCCAGCCAGCACCACCACCACCACCCCTTCGGCAGCCTTCACGCATGGTTTCCACCCACCGCCGCACAGCAGCAGCAGCCGCATCGTCATCGCAAGGAAACGGAACGAAGCAATGAAGGGCGACAACGATGCGCGGGGCCCGAAAAAAAGGGGCCGCCATGGGAGATGGCATTGGAATTCGTCTTGTCGCCCCGCACCACCCACCCACCCTCGTCCCAACCCCCGGCAGCACAAACACGTGCGATCGTGCGCCTCTTCTCGTTGGCGGCGTTCTTCTTCCGTTTCCCTTTTTTTTCCTTTCCGAGTTCCTCCTAATGCTTTCCCGGGTGGTGGTGGCGAGCGGGCGTCGGGGACAGACCTTGAAGGCGAACGACGCCGTCCGCCTCCCCCTACCCCCTCCTGTTTACACTCGCCAAGAACCCGCGTGCGTTCTGTCGCGCACAAAATGCACGGAAGAATATATTGCAACCTTCGGTTTTTTTTCCCCCTGTTCGGTTGTTTGGTTTGGTCGTCGATGGCTACCCTTCGGCGGATGTGTCCTCCACAATTGTGTGTCTGTTGAGCTTGTGTGGTATCTGTGTGTGCGTGTTTTTTTTTTGTCCAGCAGTTCCTGCCGCATCTCTGCACTGTTTGATCGGCTGTTTGTGGCGATCATCATTTTTTGCGTTCTGTTGTTGTTATTGTATCTGCATTAGACGGCCGCAACCCAGAAGACCAGAGTTCTTGAGCCTTTTTTCGGAACTCCTGGGCCATGGGGGTGGTGGTAGAGATGGGCTTCCTGGAACACCTTATGCTGTCCAGACTCAGGGCCGGGCAGGCATCTCTCTGGGATGGGGAAGTTGGGTGGCGTAAATGCATGCTGCGGATGTTTGGAAGCGAAACGAATTTAGATACTTGGCCCCCCAGGAGGCTGTACGGCCCTGCTCTTGTTCTTGGGGTGATAATTCATGTTGGGTTGGGCGGTTTATAATTTATTTTTTTAAATTTACTAGGGAGCAGCCAGATGACTGTGGATATTAAAGGATAAAAGGGCATTTTGGAAATGAAAAATTGCTATGCTTCTGTTCAATTTTGTTCCAGGTTTTTTTTAGATCTTTAGAACTGGTCTTTGACGGTTTTTTTTTTCAACAAAACAACAGGCGACGGGCCTTTTGACGGTTTTTTCTACAAAACACGGTGTTTTCTACAAAGACTCTTCTACAAACCAAAGAGAAGTATGTAGTGAATCCATTTGGAACCCTTTTTTGTCTAAAACATAATTTCGAACACAGACAATCTAAAACTAGTGTCGCTACCAATCATCATCTCAAGTTTCGTGTCTACAAACGAGTGACAAATAATATTATTAAAAAGACAATGTTTGCTAAAAAGCTCATTAATTTGAAATTTCGGCCCACCATACGAAATTGCGCCAGCAAGAAATTAAACGATTGGTTCGATGAGGATTCCATTTGAACTCAGGGGACACTTCTTCCTAACTATAAATAGCATAAGAAACAATCAGCCGATTTTTAGGAGAGGTTAATTTTTTGCTTATTTTTCTTTTATTTTGTTTTTGGAATAGTCTGTTATTATAATAGAACCTCATCAGTAGTCCTGACTCATTAGTAGTCCGCTTAAGCTCCTAATATGTGAATAGTCACAAGTTCCTTCTATGTCATCGAAAGTTGAAGATTATACGGGTAAATTAAGGATGCTTATTGTATCGTATAGTGTATGATGCTCGTCTGTTTATAAATGTTTGATCCTTCAAAGTGCAACTTGCAAGCCAATTGAACGCGACAGTATGTCAGTATCCTCCAAAAAGGACCTTTCTTTTTCGCCTTTCACCATCTGCTGCCCGTTAACACTCCAGGAGTCCTGGTGGAGCTTCTGGACCGTGACCAACCCAGCGAGATCCTTAGCGAAAAGGAGTTTTATAGTCGCCCTCGCCGCAACTCGCCGTTAACGACGCTCACGGACTAATTTCGTGACGAATCGTTGAACCTACTGCCGCGACATAGACCTTGCAGACAATCCTTGGCACACCAAGCCGATTCCAGATTCACGCCGACAGGGCGCTCTGTGACCTGCTGATGGTGTCCGGATGTGGTAAACCGTTTCATGCGGCGGGTAATTTGAGCTTCCATCTTCTGTCGGACCTCCCCCTTGGACTTGAACATCGCACGCTTGTGTGTGCGTGTATTTGCTTGTCTGCACGAAGTGAGATGGAGTCAGGGGGAGACCCACCCTTCCCATCTCCATTCGGACCTGATAGCCGGATGTTTGTATGCCACAGTAGCTGGGACAGCATTTCTTCACTATTCAGATACCCCCCGGATCAACATCCTCCCGGACTGGGTGAGAGAGAGAATGAATTTGTGTTGGTCTTTGGATACTGCAGCAGTCCTTAAGGAGCCACGCGGGTAGATGCGGGTCCTGGAGCAACGACTCTCTCGCCTTTGCCATTTACGGCCAAACTCCAAGTGTCTCCACGCCTTGTGCAGTCCAGTCCGAACAACGCATTCAGCTAGGACCATCAGGCGCCCTCTGCTACTGCTGCCAGCATATTAAATTCAAAAAGTGGGAGACCACGGGTTGGGTGAAAGCCCCCGTCTCCTATATTGACACTAACTACCCCCCCGTGTGTGACGTCATGCACCCTGTGGCCACCTTCACGACACCACACCACCGCCACAGAGCAGGTCCTTACTGTCCGATGGTGCGATGATGCGAATGTGTACGTGCAATGCCTGCGTAAGGATGCGTGCATAGCGTGGAGGAGGAGGAGGAGGAGGTATTGTAGTTATTGACTCTCCGGGCAGGTCCCACCAATACCATCGTGCGTGCACACACCACCACCACCACCACTGTCATCAGGCGCTTGTATTTCATATACGCCTCGGGGGATAAAACAGAACGTCACGCCATACCACCCCTCGAGGAGTGGCGTTTGTTGCCATTAACGCCCGGTTTTATTAGTTCGCTTCAGTTGGAACAGGGTGATTTTGATGGTTATGATTTTTGCTCAAAAAACGGAAAGAAATTGAAGGAAAAGCTCTCAATTCCTTTCCGGGAGTCGAAAAGACAATTGAATTGTCTTCTTGATTCAATTTCATTTTCAAAATTCCAACAAAAACCATCGTAAATACCAAGATAAACCCCTTCGATGTCCCTCTATATAGCGGAGGAAACACGGTCCAGCCCCCCCAACCACGATGATGGTCCCCTATCCGCTAAAGATGCATCCCACCGGGAACGCAGCAGCAGCAGCAGCGCGCAAGGAGCGAATGCTTCGAACAGCAGCAACCCCAAACCACGCCAACAACCATTAGCCTGATGAGGAAGAGGAGAAGGAGAAGATAGAGGAGTAAAAGAAGAAGAAGATACGGGCAGCGAATGGGGGTGGTAATCCCAAACCGCGTACCGCGACGACAATGATGACGACGACGACGACTGTTCCACCTTCACAGCGTGCGCCTCGCTGATGATGATGATGATGCTGGCGGTGGTGGTGGTGATGGTGTTGGTTGTCTCTTCGTCTTCGTCTCGGTGGTGGTCCTCGACGCGCCGGCGTTGGCATCATCATCATCATCATCATCATCGCCATCAGTGGCCGCCCTCTCTCGCTGTACGCCTTTCGTGTTGCGGTTGGTGCGTTGGTGCTGGTGTTGCTGCGTCCATCCGATCCGATCCCATCCGATCCGATTCGAAGGGGGTTCGGTTGGATTGCGCGCTGCGACTGGCTCACACTTTCGTTCCTACGGTTCGGTGATGCGGATGGAAGTACGTATCGGACACAACACTCCTCGGTGCTGTGAAGGTCTTCAGTTCAGTTCAGATCGTCCTCGCGTCTCTCTCTCTCTCTCTCTCTCTCGCTGTCTCGTTTGTGATTCGCGTGTTCCCCCATTTCTCCCTCTCTTTCGCTCTCTCGTTCTCTGTCTGTTGTCCTCGCGGTGTGTCCGGTCGGTTCCTTGCACTTGTTGGTTTGTGTGGCCGGTGGTGGTCTCTGTGGCCGCCGGTGATTCTGCCTCTAGTTTGTCTCTGTGTCTGCTTCTTCTCATTCCGCACCGGTATTTTCGGTGTGGCGATGGTTGTGTGACGGAGATGGTCCCGGGATGATGAACGTCATGAGGTTGGTTGGTGGTTTTGTGAGTTTTTTTTATTGTTTTTTTTTCCTGGAACCGGATCCTCGCTGTTTCGTGGAACTTCTTCTCGACAGGATCAGCAGCAGCCGTGTGTGTGTACGTGTGTTTCCGCGTGTGTGACCATCGATGAGATATGTGGGTGTGTTGGTGAAGAGGGCGCCCTGTTGTCGAAGGGTTGCCTGCGATGTCCTTGCACTCTCCTCTCTATGGACCGCTCCAGGAATGTAGCATCGTGCGTTGTTTAAAGCAAGTGCACCGTCGTCGTCTTGGTTTGCTGGAAAACAAAGCTGGAATTACTTTGAATCTCGAAGAAGAACAATAGAAAGAGTGAGAGAGAGAGAGCGCGCGATGATGACGCTTTGTTTTGTGTCCCAAGCGAATATCGAGACTATTGATTCGCCACTGTGCGACTGTGCTCGGTTTGTTTGGTTCGGTCTGACCACTGCCACAAGGGATTGCTTCGATGAAGTAGCAGCAGTCCACCCACCCAGCCACCCACCCACCGCGAGATGCAATAAACAGCAGCAGAGCGAGCGGAAGGGTTGGTGGATAAGTGTTGATGGTGGTGGCGGCAGCAGAACATTGATTGGTGCTGCAGAGAGGGAGAGAGAAAGGGAGAGGCAGACGAAGAAGAGGGTCCAGTCACACGCACAGTACCACCCACTGCGCCTCTCGGCTCGGCTGGATGTGGGTGCGCTGGCTCGATGCTTCGATGCTGAAAGAGGAATCACGAGGGGGACACGAGCTCAAACTGATGATGATGATGGTGATGAGGAGGAGGCGCCTTTCTTCCCTTTCGCTGCTGCTCGCCTACACACGCGCCCTGTATGTGTGTGTGTGTGGGAGGGCAAGGCACCGCCCGGGGGTATGCCGTGGTGTATATCAACCCACATCCACCCACAATGCAACGTTGTTTTTCCAACTTTGGAATCCCGCACCTCCGGTTTTTTTGGCGAACCCACGCCACTTCAGTCACACCAACACAGTCACACGCCAGTCCACCCACCCCCCTCCCCTTTCTGGTGGGCGTTTTGAGTGATACAACCCCCCCCCCCCCCCCGGGGGGTGGAATGGGTTTTCAGTGAATGAAACATGTTGGGAGTTCGTTTTGCTTCTTCTCCTGACGCTCTTCGAAAACCACGTGCATCGGGCACTGTGAATTTGTGGCCATTTTCACAAATTCACGGGCTTCTTTGGGGGGAGGGGGGTGGGGGAGGAGAACACACAGGCGCGCGCAGTAGCACCCAGCAATACGGTGACAGTCGCCGTAGTCGCTGAAAGGACATATCGGCGAGGCATGTGTGCGCGCGCGCGCACGTGACGTTCTTCTTCTGCTTCGCCCTGGTGCTTCTGTTTCTGCTCCTAGGATCCTTCCAGGAAGGGTATTACGTTCCAGGAAGAGCACTGCAGGCGTTGCAGACTGCAAGCTGTTTGGTGTACGAGGGAACTTCCGAATAGATCGTGGGATTGTGACTCCTTGAGATCTGCTGTGACTTTGTGATGTGAACTGGGATTTAACTCCTTCGAAAATGACGCCTAGAGACCAGAAACACGAAATGCTGTGTCAGCAGTTTTTAGAAGAGTTCTCGAATGCTTCAAGCTGTTCCAGTAGCTTCCTTCAGTATTGAATTCCTTTGGGACATTACAACTATTCAATATATTCTCGATATTCTTGTAGGAGACATTCAGTTCTCTCGTCCACACTGCAGGTCATCAAAAAAAAGGAATATAGAAGCGAAAGAGTCATGTAGTGTTCCTGAGGAGAGCATTCCTCATGTTCGTACATTAGTAGCCACCCACTCCGGATTGGCAGACAACAAAATCGTATTTTAATGCTATCCCAGGTCCAGAGAGTGCACGCCAGAGATACAATAATATGCTCCAAAAGAGGAACCACCCCCTAGCCTCTCTTCTCCTCCGCCTAAAAACCGGCTCTCTTATCTTCTCTCCCAACGGCCGGCTTCTCCGATCTCTTCGCCCAAAAAAAACAGACTCCAACACACACTGACAGCGAGAAGAGGCAAAAAAAAGAACAAAATTCGCGGCAACTTTCTCCTTCATCATCAGCAGCAGCAGCAGCAGCAGCACATCGCTAACCACCCCTTGCGATCAGTCGTCTCTCTGGTGCTGCGCCGCATGAGTGTGTCTGTGTTCGCTGTTTATTTTATGTTTTACTCCCCCCTCTCTCGCCATGTCTCTCTCTCTCCCTCTCTCCCTCTCACTCTCTCTCGCACTGATT
>NC_064878.1:18076595-18096595 GCF_943734665.1 Anopheles aquasalis
ATCCTTTGTTTGGATCAAATCAAACTAGGGGCAACCACTATGCCCTTCGCTTCATCTCCTACGACATCGCCTTTACCGGGAAACACGGAATGCAGCCGGCCGGCCACGGAATCGTACAGTTCGACCTGCTCCACCTCCAGCGTCACCGAGCGATCATACCGGACCGTTTCCACTTTCGGTGCGGAGGCTTTCGATTTTTTCGATTTTCCAACCACTGCCGCACTTACGCCGTTCGTCCCCGGTGCGATTGGCTCCACGTCCATCAGAAGCATCCGGTGAAGCAGTGCGTTCATCACGCGTACGCATTGCCTATGATCGACATCACTCGTCACCTCCAGCAACAGGTCCCGTGTTGTGTTCGTAATTTTCGTCTCGTCACAGTTCGTCAAAGGAGGCAGACTGATAACCTTCTCGTCGTCACTCAAGTACGCAAAAAGGGGCTGGTTCTCGAGCAACGCAATGAACTTGTGAACACCGGAGTACGTGTTGCGCTTCTTATCCTTCCGGACCTGCTCGGCATGGTGCCGCAGATCGGCATAATACTTGGCCGCCGTTATTTGCGTGGCACTGCCGAGTGTCTTTAGCGAAATGTCCTCCGGTGGAGCCGCATGATAGCGCAAGCTCGTGCCCTTCACCTTGGCCAGATCGTGGGTTGCGATCGTTGCTACTTCACGCTTTGCACACTCGATGTCATGGAGACTGTTCTGCAGTTGGAGAAACTTTTTCAAATCGGTTACCGGAAAGTTGCGGACGATGCAGAAGAGCGCGTGTGGCCGGGTGGATCTAGCTTCGGCCGTGAACGATACTTTCGGTGTATTTGGTGTCACTTTGCGGATTACGATCTTTAGCTGAGGTTCATCCACAGCCTCCTGTTGTGGTGATTCTTCCTCTGGCGTAGTCGCAGCTGATGCGTCTTCATTGGCCTCCTGTGATGCTTCGGATGAGGAGCCTTTTTTGGAAGCCTTCGCTGCCCTCGCCGCTTGGAATCCATTTTTCTCCACGTAATCGAGGACCTGCTTGCTGCGGCACTGATCGACCAGCTTCAGCAATCGTTTGTCCTTCAGCGGATTTCCCTTGAGGTTGATTTCTGCAAATGAAACGTTCCGCGGAGCACATATTTAATTACCAGGGGGGCCATATAGTACGGTCGCTGCGACGTACCTTTCAGCTTAACGCACTTGCTGACATACTTTGGGACCTGTTCGATCCGATTATCGGCCACGTTGAGCGTCTTCAGTATCTGGTGCCGCGTCAGTGCTTCCGGTAGCTCCGTGATGAGATTTTTCTCCAGAATAACCTACAACAAAATGCATTGAAAGGGTTAGAAAAACGTGTCACAGAATGCCGGTCGCATTAGCCCTTACCACCGTGAGATGGTGCACCTCACCAACGTAAAACTCCGGCACCTCTTCCAGCTGATTGCCGGACAGATTGCAAACGCTCAGGTGGGCCAACTGCGTCAGCTGGATCGTTTTCAGCAGATTGAAAGAAAGATTCAGCGTGGTCAGGGAACGTAGCTGGCCAAACTCGGCCGGCAAATCGGTCAACATGTTTCCGGACAGATCGAGCACCTTCAGTTCGCCCAGTGTCCCAATCGCAGCCGGTAATTCCGCTATTTTGTTCCGGAAGAGCAGCAACGATTGCAGATGAGTCAACGAAGCAAGCCGTGGTGAAATCACTTGCAACGGCGTATCGTTAACGTCCAGCAGATTGAGCGAGGCGAGACCGTAGATGGCCTCATCCAAGCAGCCGGCATTGTCGGTGATTCGCTTGGCCACGCTCGCCCCTGTCAGCTTCAGCTCCCGGCGATTCTCGTCCTTGGCGGTTTCCACCTCGGGCCACATTTTCACTTGTTTCCGGTACTGCCGCCGATTTTCTTTTGCGCCTCGAGAAACGCAGCACCTGCTGGGGCTTGCTGGTTCGACAAGTGTTGCCAGAGGGATCTCTTTGTGATCCTTTGCTATTCAATTCGTATCATGCAATACGGTGTACTGCAACATATAACATTGCATCGAGCATAATTAGTCGCAGAGCAGTTTCGTACTCCTTGTTTCCCATTAAATAGAGGCTTTAAATGCAAAAAACAGAATGATCTTGAAGAAGGTCGCTTGGCAGCACGGCACGGGAAGTAAACAATCCCGGCCAAAACGTCAACCAGCAGGGCTCCATGTGGTTACCGTTTCTCGAGTCACGTCCAGCAATTTCATTACGGAACGAGGAAATTACGCACAAAATCGGAAATTCCACTGCTCCCCGAGAGGGCAGAATAAAACTCAACCCGTTAAGTGGCCCCACCATCCCTGATTTGGCGAAAAAATGGGCAAAAAGAAGGCAAATCAATTGGGCCGTTCGCTTATCAAAGATCGGTTCGGTCAGGGCAGCCGGAAAACGGTCGGCGATGGCAGCATGGTAAGGCGAACGAGGTAAAAGTCTTTGTCCTGAAGCAACAATTAATGGCCCCACCTTCTCTACGCTCCAGCTCCACACGACGGAAGTGCAGGATGGGTACGATTGGGGCCGGCTAAACCTGCAGTCCGTCACGGAGGAATCATCGTTCCAGGAGTTTCTCCGTACCGCCGAACTGGCCGGTACCGAGTTTCAGGCCGAAAAGCTCAACATCTCGTACGTGAACCCCAAATCGAAGGTCGGCCTGCTGACGACGAACGAGCGTGTGGAAATCATCCGGAAGCAGATCGATAAGAAGGATCTGCTAAAGATTCCCCGGCGTCCCCGGTGGACCAAAGAGATGTCGCCCGAGGAACTGCACGTGGCGGAGAATGCATCGTTTCTCGAGTGGCGTCGTGGTCTGGTGGCACTGCAGGAGGACGATGGTATGCTGCTGACACCGTACGAGAAGAATCTGGACTTTTGGCGCCAGCTGTGGCGAGTGGTTGAGCGCAGTGACATTGTGGTACAGATCGTTGATGCCCGCAATCCGCTCCTGTTCCGCACGGAAGATCTCGAGCGGTACGTCAAGGAGGTGGACGATAACAAGCTGAACATGATCCTGATCAACAAATCGGACTTTCTGACCGACGAGCAGCGGGAGTGCTGGGCGAAGTACTTCGATGAGCAGGGTGTCCGCGTTGCCTTCTATTCGGCCGTTTTGGCTGCCGAAGAGGCAAAGCGAGAGGCCGAAGCAGAGGAGGATCATAGCGACAGCAGCACAAGTGACGACGAATCCGGCGATGAGGCCGAACAGGAAGTGAAGGAAAAGATTGGCAAACTCCAACTATCAGTTGATAAGGCAGAGAAAACGCTCGAAAAAATAGAAGAAAAGATCAACGATTTGGCGGATGGCGTAGCGAGTGATGATACGAAAAACAATCCCAAGCTACTGAGCAACAGTGAACTGATTACGCTGTTTAAGCGTCTTCACCATGGCAACCGTGTCACGCCCGGTATCGTTACGGTCGGTCTAGTTGGCTACCCGAACGTTGGCAAGAGCAGCACGATCAATGCCGTGTTTCTGGAGAAGAAAGTGTCGGTATCGGCCACTCCCGGCAAGACGAAACACTTCCAAACCCTCTACGTCGACAGTGAGCTCATGTTTTGTGATTGTCCCGGTCTGGTGATGCCCAGTTTCTGCATAACGAAAGCGGATATGATACTGAACGGTATCTTACCGATCGATCAGATGCGCGATCATGTACCACCGGTCAATCTGCTCTGCACACTCATACCTCGTCACGTGCTCGAGGATACGTACGGTATCATGATAGCGAAACCGCTCGAAGGGGAAACCCCAAACCGACCACCACACTCCGAAGAGCTGCTGCTGGCGTTCGCCTACAACCGGGGCTTCATGACGGCCAACGGACAGCCCGATCAATCCCGTGGTTCAAGGTACGTGCTGAAGGATTACGTGAACGGTAAACTGCTGTACTGTTACGCACCGCCCGGTGTGGTGCAGGAAGAGTTTCATCGATTCCCCGAGCGGCAAAGGGAAGAGATCGACGTTAAGCTGCTTCCACCGAGGCAACAGCGTGCGATGAAGGTAATGGGTGTGCTAACAATGCGCTTATAGAACCCGCTTATTAATTGTTGGCACTTGTTATCCTCCCCTACCCCAACAGATGAATGTGAAAAAGACGAGCACCGATATCGATGAGCAGTTCTTTAAGGAACGTGCCCACACCGCTCTCGTGCGCGGTCGAAGTGATTTCCCTCATCTGCGACCACTGGGACCGTCCACCGGCGCTAAACTAACACCGGCCGAAGCGGCTGCTGTCGCCGGTAAACCCTGGAAGCATCAGAAACGTGAAAAACGCGAAAAGCTACGCCGCAAGTACGTCCACCTGGACCAACATTAATCATTGACCCCGGGTGATCCTTACGGATTTCGGCTTCCGGCAATTGTGGTTCATAATGCGTTATATGTTTTTTTTTGTATATAAATGATAAGGATAATAGTAATAAAGCTAAATATTACAATGCGTCTCGGTGTTTTTTTTGCTGGAGCTCTTTGCTAACGATCTCTGGAACACATGGAGGTTCCGTTCAGTTTGGCTCGTGTCGTGCTTAATCGCTTTTGAGAAAACCCTTTAAATCCCCGAATTGTTGGGTTGTTTAGAATAGGCATAAAAAAAATAAGGGTGAAACTGATAACGCCAGGGCGAGTGACGTGCCGTGTCCAGCGCTCTACTGGCACTCACGCAAATATATCAACCAAGGCGATCCGATCGAGGCGCTCCGGAAGACGCAAAGGCTCATTTCAGTAAAACAAAACGCAGTGAAGCACGCTGCGCTGGCATTTGTCCTCGAAACGGTGCAACAGCTCATCGATATCATTGTCCAAATCGCTGCTTTGTGCCATCTGTGATCGAGAAAAGGAAAGGAATGAAGATCATTATCCGTTCCAGGGGGGGGGAGGTATGTTTCCTTTCCGGCCAGCGGCTCACCATCGTTATGAGATCACAGATGTGGAACGCGCCAAACGTGGCCTCCTCCTGGTTGTCCTGGATGTCGATGTTGATGACGTGCACCGGTAGGTTGTAGGTTGGCGTCTTCGATTCCATGTACTCGATCACCTGATCGTACACCCGCTCCTCGCACGTTACCAGCACATCGAACCGCTCGGTACAGTGCTGGAACTTCTCCGGACACGGTTTGATCAACCGGTTGCGCTCGAGCAGGTGCAGTAGACCGTTCTGATTGTAACTGTTCCGATGGCAAGTGGGAATTTGGTAAAGAATACGTGATTTTAGGAGTCCGTGCTTCTGCCCTTATAGGGCGTGCGAATTCCATACTAGTGTTTGTCCTTGTTGGCCAGATCGTTAAAGATGTCCTCGTACGGTGTGCCGAACTCGTACACGTTCGGTCGGTCGGCGGCCGTTCCGGGTAGCTTCACCTTATCGCCCGTACCGAACGATCGCACCTTGAACCGGTTCTTGGCCAGGTAGGCGTGCGCTTCCATTGAGCGGTTCATGTTGGACGAACAGATGACCGCTATCGAGAGCGGACTCACGAACTGTTGGCTCATCTCGTCGTCGTCGTTCTTGTCGTCTTCTCGTTACCACGCGTTCTCGGTGTCCACGCTGTTTGATCCACTGCCAGCAACAGCCTAGCCGGCGCTTCGAGATTCCTCAGCAGCTACGGTCCGTCCTCCTGGTCGGAATGTACGTTAGCAAAGAAGCGATTATAATGATCGAAATAGAACCATTCCCGATCTAACCGGTCTTACCAGCAGCCGCAAATTACTTGATTTTGTGCGATTTTCCGGGCGTTTAAGGTACCATAACAAACGGAACGGATTTGGCGCACACGCACGCACGCACGCGACACAGATACACACGTTAAGGCACACTAGCTGCGGCAGTTATTGCGAAACGCACTGTATTTTGACAGCAACTAAAGCATACGTTACATTGGATGGCAGCTCGTTGGGAAAAATTCTGTGCAAAATTACTAATCAGCGCTGCCGCGAGTGCTGCATCCAATGTGACAAAGGTTTGAGCATTTTTGATCCTCTTCCCCGACTTGCGGCGCCGGCAGACGCCATTTTTTCTTGTTCGCTGGAATTATTCAGACGTGTTCTAGTTACTCTAGGTTTTAAGTTAGTCGGAGTTATTTAACTTATTCAGGCTCTGCATAGTGTTTTCAAGTGTCTGAATAAATATACAATATGATGAATAGATCAAAGTGACCTGGTGATTGATAAATCGTATATTGTGCGTAAGTGCGGCCCGCTTGAAACTTGCGGAGTCATCCTGAACAAAATGATAGCCGACTTTTTCACGAGAACGACGCCGTGAGTACAGTTTTTTTTGTATAGCGCTCGGAAAAGATCAACATGCTAAGAATATTTATGAACACCGAACGCCTTTCTAGCAGCACACCGGAAACTTTGATCTGGAATGAAGAACAAGAAGCGCAGAGGAGATTTTTCGTCCGAGAGGAGGAGACCGATTTTTCAACCAGCGCCGAACAGAGTTCTTGTAGTAATGCGGATCCACACAAACATGAAGTGTGCTGGAAGTGAAAAACAATTCAGCATGGAATTCCTGGGCTTGATATTATGAACAGATGGCGAACGGTGACTGGTTCGTATGTTCCTCTTTTTACTTCGTGGTGAGGAAAAGGATTTAGGCGGTATTACGAGTGTAAGATGTTTATTGCACTGTACGAGTGTAAGATGTCTTGTTTTCAGTTCAAATTTTAGGATTCTCGCAGCAATCATTGCCAATCTTCGTAAAGAAACGCATCGGTTACGAATCGTTTCAGTGCGCTCAACACGATGCGATGTACTGTTGTCGAAAAAGGATTTTCCATCCGTCTGGTTCTCGTGCGCTTTGTGCTGCATATCAACAGAACATAGTTTTTATTAATTGCATTTTGTGTGAGAACAGCAGTGACCTTAGGTTTTAGAACTGCTCCTTGAGTACCACGTACACCGAGTAGGATGTTTTCAACATCTAGAAGGCCATGAAGACCAAAGAACAAACCAACATAGTACTCCGTCCGTTAGTCCGATAAGTCCAGTAGAAATTGGGACTTTTCCACACTCACCTTGCCAAACTGGGCCACACTAACGAAACGAAACTTGCCGGCCGTAATGCCGACCGGCTTCTGGGCACGTTGCAGTAACAGGCGCATCTTGTGGCGCATGGGATTCGGAAACGCGTACCAATTGCTATCGTACACCGCTAGCGCCACGCTGAAACTCTGCAAAAATGGCTTGCTATATAATAGGGTCGCCTACTGATTACTGTTGCTGCAAACTTGTTTCATACCTCCGTCGTCAGGTCGGTTCCAAAGTAGCAGTAGCCGTATGTTTCCACCGTTATGAGTATGATCTGCACGCACACGTTGGCCACCGTGGAGCTGAAGCCCTGAAAATAATGCCGAGCTCATAAAATGATTCCCAAACAGCCAAGCATTTCCTAGCACCACACTTACTGTGACGGCAATGTAGAGAATCAGGCTACACCAAATCATGGTGCACTGAATGAATTGGACGAAAAAGACCCAACGAAAGGTTGTCTCCAGCAGGAACACGCAACTGCAAAGCAATGGCGGGAGCCGATTAGTAATTCTTGGCTTCCTAGCAAAGGCCCTCGGACCACCTACTTCAACACACGCTGGTGCATGGCAATGATTTTATTCAGTTCCTTGTCCGCCTCCTCACGCCGTACATTATCCAAATGGTGTATTCTCAGGGCCACGAGGCGAAGCATGGCAGAACAGTACCGCACGTTGCTGAAGATGGTCAACAGCTTGGTGCCACCGGTAAACCCGAGCGTGTAGATGGTTGGCCACATGATGGCAGCATAGATCGTATAGTGCACGATCGATGTGCGACTGCGTAGCCAGTACAGTTCCTCCTCCAGGTGTAGGACGTGTTCGATCGGTTCGGAACGATTGGAGGCGGAAGCATAGTATGCAGAATACGTGGTATAGATCGGCATGAACCAGAAGAACGTTGCTAGCGAAAAGTGACAACAGCAGTAGATTTTCGATGATCGATCCACACGTTTGTTCACTGTCACGAGATAGTGACCCAGTTCGGCGGGTAGGCGGCGATCGAAAACTAACGAAAACCACGAAAGACTGATCAACGCTTGTTTCTTCTCACCCAACGTAACATACCCTGTCTGGACAGATCCTGTAGCTGATGCACCAAACGTTCGTAGTTGTTGCGTTGGAACGAGAACATTAACATGCCGAAGAAGGCATTCGATTCAAACATCAACTCGGCCGTTCCACGCACTGCAATCTCGAGATCGGGATAACCGAACAGCACCTTCGGTAACACTACCAGCAGGCAGAAGTAGGCAAAGATAAGATAGAACCGGAACCGCTGTGAATGGTCACCCCACAAGCCGGCCAGCGTTTGAATCCGTAGCAGAAAGGGCATGACAGCCCGTTCGTCTTTTAGTCTTGGAAGTATGCCAGGCATTACTGCTGGGGTCGGTGGTTGGTACAACATTAACGCTTGTGTTCAGCTGAGGGGTAGGTTTTATTGCACTGGTCCGCCATCGATTAGCCAAGCATGCAATGCGGGCATGCTAATTAGTGGCCGTAAGCCCTCTCGATGGTTTAATTATCTGCCTTTTTGATTTGAAGCGAACATAGACTATCGGCTCCAGTCACTAAAAAGCAATCCTAACTCTCAAACGATTATCCAATTCATTCGGTTACTAATATGTTATCGATACATGCAATTAGACTGATGAAAAATCATTTAATATTTGTACATCAAAGGCGGATTGATCAGCTGATACATTTGGGGAAGAAGTCTATGCACTTATTTCCCTTTTAAGCACCACGTAGGCCGAGTAAGCCCTATTCACCATCCTGGAAAACTCCTCCAAATTTACGTTCACAAACTTGTAACCCCTGATTCCAACCCGCCTCTGCGCTCGTTTCAACATGATCTGCACATTGCGTTGCTCCTTGATAGGCAGGTTGTACCAGCGGCTGGCGTAGATGGCGCGTTCCAGCTGCTCCGCCTGGCCCGTAAGTCGTGTTCCCAGGATGCAGTAGCTCAACATTTCCGCAGTCACCAATAGAAACATTATGATGATGGAAATGGATTTCATATGGACACCCTGCACAGCGATAGACGGAGAAAAATGGGAGAAAGCTGAAATACACATTGATTACACTGTCTACTGGGATCAATAACTTACGGAGTAATCGAAGTACACCAACGTTACGCTCCAGATAATAATGCAAAGAAGCCACTGCATAAGGAACAGTGGTCTGAAAGATTCGTCCAGAAGTCGAGAGCACACCAATACTCGCTTATGCATTGCTACAACCTTCCTTAGCTCACGCGCAAGATCATCGTTGCTGGAAAGCGCATCCAGCTGCCTGATGGCTTCCGTCACGAGGCACATGAACTTGGTACAATACTCAACACTGCACGAAACGGTCAGTATTTTCATGTTGTTCATCGTAGCACAAAGGAAAATGAATGGCAACATCATCGCCGCATAGATCGTGTAATCACGTATGGAGTTTCGATTGTCTAACCAATAGAACTCGAGCTCCAAATGCTGTACCAACAGCAGGGGCTCCGATTCGTTTGTTCGTGTGAAGTACGTCCAATAGATACCGGGCAGGGGAGCGATCCAGTAGAATAGAGCTACCGACACCATGAAGGCGGTCCAAGCCTTAGTAAATCTATCCACCAGGCGATTGTGGTGCGTCAGCTCGTGTGCCAGTCGAGGAGAATGTAAGTAAACTAAAGGGAAGCACATGGTTGCATTTCAATCAAATTTTCAATGCAAATACTTATCGTGCCACTTACTTGATGCGGCGAGCTTCTTCATCTCGTCGATGCAATCTTGAAATTGGATTGCTTTACACGCGAATAGCATACCGGAACCGTACATGTTAAAGTTAAAACATAACTCTATGCTGCCCTCGACGTACCGATCCAGATCAGGATAGCCACCGATGCAATAGGGAATCGCATTTACGACCACAAACACCGTGAACAGGCATCCACAGCGGAACACTACGGTACCGTGGGATTCTTCTAGACCGATAATTTGTAAAAGCCACAACAGGAACTTCATGATGGCCTCGGGGTTTTCATACTTTGCTAGCACTTCCGGGGTCATATCCAGACCGCAATCAAACACAGACTAGCAGCTCATTTGATTATTCTAGCGGATGTCATCCAAAGCTTTACATCAAAACTCTTTTTTGTTCATTGTTTTTATGAATATTATTGAATATAATTCCAGGTGCTGAAAACCAGAAAAAACACGTTTTTTCTGTTTCTGTGATCGTAGTGTGGGCTCAATGTCAAGGATGTCCAGGATCTCATCCTAAGCAATTTCGTTTTACTTTTTATCGATTACAATACAACCTGCCTAATGGCCTTGTTTGCTTTTCATTAGCCTCCCCCTATCGCGATCATCGTTAGTCAACCATTAATCAGTAGTGGGCAGGGAGAATCGATAGCAGCCAAAACAGAATGTTAAAATAAAGAAAAAGGTATAAAATGATACTGATGGTACTAATAGGAATATAAACCGCAAAACAAACTATTTTTTTACAAAAATTAGAAGGCAAAAAATCAAAATACTCAATTAGGGTCAACAGTTAACATAAACTAACGAAGAAACTAATAAGTTCGAATAGCAGACCTCGTGCTCTTGGGACACGGCCGGCTTCTGTCGACTTAAAGACAACATGGAGAACGACGGTTCCCGATCGTCAGCGCTGGAGGGATTTTTTACGGCGCCTCCTGATAAGTACGCAACGTAAAGTTCCCCGATAAAATCTATAATCGCTGCATTCCGTCACGGTTGCCGAATTTTGCGCTTATCTGTCGCGCTGCTCCGAGTTTTCGCGAATGGCTAGGTGTGACCTTAGCCATGCACTTGGCAGGGTCGCTGTATCGCAGTGTTCCGTTCGTTTACCTCGCGGTTGGTCGGTCGGTTTGCGTGCATGCGCTCTGTTATGATGTTCCATCGCGTGTACCGTGGAGTTCAAGGATTCCTTTCGTATCGTCCTCTAGCGGCACCCATAAAACGCCCGCATATCGTCGAGGGCCTGAATCAAGTTAGACCAGCTCATTCCCGATGTCTGATTGTTCGGCAGAGTTCCGGGCGAACCTTAAGCAATTCTACAAAGGATTTTCAGAGGGTAATACACATTAATTCAATTCCGTTTAATAGCTAAAATGTAATTTACTTGTAGTCTTTCCAGTATTCCAGGATGTTGGCGACTCAAGTGCAAAATGATGGCAAACAACCTATCAACAGCAATGGTCCGATAGAAACGGTGGCTTTTACGAAAAGCATGGCCTTCTTCTCGAACACACCGGGAAATTCGTTCGAAAAGGATCCCAGCACGTTAAGGTAGGTCATATCCGGGGACCAAGTGAATTATGCACTTGATACTAATCCGTTTCCTGTTTCCAGGCTAAAGAAACCTCTCGAAAAACCGCTCGTCTTGATATTCGCGTGGCTCCAGGCGACCAACAAACAAGTGGGCAAGATCGCTGGAGTCTATCTGGAGCAAGGATTCGAGGTGCTGACCGTACACCTTACACCCTGGCAACTCCTGTGGCCAGTGCATGGATCGCAAAAGGTGGCCGAGGATGTGGTCAAGTTCCTATCGAACAACGATCTCCCAGAGGGTGTCGTGCTGCACGGGTTCTCGGTTGGAGGATACTTCTGGGGCGAGTGTTTGGTGAAACTACATGCTCATCCGACCGGTCGCCGTACGCTGGAAAAGATCGTTGGTCAGATCTGGGACAGTGTCACACATCTAGAGGAAATACCGATCGGTGTGCCACCTGCGATGCTACCGAAGAATCCAAAGCTTCAAAATATGCTTCGGAATTACTTATCGTGAGTATAGTTCAATAGTAGGCCTTTCCTTTCGTTTTTACATCGCTTAACACGATTGTCATCGCTACTCCCCACCATCGTCCCTTATAGCTACCACCTGAAACTGTTCCACGAGGAAGCAACCCAGTACTACAAGAAGTCTACGCACATGTACCACTATGAACCGCTTCAGTGTCCTGCACTGATACTCGTCTCAAAATCGGACCCAATCGGAGCAGAAGCTCCTAATAAGAGACTTTCCGATATTTGGGAGTCCAAGGGTGTGAAGGTAAGGGTAATCGATTGCGGTGCGCGTCAATTATATCTGCGTCGGAGTAACTACTTTACCATTCCCCTCTCGTCCATTACAGACGACGTTCAAGTGTTGGGATAAGTCCCCTCATGTAGGTCACTTCTATAAGCACCGGGAGGAGTACGTACAGTTGCTGCAGACCCACCTTCGGTCACTTAATCTGCCGATGTACAACCGCAAAGCTAAGCTTTAGCGAACAGACGACAACCTTCCATTCCGGAGCGGTGCTTTGTGATGATTGTACAGACGGACTAAACAATTCGCCAACCACCGCAGACAAATCAAATCGAACGATAACAGAAACACTTGATAAGGTTGGATAGAGGGGCAAGCCCAAATCGCTTTTAGGTGATTCGGTTTCTTTTTTTGCCAATGCTGACGTTCGTGATAAGCGGGAAGAATTAGCAGACATTATGCGTAACTTCTTTTATTGTGATAGTACCGAGAGTTTTATGATAAACTGAAAATATAGACGAGTGTATATGTGATTGCAATACAAACGCTAGTCAAATACGCGATAAAGATAAGCCGGCCGTTGCATAAGATGGGCTCGTAAACAAGAGTACTGGAGCAGAGTGGTTGAGTGGTTGGTTGTCCAACGGACTGGTTCATTCATACGGCGAATGGTAGTAAAATGATTCAATCGCAACGACGGATAGGCACAAGCATCATGCGTTCTCTCGGAGTAGTAAAGGGCACACGTTTGTTTTAACAACACCCTGAGCTTCCTTCCTAATGTAGGATTAGTACCGCGGTAATTGATTTACTGCAAACTGCTGCTCCTCGAGGTTCCCATACTTTGCTAGCACTTCTGGATATATATCCGTGCCTCTCAAATTATCAAATCATTAAAAAAATCAAACACGTCCTTTTTACTCGAGATTTTTTTCTCTTTCTGTCAGCGTGTGCCAGGCTCAATGTCAAGGATGTCCTGGATCGCATCCTTAGCCTTATCGTTTTACATTTTATCGATTGCCTTACATCCTGCGTAATGGTCTTGTTTGCTTTCCATTAGCTTCCACCTATCGTGGTCATCATTAATCGATAATCAGTGGTGGACTACCAACAACTCGCGTCCAGGCTTTAAAACTGATCCTTCAGCACGATGTAGAATGAGTAGGACGTTTTTGCCATCTGTGAATGGAGAAACAACAGTAGTCTGAAGAGCGAAACATAGTTACCATCGGTTCGATCTGCTTACATTACCGAACTGCTCAACATCGACGAAGCAAAACTTTCCAGCAGAAATCCCCAGCGGTTTTTGGGCTCGCTGCAGTACCATGCGAAGCTTCCTTTGCACTGAAACCGATCGTCGGTACCATAAGCTGTCCGTGACTGCACGTGCTACACTGAGGCTCTAGGATAAAGTGAGAAGTCGATTCTGAAAGTTGTTAGGAAAAAAAAGGTGAAAAGTGTGCAACGCATACCTCTGATGTAAGGTCCGTTCCAAAGTAACAAAATCCATATGTTTCCACAGTGAGTAGGATAAAGAGAATGCCCACATTGGCCGCCTTAGTACTAATACCCTAGCGGAGGATAAGTGATTACAGTGATTGAGATTGACGAATATTTCGTTATTGTGAACGCCTGCTCCATACCGTAACTGTAACATACAGCACCAAGCTGCACCATATCATGACGCATTGAATGAATTGACCGAGGAACACCCATCGAAAACTCATTTCCAGTAGCTCAACGCATCTGTTAAATCGTGGGAACAAGCTGTGATTTTGTCGACTCGCAACATCAACACATCGCACATACCTCAGTGCCTTCTGGTGCATCTTGATGATCTCAATCAACTCACGCTCCACATGGTGCTCCTCGAGCTGATCCATTAGCTGAATACGCATCGCTACGAGGCGTAGCATGGCTGAACAGTACTTCACGTTGCTAAAGATGGTCAGCAGCTTTAAACCACCGAAGAACGCTAGCATGAAAATGGTGGGCAGCATGATGACAGTAAAGATGGAGTAATCGGTTAGCGAAACTCGATTCTTCAGCCAGTACAGCTCCTCCTCCAGATGTAGCACATGCTCCACCGGGATCGACTCGTTGTGGGGAGTCAGATACGCCGAGTAGGTGCTTGAGAGTGGTGCGACCCAGTAGAAGGTTGCCAAACAGAAATGGCTGCAGCAGTAGATCTTTGAAAACTTATCAATCCGGTGGTTGATATGCATCAGATAACTTCCAAGTTCCGGGCGGACCTGTCCACTAAACACTGCTTGACGGAAATAATGCTTTTGTTTATCTCGGTTTCAGGTATTCAGAGGTCAGATGTTACCTAGCTCAGCTAACTCGATGAATTGATGAACCATCTCATCGTACACGTCCAGCTTGAAGGAGAACAGCAACATCCCAAACAGGACGTTCCACTCAAAGATCAGTTCGGCTGTACCCCGGATGGTGGTATCGAAATCAGGATAGCCAAACGCTAGCTTAGGAATAACGACCAGAACACAGAAACTGGCAAAGGCTAGCCGGAACTTGTACCGATACTGCCGGTCACCCCACAGCCCCACGAACCGTTGCAGGCGCAACAGTAGCGGCATCACGCTGTAAGGATCACGAAGCTTAGGTAGTACCATCGCGTTCGATAGGAAACCATTAACTGTTGCAGGCGGGCAGAGAAGGACTTTTGCAAATTTGCCAAAGTACACCGCGAGGTCAAGTGCAGGGACACGCTGTAAGTGCATTATTTGCGTTGCAGTTTAGGTCGATAAATTTGTTTGCCTGGACATTATGAGCACTTCGTTGCGAAATGGATTAGGTAAATTCCATTGATCATAACCGACTAAATGAATGCAACTTTTTTTATTCTTTTGCCATTTTAGTTCTCTAATTTTACTGAAACATGGCGTTCGCCAAGAGCTACTTGGATTTTTATGGACAAAAATTACATACAGTTGTTAGATGCACGGTGCATACTGGATCATCTGATCATCAGCTGGATACAAATATCGATATTATTTAGTTAGATCATTAGTTTCTCGAGATAATCACGTTGCGCATTTTTTTTTAAATTTAAGTTTCTCAAACTGATAATTCCTCGAATTAAATTTCAATATAAAACAACCCGCGTTATTCAAGGTTTTGAAGATTGTTTTCAAAGCTTTTTTGATCGAAATTTCGTTAAAAATCGCTTAACAAAGAATTTCCAAGATACAACAGCTAATATTAAAAGGCATTGGAGTAGTAGTAGTCGGCCCAGCACCTAGACACACGACATGTCAGTGAGATATCGTTTGATGTGAAATTATGAAACGCAATTTAAATATTTTTTAATTACATAATTATTCTCTTATAATCCTAGAACACGAATAGATGCACCCTGTGCTTACAAACCATTCATTCTCTAGCGGCCGTTTCTATCGCGTCATCTAACGGCATGCTGATTGCGTTCATCTTGCCGGCTGCCGGCCAGGCCACAGTTTGATTGGGCTTTGCACTGTTTGTTTGTTTCCAAAAGTACCCTCAATTTCGTGATAAAATCTATAATCGTTGCATTCCGTCGCGGTTGTTGCAGTGTTTTGGGCTTATCTTTGGCGCTGCTTCGAATCGAATCACGTATGGTTTGCTGTGATCTTGACCGTACGGCTGCGAGTCCGTTGGAATAGTATTCCGTTTGTTTGCCTGGCGGTCGGTTCGGTTCGCGTGTCGGCACGGAGAGTCCTCTAAATGTTACAACGCGCGTACCGTGGAGGTCAGGGATTCCTTCCGTATCATCATCAAGTGGATTTTGTTAGGCGTTTTAATCATCAAAGTAGACAAGTACTTTACAGGTGTCTGATTAAGCAGCAGAGTTCGGTGCGAGCTTTAAGCTATTCTTCAATTTGTCTTCAAAAGGTAATTCACATTAATCCAACTCGCTAATCGTGAAACAGTTAAATTGTGCTTGTAGTCTTTCCAGTACTCGAGGATGTTGGCAACACAAGCACAAAACGATGGCCCACAATCTACCAACCGAAAGGGACCGATAAAGCTGGTAGCTTATACAAAAAACATCACATTCTACACCGACGAAGGAAGGAAACCGTACGAAAAGGATTCCAGCACTTTGAGGTAGGTCGTACCCGTGAACCAGGCGAAATATTGCGCTTCATACAGTTCGGTTTTCTAATTCCAGGCTAGCGGAACCTCTCGAAAAACCGCTCGTCATGATATTCGCGTGGCTCCAGGCGACCAGCAAACATCTGGCCAAGTTCGCCGAGCTCTATCTGGAGCAAGGATTCGAGGTGCTGACCGTACACCTTACACCCTGGCAACTCCTGTGGCCAGTGTATGGATCGCAGAAGGTGGCCGAGGATGTGGTCAAGTTCCTATCGAACAACGATCTGCCAGAGGGTGTCGTGCTGCACGGATTCTCGGTTGGCGGTTATCTGTGGGGCGAGTGTCTGGCGAAGTTACACGCCCAGCCCACATCCGGTCACCGTACGTTGGAAAAGATCGTTGGCCAGATCTGGGACAGTGTGGCCGACATAAAGGAAGTCCCGGTCGGATTCTCTAACGCGTTACTACCGAAGAATCCAAAGCTTCAAACCATACTGCGGAATTATGCATCGTGAGTTTTTTTTCTGTTTTAAAATCAAAAGCCCATGCTGTTGCCATGGGTTACAGACGGCTCTCGTCGTTTTCAGCTATCATCTGAAGCTATTCCACGAGGGAGCGACCCAGTACTACGAGCATGGCACGAATCTGTTCCATCACGAACCAGCCCAATGTCCGGCCTTGCTACTCATCTCGAAAACGGACCCTGTCGGTACGGAAACGGCCAATCGAAGACTTTGTGCTATTTGGGAATCTATCGGTCTCAAGGTAACGGTCAATCGTCGAAACCTTTTCTCAATGTACGGGTTAACGGTCTATCTTTTACTTCCCCCCTAACAGACGACGATCAAGTGCTGGGATAAGTCCCCTCATGTGGGCCACTTCCACAAACACCGGGAGGAGTACGTGGAATTACTGTTGACCCACCTTCGGTCACTTAATCTGCCGATGTACAACCGCAAAGCTAAGCTCTGATGACGTGACGACAACCTCCCATCCGGGTGCCGTAGTAAAGGGGCGCGCGCTCTGCGTCTGTGATTATCTGTGTGCCAGCGTGCAGAGGCAAATTGAACGATAACCGAAACAGCTGATAAGATGGAACAGGGGCTACGCACAACCTAGTCTAATCGTTTTCAGGTGATTCGGTTTCTTCTTTCACTGCGGTTGACCTTCGTGATAAGTGGAATGGATTAACAGGGATTGTTATACAATGCATTGCGGTGTAAGTCTTCAAAACGTGTTACCTCTTTTTATGTGATAGTAACGTGGGTTTTGTGTGAAACTGAAAATATATAAGGATGTATGTGCGAATGCGACACAGTGCAAGTAAATTATGGGAGCCGCGTGATTGCATAAGATAAACGAGAATGTACTCGAGCATATTAGTGGATTGATTGACGGGTTGGTTGACTAATGCGCCGATTCATTCATACGGCAAATGGCACTAAATTGATTCAATCGATGCTAGGCACCGGGCCTTCGTTGCTCTCGCATGAGATGGGTAAAGGACGCGCTCGCTTGTTTCAACCGGCATGCTGCACTTCCTTTCCCAGCGCGATTATCAGCGTGCTGGACTTTGATCCTCTCCGTTTCACTCATATCTACTTCGTTCCAAAAATAGAAATCGTTTAAACGGTTGAACACGTTAAAGAGCAAGCTGAAATGGGCGTTAGTTTTTGAAAAAGAAATATTTTGCCACACATTAAGAACGTTGGCAGTATTCCAAGAAGAAAAACCAAAAATAGGCCGAACGAAAGGTGAGCAACATTGGGAGCAAAAATCCAAAGATGAGGATGAAATTGTGCTGCGAGAATTAGCCGCCCTGTTTCAATCAGGCGCCAACGGGTGGCATTTTTTTCAAAAAATTAAATCGAATCGTGAAGCGCAATGTAGCCCACACATGCTCAATTTTATTTATCAATATCGTTGATAGAGAATTGATGTTTTATTTACATCTTTTTTGGTGATCGTTCGTGAGGCACCATTGACATGCTGGTCAATAATCTCTCAATCAGGGCCACAGACGCATCAATATCGCCAATTAGCAATGATACGTCAATGTGGCCTACAGAGAACGTCAATATTCCGTCTCTTCTTTTAAATCTTCTTCGTTCAAAGGAACCTTCGAAATTATCAATATATTGACGTCAATAAATGTGCATTTATTGGGCTCTTTTCGCGCTTCCTGTGGCACGGCCTACTGAATGTATGCGAACTGTCAAAACCACCTGACAGCGGCCTCCCCGGCCCCTCCCCACGGCCTCTTTGTGTTTTGCTTTGGTGTGATGCGGTGCTGCTGGTGTTGTTCTTGAGCTACCTCTGCTGGTGCGCCTGCTGCTGCTGCTGGGATATTCCGTTGCTACCCTCACCCGGGAAAACTACCGCCGACCAAGTACGTGTGGCACGGAAACCTGTTCCACATCCCGCCCGTGCAGCCAGAGCCAGAGAAGCAGATCCTGCCTGCCGAGTGCATCATCAATCTTGCGCGAGACAATAACAATGGCGGCGACGATTCGTTCCCTGCGTTTCGTGGTGCCCAGCATCATCACCCCGATCCCGTCCGCTCTCGGCCGAGGCACTGGCCAGCAGCACCACGGTGGACTCGTCCGCAGTCTCATCGCATCCCGGACCCTACCCTCGGGTGCTCGTAGCTTCGGAGCATTCCATCCTGGCGGGCAGCAGCAGAACCGGAGCGAATCGATCGCGCTGGCAGAACGGAATGTAAGTGCCTTCGGTCCGCCCCCCCCAAGTCCCAGCCGTCTTCGATCTAGTGGGGCGCCACCGTTATTCATCTTCTCTCGCCAACGCAACAAAAAGGCATCGAAACAATGACGACGCGAGTGCTTCTGCAATCTAGTAACCACCGCAGATATTCGCCAATCAGTGCGCCGCCCTTTGGACTTTGGATCGAGAGGGGTTCTACTTTGCGATTACTGGCTGACTGTGTTGGGCATTCGTCACGTATTCCGCGGCCACCGCGTTCGCCGTTGGTTCCGATTGCTGTCTGTGTGTGCAAAAGTGCGTGCGTGTCTCGGTTCGAAATTAGCGAACTCCTCCCACCCCACCATCGATGTGCATCTAATCGCGTTCGGTGCTTCGAGCGCCACCAGTCGCTCAGGCCAAGGAACTGACCTTCGGTGTGTGCTCTTCTTTGGCAGCGTGCCGTGAAAAGCGTTTTCTAGTTTCCGTTCTGAGGTGGCTAATCGAATATTAAAGCAACCGGTTGGGGACGTGCGGTGGACGTGCAACAATATGATGAACACAACGGAACACCTCTGCGCGAGAGGGCCAACGGGTTTATTAGCATAATTGAGACTTATGCTAAACGAAGCTCTGCAATGTGGCATCCAAATACAAAAACGCACATACAACGCACTGGAGCTGGTGGTTATCAGTGGAATGATTGACACTAGCCAGTGCCGGGTTTAAGGACATTCGGAGGACTGCCATCATACCGTCGCGACGGTGGCGACGGCGCAAAACTCATCTGCGTTCAGTTTCAGTCGAAGGCAAAAAAAAAAGGGGGATCAAACGTCAAGAGTCCTCCAGCGGCATCCAGCAGCGCTTAGAACGCTTTGTTTGCGATAAGCTAGGAAAGCGTCAGTGGGTCCAAGCTAGCAAGCTAGCGGCAAACAGAGGACGGGTTGGGGTGTGAGTAGGTAAATGATTGCATAAATTAATCGCCAGCCTATAACGTGCCAGGCTGCGACTAGCTGGTGGTGCTACACGATTCGCAACATTCATGTGAGGAGCGGCGGCTGACCTTGAACGTAGAAGGCGGTGCGTTCTCACTGCAGCAGGGGCAAGCCAGAAGAGAATCAGATGATTTCACCGATGGTCGACATCGA
>NC_064878.1:18104095-18111595 GCF_943734665.1 Anopheles aquasalis
GCCAAACAAAGTCCACGCAACCATAAATGCGCGTACGGAGCTTCCGTTCTGGATTGCGTTCCAGCGAGAAAGACGACAATGTGATTGCAACGGATTTTGCAGCAGCGGACCAATCCAGTGTGTGCGCCAATGTGCGCCAATGTGCCAGCGCAAACAAACCAATCAATCAGCACGCTTGTGTCCCTCTCCTCTTGGACCAATTGAGGCCGTCCTCGACTCGAAGCAAGCCGCGGTACTTTTTTCTTTTAAAGCAGGAATGCAGCAGCCCTCCGCGGACAGCGCGACGATAGGGGTGACTCATCTTTGCCGATTCCGCGAACGTCGGAGACGGATTCCCAAGAACGTCGCTTTCCGGTTTTGCATCCAAAGTGTGTGTCCCAAGTGAAACCGGACGATGACGAGTTTCTTCAACCATTCAGCAAAATTTATCAAGGTGCCGCCCGCGTGTCCGTTTCCCTCGTTTCCACCGGCGGAAGCGCTGACCGTGCGCTGCTGCTCGCAATGTAGAATGGGGCGCGGGTTTTTTTCTGTGCTTTAACACTCATTCACCAACCGGACACAGCCTGCTTAATAGCGTAACCGACCGGCATTCCTGGAAATGTAAACAACATTCTTAGAGGGCCCCCCTTCTGTGTGTATCTTGACTTTAATTGAAGAAGCAGGCCACGCCGCAAGCATCGCCGACTGCGAGCACACAGATGGGACAGATCGACTTCACACATCGGAAAATTGCTCCTCCCACGGAGGGGAGCGCGTGCGGGGGCCGGCTGCTTCCGGTTCGGGACTGGGTCCGGGTCCGGGTCCGGGTCCGGGTGGTGCGCGCATTCTGAGCATCCACTTTTCGCCGTTCTTCTGTCTTTATCTCTTTCACAGCCGGTCGCTCGTCTTCACGACTGTGCGCATTCGAGACTATTTTTATCCAACCAACTGCCGGGAACCGGGCGCACCCGGAATGACCTCCGAGGGGAGAGGAAGTAAAGAACGCGACAAAGCGGTGCACAGGGCAAAGAAAATGAGGCCGCCGCGCAACGTGTTGCGTGTTCCCCGTGTGTGTCAAAGCCGGAAGTGCAAAACAATGGTGGCACCTTCGGAGTGGGTTTTGAATTTCATACGATCCGGGCGTGCGGGATGAGAAGGGGCCATGTTCCGAAAAGAATGTCACGAATAACTCCCTCTTTCTCCCTCGCTCTCTCTCTTTCTCCAGGGGACATAAACAGAATCTACCTTTCTCTTCTTCGCTGGAACGGAAGGAAGGAAGGAAGTGAACGATATAAACCGGCGGCGGATCGGTGGTTACGCCAACCACCACTCCGCCCCCCCCCCCCCGGGGGGGACACTTACCCGCACATCGAACGTGACGCCCTCGTTCATGATGACATGGTCCGGATGGAGCCACTCGGCCGGTACGGCGGCACCGGCCGCCTTCGAGCAACCCTTCTCCGAGGAAGCTTCCCCGTTCCGTGGCATAGTTCCGTTCCGTTCCGGTGTTGCTGCCCCTGCTGCTGCTTCTTCCTTCCTGTGTCTCTTCTTCCCTTTCCTGCGGTAGGTACCCTTCTTCACGTGCCAACCGGTGTCCACTATCGCACCACCACCACTGCCACTACGTACGCCGGATGGAGGGGGAATGCCGCTAGTATTCCACCTTCCACGGCAACCGCTCGACACTCGGTCGTTTCACGCCCGTTTCTTTTGACGGAGTACACGATTAACAGACCTCACATAGCTTACTGGGGAATGGAGCCAGAATGAATGGAAAAAGAACAGACATTTTTATAGACTACACTGCATAATCTAAGGAACCCCTGGACGAATCACAAAAAATCTGACTGGCCGCGCACAGCACAGCACAGCACACTGGGATGGGGTTGAAAACCCGTTTTGACCCCTCCCTCGCCTCTTCTATGCGACTATTACTACTACTAGTTGTTGTTGCTGTTGTTGTTGGTTGCTTTGGGGTCCGCTGGTCGGTCCACCGGTGGGGGCACCGTATCTCGCATCATCATCATCATCACCATCATCAACATCATCGCCCGGGATCATCACACGCTGTGTTTGTGTGGTGGTCCGCATACATTATTTATGTGTCTCGCTTTACTTCCGCTTTCCCGCTATTTTCCGTTCTATTTTAACCCCCGGCCGTCTTCGCTACGCGTCGCCTAGCATTCACTCGATCTGGTCCTCTTCTCGCTCAACTTCTTTTGCGCTGCTTTCAAAGCCTGCTTTGCTTTACAATTCACTTTCTTCACTTCCTTCCGGACCGTGAGTGAGGTGGAGTCTCTTTGGCTTCAAACCCTTCTGGCCTTCCTTCCGTCCTTCCTTCCTGTTGCGTACCAGTGGCAGAGAAGACCGGAAGCCGCCTTCCTTCCGTTGTTCCGCGTCCGCTTTGCTTGCCACTTGCCTGGTCTTGTTTGTCACCGTCTGGTGGTCGTTGACGACGTAGCGGAAAGGTGAAATTGTTTAATTCTATGGCCATCCCCACCCCTTTTGAGGCAGCTGGGGATTCCAACGGGGACGGTTCTTCTTCTCCTTCTTCGACTAACGGTGACCAAGCTGATGATGATGATGATGATGATGGTGGGTTGCAGATTCTAGCCCGTGGGTCGTGCACGAGAGGAGTGCAAATTAACAAAACCTGATGGACATTCGCTCGCTCGCTCGCTCGCTCGAGACCCTGGCTGCTTGGATGGTTCTGTATCATCGCGTTGATGCTCGCGGTCAATTGCGGTGTCAACCCCTCCGGTGGATGACACCAGCAGCAGCAGCAGCAGCAGCAGCAGCAGCAGCAACTAAAAGTCAACAACATCCCCAACCCCCAGCCCGGGGGCGGTCAGAGCTCTCGCATGGCCCAAGCCCTGTTCCGAAATCACCAGCAGAACACCGTGGCTCACTCTCTTTCTCTCTCTTTCTCTTGGTTATTGCCACACAGCTCCAGCAAACACACGTACGCACGCACGCACGCACGGAACACGCACGAAAATCGTGAGCACGCCCTTTCTCTCTTCACGAAGCACCAAAATTCGCTTATCTACCACCCACGCCCACCACCTACGGCTGAAGAATTCCGCAAACGCACCAAAACACTCCATTGGCACACACGGTAGGGCGTTTTGTTCCGGGGAGGGCTATCGGTGCCGTTATGCGGTGGAATGCAGCAAAAACAAACTACCACCTCTGGCCAGGCCAGGACATGGACGATTGCACCTGCACCAGCCCGGGCTGAGTGTTGCACAAAACGATTCCAACGACTTTGGGCCCCCCCGGGGTTCACGGACGATTATTTTCACTCTCTGCTGCGGCGCGGAAACCTCCCACACTCCCGGACTTACCCCGCGGTAGAACGATTTTCTAGAATACTTTTCGTTGCGCGTTTGTGGAAGGCTCGTTTGCGTTTGGGAGTTCTGCAACAACAAACGAAGAGGAGGGGCACACGCACGCACGTACGCGACACGGACACATACAGATACCCAGACTGTCATTTACAGCCAGCCGTCAACTGAGCTGTCGCGGATGATGAGGACTGGCTATCACTGAACCGGTTGGAAACGGGCAGGGTTATTATTTCCTAAAGATGTTTTTATTAAATTAAAACAGAAGCTTTCATTTAAAATTAACACCTCTAAAGAGTAACTGTAGTGTTAATTAAAAGAAACTTAAACAATTATCGAAATCCATTATCGGTAGGGTACCATCTGTCATTTCAACTGGAACCGATTCAACCGCCGAATAACGGCATCTGCGTGTTTGTTGCCGCGTTTGTTGTGAAACTGTGCCATAGGTTGCGAATTGCATTTTATTGGATTTTCTGTCGGAAATTATGGCTCTACCGACCCCAAAACCCGGCAATAAGCTGCAGTTGCAGCCCCTTATGCCGGAGGATATGCGTTCCGAGCTGATTGCTGCGTTAAAAGTGCAAAACATACAAAACTTCCGGCCGACCAGCATCAATAAAAGTAAGCCGGTCGTCGCATTCGCTGGTGCATCGTTTTATTCGGTTCTTCCTCATTTTTAGGTGGTCGTCGATTTGCTTTACCCGGTTCCCACAGCAACAGCCCCGTGCGGACACCGTTGGCAAGGGATACGGCACATGGTGGCGTCAGTGATGAGCAAGACAAACGGCATCAACTGAGACTGCAAGCGATCCGTGAAATCCGATCCTCGGAACAATCCTATCTACGCCAGTTGGAGGTGTTACTCGAGTTCTTTGTGACTCCGCTCCGTACCAACGGATTCCTGACCGAGCGAGTCCATAATGCGATCTTCGGTCAGCTCGACACAATCCACAATCTGAGCCAAGAGCTGCTGAAGAAGCTCGACGATAATCTTGACAACGTAGTGAAAGCATTCACCAACCTTGGGCCCTTCTTTAAGCTGTACTCGGTGTATGCGTTCGATTATCGGAACTCGCTCTGTACGCTACAGTCGCTGATGGAGAAGAACCCGACGCTGAAACGGTACATCAACAACACGGAAGCTAGGCCCGAGGTACAGACGAAGCTGATCTCGCTGCTCATCACACCGATACAGCGCATCCCGCGGTACCGATTGCTACTCCAGCAGGTGCTCCTATACACGAGCCCTTCGGATGAAGCTTTCAAACCACTGCAGGAATCGATCCGTCTCGTCGAACAATCCGTCTCGCACATTAACGCCGTCGTGGAGGATTACGAAAATACCCAGCGGCTCATCCTGGTGCAGAACGCGCTGAGCAACAAGCAACTGAAACTGGTCAAACCGGGACGCAAAATTTTAAAGGAAGGAATCCTTCGCAAACTCAAGACTGATGGTTCGACTTCGAAAAAGTACTGCATCCTCATGTCGGACATGTTCATGTACTGCCGAATGGTGCGTGAGGTGGATGGACTGCTGACCGAGAACTCCTCGCTCGTCTGTAGCTGTGTGTTCCCGTTGAAGAAATGTAAAATAATTGAACTGTTTCGGGGCAACTTTCGGCTTACCTGCAGCGGTGATGGTACGATCTTCAGCTCCGATAGTGCGGAGGAAAGCCGCGCATGGTACACGGCGATCAAGGAAGCGATCGAACTGCACGTGCAGTGTCGCAAGACGCTCCGCAAGCTGTCGAGCAACCGGAAACCGATGCGCAAAAAGCATCTGCAACGTCTCGAGCCGGAAGCGGACGATATCATGTGGTTGCTGCGCCGCAAAACGGTTAGCCCCGATCGGGTGCAGAAACCAGGGGGCAGGAAGTTGTGGCCATTCAAACACATCGATTGCCTAAAACAAAATCAATCTTTCGGTGAAACGAGTGGCTATTCGGCGGCCCGATCGACGATAGTTTCGACAGATCGCGTAGCCACAGTAACGAGCACATCGTTACTGGGGGGACCATCACGACCGCCAGTTGTGGAAGAAACAAAGCCTGCTGCTACTGCTTTTCTTGCTTCACCACCGATGGAAGGAATGCAGCGTAAACCATCGGCACCGGTGGTTGAACGAGAGACGAATGTGGACAAACGTGTCCACTTTAGGTTTCCCTCGTCTCAATGGCGTTACTAAATCGTGCCGTGCCCGGAACTGCACGAATCTTGTATCTTAACTTTGATTATATTAAGGAATCTCTTTTATTTATTGTAACATTTCAAAGTCAAACGTTCATTACTTACCCCGATAATAAAGCTAATGCCAGTTTGTTTTTCAAATACAATTCCGCCGCTCTTTCTTTCTCTCGGGCAAGGGCAAAAGCCACCAATTTTACACCGAACAATGTGTTATCTATTATTTCTTTTCCACATAAAACACAACAAAAAGGAGAAACATCACAATATTGACAAAAAGGTAATGGCAAACTTAAAGGCTACTAGAAAGAGAGAATCGCGCTGCTTTGGTCGGAGCTTTCGTTTTTTTTTTTCAAAAGATTCATTGCAAAAATAACCCCTAAAATAACCTACAAAATCCTGCACTCTCGTCGTAAATTCGTAAACTTAAATGCAAAACATGCAAACAAACCCTTCGGCAGATGTTTTACGGTAGGAGATAGCGATCTCGTTCGATCGGTACCCGGGGGTGGGCTACGCCAACGATAGGATTTATCTAATATTAGAAAGACAGCAAGAAACAAACCCAAAGGGACATTGTTTTCTAAGGATATTAAGAGGGAGGGGGGGGGGGGCGGTTGGGGAGAACCTTTTGACTAGCATTCCATCACTACTTCCTATCATCAGCAGCAGCCCACGTGTAGCGATCGAGGCGATCGTCTTCGAATTGAACTCGAAGATCGATCAGCCCGTTACTCCCACTGTCTTCTCGTTCCGTCTGGTTTACTTTCATTTTAGCTAAGATATTGATAAAAGTATGGCTACGTGGTGATAGTGTTTTTTTGGTTTTTCAGTATGTTTCTTTTCCCAGCGCAATTCTAGTTTCCTTCCATTGCATTGTGTTTCCGTCCAATTGTTCTTCTCGCTAGGCGATTGAGAAGCTTCGCGCGCATGTTTAAACTATTAATTGCATCTTTTGCTTTTCGTCCTCGTTTTTGATCTCCTCTTCGCTCCGTTTCATTGCTCTAGCGCGAAGGAACCAGCTGTTTTCCTCGTCCTAAAAAATGGAAACATTTTTGCTAAATTTTTACTTATAGTGCATCCTTTCCCTCACGTTCAGGCATTATTTCTAAATATTGTATTGTGAATTTCATATCGTTATCCTTTTGTTATTGCGTATTGTTCTTTGTTGCATGCTGGTAACGTTTCCGTTCCGTTTCCAAATGGGCGGCAATATTGCGTTTAAGAAAGTGGTGTCGTGTGGGATTAGAAGAAAGATCCTAAAATCTTATCGAACCGTGTACGCCACTCCTTCTGCCGACGTACTGCGGCTAGCTTTTTCATTCTTTTTGCCCCATTTTCTACACGGTTCTCGTTCGCACCACGATCCATCGAACAGCGAATCCTTAAAAGTATCTATACGTTTCGTTCTCCAAAAAAAGAAAAGGCAAAAATACATCCTTCTAACGCCAACGACTGTACTCGCCAAAAACGGACCAGAATTAGAATACCGCACACACGTGTTCTGTAACTAGTTTTAAAAAATCTCCTCGGCACTCTCTTTGCTACCAGTGATGTCCCTAAAAAAGTTGATAATTCGATTTCGAACCGCATAAACGCGGTTGTTCAACGAAAATCCCTGCATTACTCACTATACGGATGGGTTAACACTTAAATACAATATTACTGGATAACAGAAGGATAGTATTAGGTTTACAACTTTGGTCGTAATGGCTTAAATATCTGTGGAACATAAAAGATTCATTTTTCGTCACCTACTCTCGACTAGTCGCGATGTGAGCTGCAAATCCCTTTCAATATTGCATTTGGAGTATCCTTACTGTATTCTTACTTCAGAACCCAAGGTTTTCAAGAGAGTTGAAGCTAGTTGTAGAGTAATTTTAAATGGAAAAAAGTATTGCTTCCAATTCGGCATTACTAGACGCCATTAAACCAAGAATATTGTAAACTTTAAATGGTCTTTTCATTGAATTGCAAGGTCGTAGAT
>NC_064878.1:18116595-18139095 GCF_943734665.1 Anopheles aquasalis
CGTGGGTGTGAACAGTGCTGTGCCTCTCTCTCTCTCGCTCTCCGTCTTGCTCCCTCTTTTGCGTTCTTCCAAAGCGTGTGTGTGCGTGCGTGCGTGCGTGCTTGTGTACTGCGGCGTTCTAGGCTGCTGCGATGATGATGATGCCGATGATGATTGAATAACCCTGAGACTGGCGCCTCATTGTCGGATCATCGTAGTCATCTGCTTATCATCTATCGTGCCTTGCTGGAAGCATCTTCTTGCTGCATCGCCCCCCGTTCTGAGTGTGTTTCGCTTTCATTCATACACACATACACACATGATCGTCGTGTGTATGTGTGTTGCTATGTGTGTTGATAAAGTTGTTTGCCTCCAAAAAGGTCGTAAGGCGCTTATGTTTACTATGCGGCGGCGACACCCCACCCCCACCGCTGCGTCGTGTAGTGTGACTCATCGTCATCATCCCCATCATGCATCGTTGGTGGGAATCTCGTCATCTGCACGTCCGGAATGCAGCGCGATAAAACTTATCAATCGTGTGGCCCTGGTTCGACGGGAACCAACGACGAACCTAAAAACGGGACGTGCCCATTACGTGCGCAGTTTCCTCGGATGCTCGCGATGATGGATGTTATTATCATCATTACGGATCGATCGATTGATGGTATGCGGACGATAAGCACGAAAGGAGGAACACGAAACGAAACCCAAAATGAAGAAGAAATTCTACGTTTGCCTAGCGCCTGCACCTGACCTTGACATTTCATTCATTAGCAACGGCACACACAAGTTGTTGCTCTATTCACCATCAGCATCATCAGAGTCGGCAGTGCGACGAGCAGCAGCAGCAGCAGCAGCCTGGCGGTGGCCTGCTTCGCCGCATAGTTGCGATGTGCGATGCGGCGCGGTTGCTATGCCTTTCTGGTGCGTTCGACGCGGAGGATCGATACGGTTTAATAGAAAATAGAATTGCGCAGCATTGCATCGCGAAGCATAGGAGAGCCAGCCAGCCGGCCTCCTTGGGGTGCTGGTTAGAAACTTTGAGTTTGAGAAATCGTCGACGGCGGTGGCGTCGTGTGCGTCGAAGTGAAAGCAAACTAATTGAACATTCAGCAAGAAGGGACCAGCACGGACCAGGCCGGACGCGGACGCGGGGAGAGAAGGAACGCTCTAGTGCACACCGCCACCACCAACAGGGACCATTAGCGCAGTGCAATTAGGGGTAGGGGTGGCCCTGAAGGGTCAAGCCTAACTAACTAAGCAGCGAGGCGGCGATCGTCGCCACTACCGCCAGCGCCGCTGCTGCCACCACCGGAAAAGGGTTGGACCGGTTCGCTGCTCGTCGTAGTCGTCGTCGTCGTCGTCGGTACTCGATCGCGATCGTATGCACAACGATCTAGATACATCTCCAACCATCTCTCCACGCCGCGTCTGTAGTGCATTCCCTCGTCGTGCGCAGCGTGCAGCGTGCTGCTGCTGCTGCTTCTCTCCCGTGTTGTCCGATAAGCGCACACAACGCGCTTCACACGGAAGTGATCGCGCTGGACATACGCGCTGCGAGGAAGGAGGCGCAGTTTGCATAACCGCGCGTACCTGACTTGAGCACAAAGCCGTAATCTCTTGTAGTGGTCCCGCGATCTGACCTACTCGAGCCACCAACACACCGTACCTCACCGAACCCCTCTTCTTACTAGCTGCTCGGTTCCCTTTTTCTTTCTTTTTTGCAGAGGACAAAAACACGGCTTGCGCCAGTTGCTACAACACGATAGAAGCGGAACGGCATGTGGCCGCCGTCGGTCAGCTGTGGCACGCGGAATGCTTCAGGTGAGCCAACGAGGGCTTAGGGATTTAGTCACAGCTGTGTGCATCCAGGTGGGAGGGAGGAACTGTCTTATCGCCACCCCAGCTCTCGTCACCAGCTTGGTCAATATTTATCATACACAGCCTACTATATACTTGGGGATCGCCTGTTTTTATGTAAAAAAAAAACACAGTCTACTACGCAACGAGAAGTCTCAGCGGAAAATTGGTTTCACGTTTCGTTTCATTATCATTATTAATGCCCGTTTTTCGAACTGATCGTTTTTTGGACTGGACAATTATGATACGCATTGCGATTCGAGGAGTTGCGTTAGTTTCATTCTCCAAAAAACCATACTGCCACGGCATGGGTGTTGTGGCATTGCACATGCGGTCGCATGCAGGTCTTATCTCCCTGCGGAAGTGCCACGAAAGCGTGACTAAAGTAAAGCTTGCTGCACGTGTCCGAACGGCATCGAAACACGAAACACGGAAACGCATGCCGACGGCAGGGGATTTAATTCGGTTTTGCTGCCCGGTGGGCCAGCCGGCCATAACTCGATTAACTGACCCACCCCGCTCCTCGTTGGGCTCCTTTCTTCTCCTTCTCAGGTGTTCTGTTTGCGATGTACGACTGTCGAGCTGGTATTTCGAGAAGGATGGCCTACTGTTTTGCCGCGAAGATCATTGGTCCAAGTTTGGCGATCGCTGTCAGCAGTGCGCACAGGTAAGTGCGTATGGTTACTGCGGTTTAAAGAGCTGGCAATTGAGGTACTTTTTATTGATTTCATCTGGTGTTTGTTTTGCTTGTAGATAATCTCTGGCCCCGTGATGGTTGCTGGTGACCACAAGTTCCATCCCGAGTGCTTCCGGTGCGATGCGTGCCGGATCTTTATCGGTGATGGCGAAACGTATGCGCTGCTGGAGCGCTCAAAGTTGTTCTGGTAAGTTTCTGTGGTGTCATCTACTAGTGCAATAGCTTCAGCTTAATATTTCGTCATCCTTTTTTGCGCCTCTGAAACAGCGGAGCCTGCTACAAACATCAACACTGTACGCTGCTGGATACGGTGGCCAAGGGTGAAGGCATTAGCGATGCGAAACGCAAAGTGCCACACTCGATACGTTTGGTGGAAATTCCCTGGAGCAGTGCACGGACCGAGCGTATACGGTTGGCCGCGGCACCCGATGAGAAGCTGCTGTTCGGAGGGCCCGGTGCAATGGGTGGACCCACGTCCGGTTGCAAGAGCGTTAGAATCTCGGAGTAAGTCATTTATGTCCGTTCTGGACGACCCCCTAAAATACTAACCATCCCTGAATCCCCGTTCTGTTGGCTGCCTTCTGGAAGATTGGTTTGTACGGCGTACGGTCAACTGGGGAAGTACATTTTTTCGTGCGTAAACACGGCACTGGAATCGTGCTGTGGTTTGCTTCACTTTAGGTAACTGATTAACCGTTCATAAAAGCGTCACTAATGTTACAAGCGAGTACAGCGAGTGTTCATGTGACTAATGTGATTTTTTTTTCGTTTCTTCTCTACCCGGCTATTCATCACAGGGTAACGCTCAACACGGATTTGATGTCCTTGCGGGTCGGTGATAAAGTGCTTGAGGTAAACGGTACACCGGTTCGTGATGTGCCGCTTGAAAACCTGCAGAGTATGATCGAAAACTCAGGCAAAGTGCTTCAGTTGACGGTCGAACATGATCCGCATCTTCTCGCGGACCAGCAGCAGCAACAGAAGCATGGTTGTGCGGATAGTGGAGAGACGATGGTACGCGGCTCTAACTTAGAATCGTCCGCCACGCGTTGTAAAGTGCTCAACAACAATGAACGTGAAGAGGCAGGTGTGGAGGAGGAAGAAGAGGAAGGAGATGGTCAGTCCAGTAGAAGCCTGTCGCCCAGCAAGTTGGAGCGAATCTTCCGCAAAAAAGATGAAGGTTACATGAGCGGATCGTCGCGTAAGCTACAGAAACGCCTCAAGGATGTCAATTGCAATACATGTAAGTAGCGGAGTAGGCGCACCATCGCATGACCTGCTCTGATTTCTCTCTTCTTTTTTGCTCCACAGCTTCAAACAGTTTAAAGGATAAGGAACGCAGCTCGAGTATGTCCCGGTTACTAGATGAGCATCGTAGTGTGGCGGCCGGTGGTGAGTTTTATGACCTCTCGCGAACAAAATCGTTCCGCGTGGAACAGAAAGCGGCCCGGATCTTCCGTGCATCCGATCTCGTGCAGGGAGAACTACTGGGAAAGGGATTCTTCGGTCAGGTGTTCAAAGTGACGCACCGCGTGACGCAGGAAGTGATGGTACTGAAGGAACTGTATCGTGTGGACGAGGAGGCACAGAAAAACTTCCTCAAAGAGGTGGCCGTACTGCGTTCGCTGTCGCACAATAACGTGCTGCGGTTCATCGGTGTACTGTACAAGGACAAGAAGCTGCACCTGGTGACGGAGTTTATACCGGGCGGTTCGCTGAAGGAGCTTATCCACGATTCCGGCCTTCCGCTCAGCTGGTTACAGCGCATGTCGTTTGCACGGGACATTGCCCGTGGTATGAGCTACCTGCACTCGATGAACATCATCCACCGGGACCTGAACTCACTGAATTGTCTCGTGCGGGAAGACGGTACGGTGATTGTGGCAGATTTTGGGTTAGCGCGCATCATAAAGCAACCGTTTAGTACGGCGTTCGAGAAGTGTGCGGCCAACGGTAGCACAACGGGAACGATTGGACGGAGAGCGGGCGGTCGGCCACGGCGCCAGCGGTACACGGTCGTTGGCAATCCGTACTGGATGGCACCGGAAATGATGCGCGGTAACAAGTACGACGAAAAGGTGGACATCTTCTCGTTTGGTATCATGCTGTGCGAGATCATTGGCCGGGTACAGGCCGATCCGGACTATTTACCACGGTTGCCAGACTTTGGCCTCAATCAGACGGTGTTTCGGGAGAAGTTTTGTGGCCAATGCCCGGAACCGTTCTATCGGATTGCGTTCCTGTGCTGTGACCTTAACCCGGACAAACGGTAAGATTCGGTGGTGAATGTGCGTTGCCATGGTGCGATCGTACGTTAATTTGTGATTGCTTTGACCCTTTTCAGGCCTCCATTCCACGTGCTCGAAGTGTGGCTGGAAACGATGGCAACGGTGACTGCGATCGGTAAACCACTGCCTGCCGGGATTGTGCACGAAATAGAGCATTTCAAGGGTCAGCTACGGAGCGCAGATTCCAGCCTTTGCACGACACCGGATGGACTGGCGACACCGCCACCGTCTTCCGGCAATCTGAAGCCATCGCTTAGCCGCAAGCGCATCTGCGAGGGTCCCGAGGAGGTCCGTAATGTGCAATCGAAGGGTATGGATGTGGTGGATGGTTGTTGCAAGACACCAACGAACGAGGAAGTTCATGCGCCATCCGTGAATCATGTCGTGGAACCGGTCGATCAGAAAACACCAACGAATGGGTTCGTCGTAGTGGACAGTAACGAGCTACCGAAGTCACCGCATCTGGGCAAAGATTTTTCGGCCAATGGTGACCGCATACGGGACAGTATCCGGGCTAAGCGTCGCCAGCGTATGATGCTTAGTCGCGAGAACCAACGGAAGTCACTGGATTCGAGTGCACTCGTCGCACGGTTAGGTTGTGATCGATTAACGAACGAGTTTTCGATCGATAGTGGTGGTGATGAAGGGAGTGCCTCCGAACCGATCAGTTTGATCATGACGACCAATGATCTGATGGCAATGGGAACGACGGACGCTGCAGTCATCAGTACACCACCGCCTGCTCGTGAGCGTCTCTCGACGGATCAGGTGTTGGCCTCGGTAAAGGATACCCTCGAACGCAGTGGACCCTTACTGCTGGAGCGTGATCGTGGTGAAGAAGAGATTCCGGACACGGTTTCAGCCACAAGGACGAAGCATTACGGTGAGAAGGGATACATCATTCAGCTGAAGAATGGCCATTTGACGTTGAACAATGTGCGCGATCTGGAGAATTGTTCCGATTTCGATTCGAGTTGCGACACAAGCCTTAACTACATCGAAGTGAATGGTAATCGGGAGGCGTTGCAGGAGCAAAGAAGTGGACCACTTGGAACGGAAATGAAGACACTGGATGCTTTTGGTAATACTGTTACGCCATTCGCCAACCAGCAAAACGGTTACACACCGGGATTGTGGGCGGGATTAGAGCGGAGAACGTGTGAGAAGGAGAACATCGCACTCGACAGCGAGGAGAGCCATATGATTGTGCCATCGCAAGCGAAAGCAACGTCCCCGTTGGCGGTCATCGGACCAGAGCGTAATACGTGCAGTGGCCCAACGCCAGTGACCGACGCAAAGCCTCCGGCTGGGAAGGTGAGCAGCGCCGTTGAAAGGAAACCCGCCTCTCCGACGAGTGCCACACAGAAAGCCGTCCAGTATACTCGCAAACTGTTCCGTTCCAATGAACCATCCCCTAGTCGACCGACAGCGGCCAGCCCCGTGACCTCGACACCTGCTGCTCGTCCGAATCGCGAAACACGCGTTACGCAGGATAGTGAAGGGGTGGTTAAGACGCGAATTGTCGGCAAAACACAGCCAGGCGGTGGTTCGTCCATGTTTACTACCAAACAGAAAATATCTCCCACTTCCGATCCGGAACCGCAGCCCAGTTTTGGTGCGTCCGTATCGGTGGCAAACAATCGGCGAGTGAAGGTGCCGAAAAGCGGTGGAACTGTGATTGCCATGACCCATGCAACCGGTATGTCGAAATCGGTACCGACGGGTGCCGGGGGAGCCCCGGCCTCTGCTGCTGCCTCTGGTGGACCCTATTCGATGCAGTCGCTGTTTACGTACAAAACGAAACCAAATGAGACGCAGGATGGCAGCCATAGCAATAGTTGTAGATTAAATGGCCTTGTAGAGAGCAAACGGGAGGGCCGAAGGAACCGCGATGAGGCTGCTAGTGATGGAAAGCGCCATTCCGCTGGCCTGCAAAGCATTACACCATCATCGAGAAAGCCACCGATCAGTGTAAGTGGCGGCGCTGGGCCAGGTGCTTTACTTCGGATCACAAAGAGCCGAACCTTTAAACCGGCACCACTTGCTGCCGAGAGCAAACCAGTGGCCACCGGTAAACTGTCTGAACGGTATACGACGTTACAGTCGCCTACACTGAGCAGCAGTGGCAGCAACTCACGAACCGAATCACCATCACCACCGGTGCCGTCGATTGCCGTGAGGTCCAGCAGCGGTGGCAATGGCACAGTTACAAACAGTCGTCAGATTGGCATTCTTTCTCCAGCCAGCATACGCCGGTTAAATGAGCGGTTACTGGAAGCTCGCAAAGGCAAATCTTCTTCAACCGTCACGTCACCGACCGAAGCATCCTCGTCGTTGACGGCTTCGAAAAGTGTGTCCACCAGCAGCAAAAAGCCAGGATTTGCCCGCAAAGTACCGCAAATTGGGTCACCATCTAGTCCATCTAGCACCCTGTTGGGCGGTTTAAATGGAATCCGCGAACGTAAGGTCATACCACCCATGACAAGCATCAAGTAAGTGATGCGTTCCAGACGAGGAAAACAATGAATAGTAATAGTGACAGTGACAACTCTTAAAGTTATAAGGCAAAAGCTCAACAAAAAGTTTCGGCCACAAGCCAATTGCAATCGTTTGCTCCTCAAACAAAGCCCCGAAGGGGACACAAAAACCCCACAGGGACACACTGTTTACCTTGGAATTCAATCTCGTAGCACCTCCTTAATCGTGCACCATTTGAATCGTTACAACCAGTTGGCACACACCTATTACCACATGCACCACCGCCGATGGTACGGCGTTCCGTTTTCTTCTCTGTCGTTTAAGCGACTTAAGACTTACTGTGGCTTGTGGTTGGCGCGAGACCCCCCTCTGGTCAGCTTGGGAGCAAGAAAGAGAGCGTAATTATTGCTCGCGAAACAATATTATCCTAAGAGATCACTTCTCTATTTGTGATGGTGTCTATGGTACACCATGGAATTTCAAAAAAGACAAAACCACATACCCTTTCCAACACGTTAGGCTGCTATCTAGGATAATGTTTTTAAACTCATTTTTACTCAATTTTACTACCATATTTTTAATGCAAATGCGCTAGGAAGATATATAAGTCGATCTCCTTTAAGCTCTGCTTTGTTCCATTTTGCAATTTCGATTCTTCTTCTCTCTAACAAACTCTTCCCTTAAGGTCCAAAGACGTTTTTTGTTTGACACATTTTACACATCGTCTTTCCACGAATCAATGATCATAACGCTTGGTTTTAGTTACGCTATATCTGTAGAACGTAAACGCGAACAGCGTTTGACCCCCCTATTCTGTAGCATAAGGAAGAAGTTACTAACCGGACTGTGATATTGTGAATGTAATGTATGACGACGAGGAACGGCGAGCAGCAGCAGGCGAGTGTGAAGCAATCGTGCGTAAATTACCTTTTCTTTTACTTCACGAAAGCTAAATATACATATTATTACCCTTTTCTCACGGTAAGAGAAGATGAGCAGCATCGAGCGACATTGACACAACGAGACATGACACGTGCGAGTGGCACTGTTCGAATACTTTTAGCTAGGCCGCAACCATCCATACCCCCCCGGGTACAATGTTTAGTTCCCCCTTGGAGATATGCTGCTAGCTTCGAAAAGTGGGGTCAGGAGGCCATCAATTGTGTATAGGATTAGGCATGAGAGGTACGAGGTGCGAGTGTATAATGTAACTAAAAACCACAAATATACATACCGTTGATCTGTGGATACCGCGGAATGGTAGAAAAAATCATGGGAGTTACGGCGAGCTCCTCAACCATCCACATCCTGCCTGCGATGATGTGAACCGTGCTCAATTGAAAGTGTAATTAATAATGTAGATAGTAAAAAGCAATGCAACGACAACAACAACCGGTGGTTATACACACTCCCGGTTGCAGGAACACTCTCGCGCCGGTACCGGGAATTGGGGTTTTTGGATGACAAAGTCGGATTGCGCCTGGAAAAAAGGGGGACCGAATAGCAACGATACAATGCAAAAGAATGGCCAACGGGGAATGGGCATCGGTTGCCCAGCAGCATACCTGGTGCGGAAACAATGCAGATCGACAGGAAAAAATCCAGGACCGCCGTTTACAACATTTCGGTGCGCAATGAATAGGTCGAATGGACTGCAAAATTTATAAATTTATTGTTTAATTTTTGAGTTTTTACCATATTTTCTTTTTGGATTTTATTTTAACCTCCCGCCAGTGCAGCACTACTGCAACAATTGGGATTTGTTGTGCGGTACCGCACCGATGGTGCGGTTGTGTGTTTAATGTTGCGGTTTGGCGCTTGTTTTTATTGTCGAAATCTCACTCTGCGCGACCATTATATGGTGGAAGACCCCCTGCCATTGTGCTCGCGTAGTTATTGTTGGTAAAAAGACTGCATTTTACCTACCAGTGCGTCCTGCTGCTCGGCTGCAATGGCTTTTTGGCGTTTTACTATGTCCTATGCGGATGCACATGTAATCCGGTGGAATGTTTTACTTTTTATCGGAAAAATGTAATGCGAAAAAGGGAGGGCAAAAGAAAAAAAAGTCAAATGATTTAAAATGTCACTGCGAATATCAATTCTCGTAAAATATTAGTACAAGCAATTTAACAACTGAGAACAGACAGAAAAAACAACAACACGGAAACTGGTTCCGAAAGACGATGGCGATGTTGTATTTAGCATGTAAGAATGTAACTTATTTGGCATTCCACCAATTGTAAACGCAAAAACATGGTACACAGTGTGCGAAATGTGGTTCAAAAATTGTAGGCATAAACTATGGCAGGGATGCTTAACGATATAATAGATACTATATGTACATGCGCGCGGGGTAGGAAGGAACGGTGTTTACGGAAACTCTCATAACCACGATGATGATGAGGAATTGTAATGCGATAATTAAACAAAAAAAAAAAGAAGGAAAGTAAGAAACAACTCAGCAGGGAATGTAGAACGTAGTCCGTAGAACACGATATTACCAGAGGGAAAGAGAGAGGTAAAGAGAGCAGTCGTAGCAGAGTACGGTTTTGATTTGTTCACCTTCTTCCGTCACGATCACCAATCGTTATCGTTTCATGTTGGACTATTGATCATTGCAGCGCGATAACAGGGCCCGTGCACTTCCCTTACTTTTTATCTAATTTATTAACCCGATAAGTAACGACTCTCTTTCCTCTTCTTTGTTCTCGAACCGATGGAACCGAGATCCATCGCTGCAAAATGTCATTATGTTATCATGCCAGCTGATTTAGGGAGCAAATCGGTGAAAATCGGTTTTCTTTTTAACTTTGATTTTAATCTACTCTTGATAATAAAGTTAACGTCAATACTGGAAAACACTGGTTGGAAAATTGATACCAAATATCCGAGAAAAAGAAACACCAGCCGATGAAGGCAGCTGCAGTTACATTTGCCTTCGCATCGACATGCAAATTACAGGCGAGTCTGACATGCGGCGGAACCATTCATCAATCAGACCATTTGAATGACACAGTCAGAATGACTGACTGCCTTCGATTGCGGGAACCCAATATTCAAATCAGTGTCAGTTTAAACATTCAAGTTTCGTCCTCTCTGGCCTGTACTGCAAGAGAAAGAGGGATACATTCCAGAGGCGTAATGTTATTGGCAGATTGTCTGCCATTTAAAGATGAAACATGGTCTGGTCTCTAAAGCTACAATGCTACAAGTCTCTTTTTTTGCTCCTTTCTGGCCACTGCTCCCGGGATGATCAGGACACGGAAACGTTCAACAAAACAAATCAACGCGACGCACGCACACATCCGGCCAGTGTTGGGTGGGCATCCTTTTGCATAACTAAATACGTGGTACCTAGATTACTTCACACGCGGTAGCACGCGGCAACAGCCGGTTCCTAGCCGGCCATTTATTAAAATTTTATTTTATCCAATATCATCCGGCCCGGGCACAGCAAAAAGTAGCTCGTCTGCGTTTTCTTCTCTCTTTTTCCACTGCTCTTCCGGTTCCGTCCCTGTGTGACCGGGGTGTTGATGGAATGAACGATGCTTCCGCGCCACCGTTAATCGATTATCTCGTGATAATAGCCACCGGGCTGGCACCTAATGTGGTGTGTGACAAAAAAAGTGTGTTCGATTCCGTCGTTTTTCCTCCCATTTTCCGATGACCGATTGACCACAGTGAGTGACAGATTCGTGTGTGTGGCAGAGCCTGCTCGGATCAGTTGTTTTAGCAACAGATTCCAGTGAAAACCGAACACGCTCGATAACTTTTGATCTTGTTGGCCACCTACTGTAGCAGTAGCATTAATGATAATGGACGCTACTGGTCGGTGGCGGTGGTCATGCATAGAGCTTAGCTGGTGGATACGTTGGATCACATTCGCTTTGATTGAATATTTCATGCCGTATCCTGTGAACCGCACTTCCCACCAGTAACCAAACCCATGGGGCGATTAATTCCGTTTGGAGCTTTCCTATCGGATGCGGATTTTTTTTTCGTAATTTTTTATGCTTGCTACCCTCCTCCTCCCGCGCCGGTTGGTTGTTGGATATGAAATAAAATTTTCATTTTTCCACCCACAACGCGCAGAGTGCACGCTCGTTCTCGGTGGCAATTCTATGCTCCACGTGCAGCCGGCCATTTCCCATTTTTCTCTTGTTGTTTTGTAGTCCCCTTTCCCGCTTGCAATTTCCCTTGCAAACGGGGCTTTCCCGTGTGCCGCAATTCGTCCGTAATGTGGGCGCCCATCGGTCGCGGCCGCCCAGTTGTTTGTCACATTCATTGGTTTTCACCGGGCCGGACCGAATCTGTAGTCGAATTGTTATATATCCATTTGAAATTCAAATAATAAAATAAAATGTTCACTCATAAAACGAAATAAAATAAATTTGAATAATTGATGCTTCCACCAGGTCCCACGGACCCTCGCTCACTCGTTCGCATCCTTTTTCCGATGGCAGGTTTTTTGCTTTCGCAGGTCTTTTTGGTTTTGGTTTCTCCGTTTACCGTTTGCCAGATGATGAGATGCATCAGGAGCCGCGGTCGATTGGGTCTCTTCTCGAGCCGTCCAGGACCAGGTGGTATGACTTTGTCCAATTCATGCGATCGCACCTGCCAGAGCTTTATTGGGTTTAGTGGAGCAGTTATGTTGCCATGCTAGTAACTCGAAGTAGGCTTATTAGTCCTTTGGATCAACATCGAATCGTAGGATGGAATGCACGATTCTACATCAAAGTTACCTTTGGTCAATCTTTCGTTGTTGCGTTCGTATCACGCAGATAAAACTCTAAACTGACCGAGTTTGGTGTTCAAAGTGTAATCCTATTGTGACATGCGTGTCTGTGATCGTGAAGCGGAAAAGTAATCTATTTGCATACACGCCACGCTGGCCACTGCATCCGAAACCTCCCTCTTCGTCTTTGTCGAACATTTTGCAAAATTCCGATCACCAGCCAGGGGGTGGGATCCACCCTGCAGTGCACCAGCACCGACTCTGGTAGCATACACCAGCACCAGCGGTAGGCGCCATCACGTAAGCGAAATGCAATTGAAAATAATCAAATTTATTCGTCTCGCAGGTGGGCAGTTTATGCTTTTATTTACTTACTACCGACCATTTTCATCGCAAAAACCAGCAAGCAAAAGGAGAAAAAGAATCAAGTTAGTCCAAGCAAATCCTTTCCATTTTGAATCTCTTTTCACAGGACTGACCCATTCATCGGGCTCACTCCCGATTTTCCGGCGCACTGGCGCCACACGCGCACGCTGGTTTTTAGGTTTTATTCGTTTGACAAATATGCACTCCCGAAATGGAACTTGGGAAAAAATGAGGCTAGGGTATCGATGGGATTCGATGGGGGACAGAAGGTCGGAGTCAAGTGCCGTTGGACGCAAAATCCCGGAAACCAAAATCGCGCGCACGCATTCACTCCATTCGTCCCAAAATGGTTTTGGTTTGGATGGACTCTTTTTTTCCGGCCAAAATTCCATTGAACGCCGATGCTGCGTGCACCGGCGGGGGTTCATTCACGCACGAAACATGTGAATGCAACATGCTGGACTTCCCCGCTTGCCCTTCGAGATAGCAAGGGCGATAGGGCGTTTAGCTTGTGTTGTCGTTCACCCCGTCCATCCCTTGTGATCGCGCTTGAGTTGCATTTAGAGAAATTTGTCGGTTTTTTTGTCAATTTGTTGCCATTTTGTGGGCACTACTCGCGAGTGCAATAAGGCTGATGATAATGGTGATTATGGTTGAGGATCGATGGATTGTTAGTTTTCTTTTTTCGATTTTTCAATATTACTATCTCGTTTATCAATTGCTTTCGCGCAATTGTAATGCGAAAGTAATTCCAATCGCCCAAATGCATATTACTTCCATTAAGTGAAATGAAATAGTCGTTGACATGTTGAAAATAATCGCATTTTTTTACATTTTTCACCGTATGCTGAACCTTTCTCAAAAAAGAATATTAGTAAATCCGATATCCTTCTTAGCATCAATATTTGTTGGACCTATTCCGATTTTTTTATCGGTAATATTTTTAATATAAAAAGTGCATTTCGAGCTAAATGATTGAGCACCAGGATGCAATGGACACTGCCAAAAATGCATCTTTTATTTTTTTTTTACTTAATGCTTCCCATAATTCCAATTATTATTGAAAAACTATAGCTCAATATGACATTCATGGAAAAATAGATACTTTTGTTGACAAAAAAAATCGTTTTTGACTGGAATCACCGTAAAAAACTTTCTAGTAATTCTTATTACCTTAATGAATTCATCGCACAAGGATAAAAGATCTACTACCATGAGCTTGTTGACTACTTGGATGCCGTTTAAAGTGTCAGGACGCGAAATGCACCATTTTGCGAGGAAAATCATGAGACGGGGTCCTCAGACCTCCTTGGATTCGGTCACCTCAGCCAACTAGCACTTAGATCACCATGGTGTGCTTTGGTAGACGCTGACGATTTGAATGATTGATACCCCGGAGTGTCCGTGTCTCCTCGGTATTGATTTTTCTTGACATGCTCTCCCCTCTTCTTCGCCCACTCGTCACGTTTGTCGCCGAAACCTTCCGGATCGTACCAAAGGGGAACTCTTGCAAGCCGCTAACTTCCATCGCAGCGAATGTGCCAAGGGGTTCGCCATCGCGCATTATTCCGCGCTCTAGCGTCGTCGTCGCGCCCGCCATATCATAATCGCCACCATCGCTCGCAATGCTCGGTGGTCCATTGTTTTCTGCAACCCTTTCTCTCTGTCTGTCTCTCTCTGTCCGGTGCTTTCGCTATATGGCTCTATCCTATCATTCAATCGAGAGCTGCATGCATAATGACCGTTTTGCTAGTGCACTTATGCATCCGTTGCATACACTCCCCCCGCCGGGAGGTGATCCGATTCGCTCCGGACCATCGTCGACAACGCGATGGGAGGGCAAGATGGCTTCTAGGGCGGAATGGCGCGTTGTTTTTTTTCTCTGTTCTGTGTCTCGTGTGGTGTATGGTTGGCCAGTTGCCGGGAAAGGCACTGGCGTGGCGCACGGTCCTTCGCACATCTTGCATCAGCCTAGAAAAGGGAGAGGAGGCACGAGTGGAAGGGATCCTATGCTAGGTCCCCGCTAGTTAGTCCGCTCAGCCATGTGGACGTCAGAACGAGAAAAAAGGGGGAATTCGTTCTGAAATCCGCACGTCTTCTTCTTCGGAATCCGCAAACGACATTTCTCCGGAAGGGCTCCCGTAGACCTCATAACTCTCCAATCGTAACGAGTTGATTTGTGTGTGGTTAAGCGGGAGGGGGGGGGGGGGTGGTTCCATGGACGCCCACGGTGGAGAGATATGGCCTACGACCACCGCAAAAACCAACGCTCAAAATGGCGGCCACCATAGTGCTGCTGCTCTAGCGGGCGTGTAAAGAGCGTGAAGAGCGCCAAGAGTGACAGCTCCCCCGGGGGAAGCCTCACAAACCCGCGGCATCCCTGGTGCCCGAACGCAGAAGCGCAAAGCGAACACGCCCGTTCTTTATAGGGTTTTGGTGCGAGTTGGCGCGATTTACGCGAACTGAACGCGAACGGGGCCCATGATGGGGCCGGCCGGCCATTTACGCAACGCAAGGCCACAAGAGTTATGAAGTCAAGCGTCAGGGCGTCCGGGAAAGGGGATGAATTTGCATGTGACACGGTGAAAAGGCACAGGGAAGAGCAGTGGGGGGTAGGTTCCATTGTGTGTGCCGTACTGGCCTATCGCGACCGAGGCTTCCGTCTCCGGCGGGTTTGCCAACCGAAGGAAACCATTTCTCTTTCCCACTTTGGTGGCACCCCACGACAACGGTTTGCCGGAATCCCGTGGTCGCTTTGGAATGCTTGGTTTTTTCTCCGGTGTTGTTGTTGTTGCAGCCGCCGCCTCCACTGTTAGCCAGCCACTTCACCTGCCTCTCGCTACGCTACCGTGCGTTCTAGTGCCATCATGGTACGCGAAGTGAAGTGATGTACTTCTGGGCGCACTTCCGTGGAGAGGTCGCCATCTTCAAAGGGCGCACCAGGTCCCCCCGTGTGGATCCTGTGTAGATGTTGAATGTCCTGCCAGAGGCCATTACTCCAAAAGGCTCCCTATAGTCGTCGTCGCTGCTGCACGCCGATTGGCCGTACCTGGCACGCAATGCGCACTGCGCGTTCGCTCGAGCCCACCTCGAGTGACACTCCGCTGGTCGCACCCCGTTCCAGTGGATCCTGATTCCAGGGTCCACTACACACAGGCCCTCCAGGCCCGGTTCCCCATGGAGGTGGGCTTTTTTGCGCGAAAAAAGCGCACAACAAAATGGCCGGAAACCTGGAGGCGGGTTGTGGGACTTGGAATACTGAAGAAGACTAACCACCATGCCGGAGTCTTCGAATATCGCTGCTTGATGAGGAGCAGAGTGGACTGGAGTCGGCCTTCATGACCGCAAAACCGAAAAAGGACAAAAGTACAGGACGGTCGCTAACATTTAAAATACACTTGGTGGCTTGGTCCCAGACTGTGTTGCAGGGTATTGTGGAGTCCATTATTTCGGCAACATTGAACTGCCGTTTTCGGCGTTTTATCTACAGACACTAGGCACTAGTGCGAGGTCTAGGCTTTTGTTGTCGCGGAAGTGCCTTGTATTTCGCGCACCGCATAATTTGTCAACCGGCGCACACCTGGCACAGGAAGTCTCCAAGACTCCAAGTCAGTCCAGAGGTTTAGTTTGACGCTGTCAGACTCGATGGTGCTCGATCGTTTTGCACTTCCTGGCCGCTTTTTGGGGACGGTGTCGTGCTACTGCCGTGCACAAGTTGCATCTTCCGTAAGTAGGTTGTTCCACAAAAGATTCACAACTCGCTTACGCTCGCTTAGTACTTGGTGTAAGGTAAGGATTTGTGGGGGGGGGGGGGGGGGGGGGGGGGCACAACTTCCGGATCCAGGACACCGCAGCGGGAATGCGATTAATTATTTTTCTACCTTCCTTTTTTTACGATACCCCGAAGCTCCAGGACCTCACCAGGATGTCCTCAATGACGTCCAACGACAACGACGACGACGACCAAGACGGCTGTCTAATAAATCTTGCGGCACAGTTTCGTTCGCTTCGCGGTATCCTCCGTGCCAGTTGACTTCTGCTGCCGTTGCTGGCCTGCCATTTGTCTCAATTATAATGAAGCAGACACACGGTGGACTGGGGAAGAAAGGGCCTCGATTGTTTGTTAGGAGGACAGTTCTCTGCGGTTGTACACGCTGGCAGAATCGGTTTCCGCCTCGGTTTTGGTCTTATTATTTCCGTATCCCAAGGAGACTCCGATAACACCCAGGCACCATGAGCTGTGATCCCGAGCAGAGAGAAGACCGTAGAGCGTCCCGGAACTGACCTAATTAAAAGCGTCTCTTGTGGTTTGACCGTGGCGTCGTTGTCCGTCAAATTGACTTGACTCTTCTCGGCTCGCTCGTCCGTTCCCTGGAGTTCCAGGAGGGAGGCAAAAGGGGAGGGAAAGGTGCTGGCTTTACCTTCCCAGTGACTCCACACTCCTCCGTGGGAGCTCGGCGTCGAAATTGAAACTTTGGTAACAGCAGCAGCTCCACCCGATACGCCCCGGTGATGAGCATTATCCTTTGCAAACAAGGACGACCCGACCGGGTGGTTTCTGTGGTCCCTCGAACGGCACCAGCATCCTCCTGAAGCGAGTGCTCGGCTCGAGCGACAAACGAGCGCGCAGCGGTGCGGCACCGATGGTTGTGCGCTGGAAACCGAAGAAATATGAAGCAGATTAATGCAGAAATTATGGTAATTTGTTTTCCAGATTTTTTTGTGCTCCTGTGCCCGTCTTACGTTTGTGTTCACCAAACAACTGACAAAACGATGCCGACTCCGGTGGGGCCTTTAGAATTTCGCCGGGGCCTCAAGTAGAGGGCCAGGTGAATTCTCGATCTCGGACTCCGGTTCTGGCCACCGCAAAAACCGCAATCCCGGCCCCCCCGGGCCGAATACTCACTAACGACTTCATTTCGAAACGGTAGCCTCTCCGCAACCTTCGTCGACGCCGCAGCAGCAGCAGCAGCAGCAAAAGGAATGGAAATCACGCTGTCGATACTTTTCGGAGCCGCTGCGAACAAACATGCGAAACACATGGCATCTCTGGCCCTGTCGTCCTCGTTAAATCGTTAAATTTCCATGCCTCGAGGGGGCAGCAGAGGGGGAAGGTCTTGAAATTCATATTAATTTGAATCAAATTATACTTGTCGTATGCGTATGATGCGCCGAAAATGCGGACTTGCCTTTGACATATTCATGAAAGTAGAAGCACAAGCCGCATGCTGCTGCTGCTGCTGCTGCTGCTGGAGCTCATCCATATGTTAATCCTCCTTCTCCTCGGCAACGACCGTCTGGTGTGGTCCTTGCGAGCGAAATTCACTCCCGGGAGTCTCTGCTCCAGATGAGCCGCAATATCATCAACCAGCAGCTAGCGACCACAGCCGTACTTTTGTTTGATTCTCCGTTAATGGGACTTCACATTCTGACCCCTGGGAGTGTTAAAAGACGCGAGCGTCCTGTTCCCGCAAGCACGTAAGCACCACTTAAACCAAGCGCAATCAGACCTCTTTTGATCTCGTCACAATCACTAACAACAAACACAAAGCACGCACACAAAGCACACACGTGCACTCAATTGCCGCTCCAGTTAAGGGATAATCGATGATCGCCGAGAGTATCCCGAATTCGAACACCTGGACGGGGCCGGTCATCGTATCGTTGCAATGACAAAGGATTTTCCATCCATCGAGGGACAGACGATCATCGCCGCACGTGCCTCAGTGGTGGGTGTACGCCAAAGGTCGCCGGAGATCCTTTGTGCTACCTAGAGAGTCCCCAGCTTTAAAGGTAATTTAATTGCATTAACCAGCTAATGTGGACCAACAAAACAGCATTTTCGGTAGAGGGTGCACAAAACTCATTATTGGAAAGCCATTTGGGCGAGATGAACAATTGTTGTTGTTGTCGTTGTTTGCTGCTGCACACAATGTCCGCTCGGTTTATTGCCTCTGGTTCAGCAGCGGTGGCGCTTGTTGATATTTGGGCAGCAATTTTTAAAAATGTGACCCCCGAGCACCATTGTCCTTTCTGTGTGCGCGTGGGCGATTGGATTGTTGCGAGACGGGAAAACAAGACAAGGTCTTTCACCGAGTTTAAATGAGACATTTCGTGGAACAATAGTACCTGGACAATGGTCATTGAAGGAGATGGACCCAGAGTGTGATATATGGGCGCGAGCATTAAAAGCAGGACAGGAGCGTGCGTTACGTCAAAACAATGTCCCTCTTTACGTTCAATCCGAGCGATTGGCCGTGAATTACGCGACCGTAGCGTCATCCGGATGCGATACGTCCTAGTCGCTTCTCTCTAGCGCCTTTCCTTGCGTAAACATTCGGATTACAAGACCCCGGGCATCACGAGAGGTGCAACGAGAGCGCGCCTCGCATGATTGCCCGGCACCCTCTCTTAGCTCAGCTCGGAAACGCGTTGTGACTCGATGAAATCGATACGATAAACCCTTTCCGCACACACGCTGATGCGCTACTTAATTCAATTCACACACAATCACCACCAGGATTAGTGTTTTCGTCCCGCCACGGCAGATTGTCTGCCGAGGATACTGGGATACCGCACGGAATCTCGTTAGCAGCTCCTCCACGGTGATGATGATGATGCCGGTGCCGAAGCAAATCACAGCAGGAAAGAATGCACTGAAGATTGCTGCTTCCGACGAACGCGCGTGGTTACGGTGGTTGCATTGCAATTCACCCTCATCCTATGGTTTCTGACGTAGAACCTAGACAACCGGCTCATCCTGCCCCGGTCCACACAGGGGTAAATCACAGACAAACGCACACCCACCCCTCAGGGGGTATATCGGTTGCAAATCTTGTAGATTTATGTTAATTTAAGGGGGTGGATTTAGTAAAGGAAACCCACCTGAACGTGCGAGCGAGCGAGCGAGAGCTTCGGCGTCCGGAAATGAATTTGTTTTGGCGTGACCGTGGGGTGGCACCATCATCACTTTCCCGGCCGCTGCCGCCGTGATGCGTATCCTGTGCCAAAGCAACCTCAACAGTGAATCGTGCTCGTCCATATTCATGTCCCTGTGACTGGTTCAGCAGTCCATTGGTCAAACCGCAGCCACAGGAACGCCAAAGGATGCCCAGCGGAATGAGGAAGAGGTTTTTCCCGGCCCTTCCCGGCGAATGACCAAAGATTGACTTCACAAACAACCGAGCCTGTACCGGGAGCGTCGGGAGATGTTCGCAATCAATCGCGGGATCGCCCCTCCTCCCGGCATTGCCGCGTCATCAGCGCGCCGGAGGCAGCAGGCAAACTTAACCTCCAGCCAGCCAGCTTTATCGTTGCAGCCTGGTCGTTGCCCGGGTACCGATTCGAGGACAAGATTCGCATTCGTGTGGACCGCACGGCATGGCACCATGCAGGCAGTCCCGTAGCGCGTCGAATGTTTCTCCGCAACACCGCAAGCAATGACCCGAAAGATGGGCCTCAATGTCCTGTCCTGTCCTCTTACTGGTGTAACTGGGAGGTTCTCCATAATGAGCAACAGTAGGTGGTGGTGGTGGTGGTGTGCGTGGTGGCATTGAGGGAATTGATTGCGGATTTGCTGTGGCTCGGTGGTGTGTTTGCTTCTCATCAGTTAATTGAATTTTCATTCCCGTACCGCAGGCTCCGCAGGGAAGCTTCTTGCGCACCATTGATTGCCACTCCGGTGGCTCTCACGGAGGAAGATAAAGATGTCCTTGGGGTGTGTAGTGGTGGCGGAGGGGGAGGATAGTAGTAGTTTGCTTTAACCCCGGCCGAGGGGAATCGGGATAAGTGGTTTACGGCCAAGGATTGAGGTTACGGGATGTGTGTGCATAGCAGTTAGAAAGGCTTAACAGCTACTTTTGGATTGGCGGATTACTCATTAGCGGTTAGGGACGTTTATGATGTTGATGATGGCACCTTGGGTGGAACTTTTTGACCTCATTCGTGAGGAAGGATTAATTTAGCTTCGTGTTAAGTAGGTGACCTTCCGAAAAGGGAACTTCTAACTCTCTTCCACAATCTGTGATAAGCTTTTGATATTGTTCTTTCACAGTTTTCCGCCGACATCTAATGAGCGAACGAGAGTTTTAGTTTTCGTTGTGGTTTCGGCAAAGGCGGAGCGATGCGACCATCGATTGCGAGTGGCTGACTGAGAACCTTTGATTTGCTATCTGCGGAAAGTTGAAATTGAATTTTCCCGTCTGCCAAATTGATTGCGGTTTCGTTCGCGTCAGTTTGCCATTGTCCTTTGTGATTGCCAATGCAGTTCCAGCTTTGCCCTGTTGGTTTATGCGCTATGCATTCAGTGGCAGTGGCAGCTCTGTTGGTGCATTTTTTTTGTAAATCCTGTCGAGATAACCAATCAGTTGGCACGAACACTGGCTGCAGTACAGTGGTTCCGTGAAATATTTCACGCATAATCCTTGCTCTTCATGTTACAAGTTTGTTCCCTCGAAATCTGCGGACTGGTAAATGAGCAAAAGCATGCTAGCGTCTCTCCCTCACACTCGCCAGGAGGACTTCTTTCCGTAAATTATCCGTTTGTTCTGTAAAGGGCAGCCCTTTTGCCGGGGTGCCAGGATATCCGGTGCACCCAGCAGCAAGACGGCAAGACAAAAGGAATGGTTTGCCTGCCAGCACGGCGCAACCGCCTTCAAGATGGGGTCAACGAAGGAAATCCGGTCGTAATTGGTCCGGTATTTCGATATCCCGGTTGAAGGTGCGGGCTAACCCTTTGGAGACGGTTCCTTTTGGTTCGGAATGGGAAAGGAACGGCCCGAAAGAATGAAAGAAAGAAGACCGGAGTTAACCGGAACTCGTTTAGACGCCCTTTTTGCGGCCGGCGTGGAGGAAATTGTGCATCAACTGGGACGGTGAACGTATTGTTGAAGAGGTTAACGAGAAGAATAAAATGAATTTAATTTGGCTACCTTTCTAAAGAAGGTTCCCAGGTTCGAAAAAGGATTGGTTTTCGGCATGTTTTCAGCTGAACTAGATTCGTTCCCGAACTAGAATCATTTCATTTTTTCTCCAGGATTCTAGCGTTGAATTGTGCGCTCCATCCACTTGTACGGAGGCAACATAAACATAAAGCATAGTGCCTTCCAGGCCGATTGAAGTGTGACAGAACACTCCAAAACAGTGCACAGACACAAACATGGCAGTGAAGGCGAGGAATATATGAAGAGTATTTCGTCGCTTCGAAAGTGCCATCGTCGTCACCGAATAGAAGAAGAAGAAGAAGAAGAATCCTCATTACGAGTTCCATCACCTAAACCACTTGAGCGTGAATCCTAAAAGCCACTTCATCTGGAATGGCTACAATAATAAAGGACATTCATATGGACGACTCCCCTTCACCGGGGCTGGGGCCCCCCCTTTCAAACCCCTTGGCGTGGTGACGGTGTTTGGAATTCGTCTGTTATGACATCCTCCGCCACACAGCCATAGTACATGCGGTGAGCGTGTTTCAGGGGGCTAGGGGTGTCCGTTTTACGTCCAAGGATGTCAATGGTGGGGAGAAAACACTCTCACTTCCAGACTCCAGCCAGTGGTCGGACGGTAGGGCGGCTCGCTGCTAGCAAGCGCATCCCCTCTTTACCATCACCACCACCATAGGGATGTCCTCGCTCTCGCTATGTGTGCCCCAGCCTTTGTACTATAAGCCGATGCCAAGATGGCAAAATCTCCTCCATTTATAATAATTTATGTCTTGCAAATATGAATATGAAATGAGCTGTGCGTACGTGCAAGGGAAGGACTGTATGGCACCTCGGGGGTGGTTGGGATGGGGACGGTTGAATACAAGGCATGGCCATGAGATGGTGGGCAAAGTGAACCCTCCGCAGTGTCCGGCGGTGTATGGTGGTGTGGTGGCGTGGCGTGCGGATGTGTCGCCATCTTTCCTTTTGTTTCATTACACAGATCACTGTTGGCAGGGCTCGAGCACCACCCAGACCACCGGGAGAGGGAGAGCGAAGGTTGGCCAAGGAGTGCGAGTGTCGCGAGCAAATGGAGGATGTGCCCAGCGTGTGAGTGTAAGTAAATATGTACATATCATCGCCGTTGCATCACCAACGAGACACTGGCCGGCAGCA
>NC_064878.1:18144095-18146595 GCF_943734665.1 Anopheles aquasalis
AAATATTCGCCACATACAAAAAATATCTTGCAGCAGGCCCACAATTCAAAGACAATCGTAAATCATCGATTTATCGATGTTATTTGAAACATACATAGTAACATGAACATAACTTATTTATAAACCGACTTGAAGGATAGAAAGAGAGAACAAAAAACTTGAATTACAAAATTGAATCACCGCCCAATGCTCCTACACTATACACCAGCATAATACATTGTATTTAACGGAGCTATATGAAAATGAAAAACAAAAAACCAAAAATTTCCTTGTCAACACTTCGTCCACCACTCAACTCGTTGATTGTCGAAACCAGAAAGCACAATCGGCCACAATCGAAACCGACATCCTCACCTCACTAAACGCTGATCGTCGTCACGCTCATTCATCGCATCAAACGTCCCCGTTCCACCACCCATTCGGCCCCCCGGGGGGGTTCGTTTCTTAGTGCCAAATCGAGCGCGCATTCAGGTGCATCAGCACCACCTTAGTATGCTAAACTCACCCAACACCTCCCGAATGATTTTGCAACAAAACACTTTGTTTCACCTTTTTCGGTCCCCGGCGTCACCATCATCGTCATCGTGTTGTTACATGCGGCGCATAATGCACCAGTTTGGGGATATGGAGTCTTGTCTTTCGCTTAGAATTTGTCTTTTCGGCGATGAGAGCGATGAATGGGATTTCCTCACTCTCACCCCTCTGCACACCTTTTGGTGCTTTGGGGCCTCCGTTTTAGTCAGCCCTTTTTCTTCAGACAAGTGTCTGGCGTTGGCGCTGCAAGCGCAAACATAATGCCCCACATAATGCCAACAAAAACCATAGCATCCTGGTCCTGTTGATGGGAGTTGCTGCTACTGTTGTGGTCGTTGTTTTGGACGTTTTTGGCCTGCTGACTATTGTTTTTGGTCGTCTCCAAACATGTTTCGCTTTCGCCTTTCGTCTAACGTTCGCCGCCTAACGTTGACGTTCCGTGCAGAGAGAGAGAGAGAGAGAGAGAGGCTTCCTTCTCCGGGGTCCTCTAAGCACAAATCACGCTTTTCGGTTTCACTGTTGTGACGCCCTTGTGTATATGTGCCCATCCGTCCGTTAAACTGCACTTTCATCATCAACAACCGCCATCGCCATCATCTTCTTCCTCGGCACCACCAGCAAAACAGCAGATAAATCACGACACAGCACGGCACACGGCCAACATTGGCTGGCTGGCTGGCTGGTTGGCATCTGGCTTCTTCTGGTGGTGCGATGTCTGATGCAGCACCAGGCAGCATGATGATGATGATGCAAGCGAGCCACAAAAAGCTGGTGTTTCGTTTTACACTTCGAACAATGTGTAATGTTGCATTTTCCACCTCACCTTCGACAGCCCCCTGTCCGAGTGTGTGTTGTTTGTTTTCTGGTTTGTTGTCAGCTTTTTGCTCGCTTTTGCTGTTATGTTTTATGCACTGGTGCTGCTAGGTCGCGCGCCACCACCATCATCGTCGTCGCCGTTATCTGCCGTTCGAGGCCGGTTCTGCCATTCAACTGCTTTCCTTTCGTTCTTCGATTTCCTGCACTTCACTTCCCTGGCTTTACGATGTTTTTTGATCGATTCTTCAATGGCGCGGCGATCGAAGACGCAAGACGCGCTGGAAATGCTGGAACCAGCGGGAGAGATGATTAGTATCGGGGATTGAATTATGTACCGAGGACAGAGGAGACGGAGTGAGTGTCCGGAGTGTGCATTATGCGTGCAGTTGATGGTGCGCACCTGAGACCGACACCACTGCACCGATCGCACGCGAGAGAGGACGTGCTCCTTTTCGGTGGATCAAATCATTACCATCACCGTCATCATCATCATCATCGTTGTCGTCCCTAAGTGAACATGTGGAGGTGTGCTGATCGAGGCGGATAGTGTTGGGTTTCCCGTGCTGCACACCTTCGTGATTGAGACCCGCAAAGCAGCCGTTTCTTCAACTCACCTTTCAACTCCAAGTTTCTGTTCCCGCACCTCCAGCTCAAATGCTGTGTATAGATCGTGAAACTTGCCACGATAAGCCGCCTGGCTGGTGTGTCGGCCCACGCCGCTGGATGCAGCGAAATCGCGCCCTCGAAATCGGTGAACATGAGCATCGTCGTCGCCGTGCGTCGTGCCAATGTGTTAACAAGTGGTAAATGGATACAATTAATAAGACGTTCCGGGGGTTTCCCGAGAACGAGGTGTTCCGTGGTGAGATAAACGGTTCACCAAACATGGCCACGAAAGGGCCCGTATGGTATTACCGACCTCCTGCTGCAGAATTCGTACGATAGGATCGCGAACGTGAACTTTCTGAGAGTGAGAGTCAGAGGACAACAGGACTGGTGGAACAATCATCTGGATCCGGTGAGCAGTGCAACGCTGTGCTGCCCCCTTTGTGGTCGTCCAAATTTTGTACTTTTGTGGAGAGCCCACAGCCTTACCTTCCCTGCAGCGGAAACAAATGGTACCAAAATCGGGTACACCAGCGATCGCGAT
>NC_064878.1:18151595-18201595 GCF_943734665.1 Anopheles aquasalis
GGATAACATTTCAGTATCCCAATACACCCGATTGTCTTGCGGTTCCCACGATGGAAAGAATGTGCGATGACCGATCCAGAACAAGCAGATGCCATTGATACGCTGCCCATCAATCCCAGATTGATCCCGGGGCGCCGTTGTTCTTGTAATTGACAGGTTTGACTTTCGAACATTTTCGTTGGTGGTCAGTGTCGGCGCCAACGCCACGCCGAGTGTCACGTGACAACTCCCGGACGCGGTCACCCGGCGCCAAAACCGAACGGTTTCGTCTGAGATCCCTGATTCTCCCTTAAATCCGTCACGGATTCAAACCACACCGGCCGACCGACCGACCGTAGCCGCATTACATGATTGATTAGGGTAAACTAAGCGTGGCCGTGAGCCGTGGCACCAGGGGACACCGGTGGTCGGTGGCAAGACGATCCACCACGTGAGGAATGCTGGAGGATTTGGTTGAGCGATAAACGAAATTACATGCATCACCACAAGAGTACAAAAGTTCGTCACGCGTCACGGGTGGCTGTGTGCTGCGGCGGTAGACCGGCCTTGCTGTGTAATTTGATGATGCCACACCGTAGGATACGATGATTCGTTCAAGGAATCCGCAGCTTAAGACAGCGTTCCACGGTAGCCGCTCGGTGACACCAAACCCTAATTTGATGACCCGATGGTTTGGTTTTGGGGTAGAAGCTGAGGAGTTAGTGTCTTCATTTTTAAAGATTAAAAGGCGAGACGCTTGGGATGCGTTGGAGCGCACGGTCCCAATGGGAAATTGCGCATTCTCCAAAGCTAACTAGAGCAAGTGGCTGAAAGACTTGAGGCATTCCTCCGTACACACAGAGAGGGCACACAGGAAGTGGACTTGCAGCATTGAAGAACACTTTAGTAGAAGCTAATTTTGCTCTTTCGTCCTTCTTGACATTCGTGAAGGAATGTAGACCATCTTCCTCACTCAACTCAAGCGCCACAGGACGCACTGCACACATCATATATTTACGCAGCACTTCAGCACGGAGGATGTGTTCGCGTTGTGCCCTGGGGATATCCGCAGGCTCCTGGCAGGCTTCTTATCCAGAGAGAAGTCTTCGCTCCGCAGATGTTGCACCAAATCCTGCTCCCACGATCCCCTGGCACCCGATTAAGGAAGAGTGTGCATGTGCTGTGCAGCAAAATGGACGGCGTTTTTTTTTCTGTTCACCGTTTGTTCTCCGTTGCCCCGGCGAGCCCCTTGGCCGCTTCGCATCACCGGGAGTGTCCGGGTGCGCGCACCCATTGTGCATTGGAGGATTGTGCTCGCTTCTTTAATTATCTATGTTTGCCTTTGGCGCTCGCTCGCTCTCTGTCTCTCGGGCAACTCCGGAAGCGCTGTCCCGGTCGCTGGATGGCAAAAGCAGAAATTCATCCTTCCGGTTCGCATCCTTCCCGAAGCGCAAGCGTTGATTAATCATGGCGACATCCACCACCGGCATCGGCAAACGTACCGAGGGAATGGATGGGGCCAACCGAAGCAAACGCGCAGCGGCGCAGATAGAAACGAAAACAATCAACGCACCGTACCGCAGAGCCAGCAGTCAGTCCATCCGGTTTCTTGGTTGTGGCAGAAGCTACCTCATCCCTTGTGTTGTCGCTGCAAGAAGCGTGCGGAGAATCGGAGTCCGGGGGTACCGTACCAACGTTTGACCTTTCAATTGCAGATTCGCTCGAGCCGATCGGCCGACCGGAAGGACATCATTACGCACAGTGCACCACGTGTGTTATGTGTTCGTCTGCGTGTGTGCTGTGTACTGTCACACAGTGGCCCCAGGACACACTGCTTGAGAGGGTCGTCGTGGATTCTGCTACCGCTGGATCCTGCGTCCGGTATGACGAAGGAACAACCGGCCGACAGCTGTGTTGGGTATTCGTTTCCCGGGCGCTAGTTGGCAGAACTTGCCACCGCGTTCCTGTTGATTGATCATTCGAGGTTCGAATGAACCAAGGAAATCAATTAAAGAGAGAGAGAGAGAGAGGGAGAGAAAGCAAGAGATAGGGATTGGCATACAACTCTTGAGCTTCCAACCAATGTTCTGCCTCAGGAGGAGCGTTCTAAGTAACGCCCAAGAGTGGAGCAGACGAAACTCAAATCAAATCATTCCCGTCCAGGAAGACGGTCGGTTGCTGCCTGCGGCCAGTTGCTGCCGGCCATGATAGTTGGCTTTTTGACAAATGTACGAATTCCGTTCGTTCGGTTCATAGACGGTACACCACAATTAGCATTTGGAGTTGGACTTTTCTGCTCAAAATTCATTTCCATCTCGCTTCCTCGCTCGCTCTAGTCCAGTTCAATCTGGAGCAACAAACGGAATGTCAGCCGTACCCCTGGGGCCTTGATCCTGATCTTATTGGCCAGATTTGACCACTTCTTGGAACACTCACTGGTCCAGTGGCCACATCAGGCCATGTAGGCACAGCAGCAAACCCGGCTGGATGAATGAAAGGGAGTAAATGAAGCATAACACTCGGTTGCCATCCGTGCATGGCCATGTAGCGGTAGCTACGGAGAAGGGGAATGCGAGTCGCTTACAAGGCGCTGCGCTAAAGTGTGGAAATGGTTAGTCAGGCTGGCTTTGGAGTTGCTTGTGACTGCCAGTGAGTGTGTTTTCCGGTTGCCGTTCATCTCTGGTACAGTGATGGCACCATTAGCCCTTACTCCTAGTCGAGAATCAACGCGGAATAGCCAGCCAACGGAGACTTCCGATTTTTCGCCAATTAATATGCTTCTACGACCACGAAACACGATGAGTCTTCGTCGTTAAAAAGACTTTCTCCTTCGAATCGAACCAATGACTTGACAATACAATCAGGACCGCACGTGAATGGACGCCATTGCATCACTTCCCAAAGCACCTCGCCGCTGTTGTCAGTTTACTCTTTTTTTTCTCGGTAATCTGCTACTGCCTGTGGAAGCCACAAAACATACGGAGTGACTTACCGGGCATGTAAATGTTGGTGCTGAGCCAGGGCTTTTATGTTGTCCGCGTTAATCCAGCTCGCTGGGATAGGGTGTGACTTTCCACAACCGACCAATGTTGACAACTTAGCACGGGGCGTAACTGAACTTGCGTACGGCTCGTGCGCGCCCCAGGTTCGCCTCCTGCTCCGGCTAATCCTACGGTGACAATGGATTAATTGAGTCGCTTAATCCGCTTACAATCTCGGCTGGTAATGGGCGGGGTGGTTTCATTTGGTTGGGCCGAGGATTACCCAATGATTGAGATGTGATACCAGTTGGTTAACGGTTTTTTTTCGCTCTATCTTTTAATGTGCCTTTATGTAAATAGTTTGACTTTTTGATTGATTAAAGCCATTTAATTTATTCGTAAATTTGTTGTTTGAATGGAATTCCCCTATGTTAAACTATTTGATACGATCAATTACTCTAAATAATTCATTGAACTCTCACATTAACTTGGAATAAACTTCATCCGTGAGTGAAATTGTCCTCTGTTTTATGCAGTTCCAAAACTTTGCACACTTACAAGGCTTCATGGTTCTGGTGATCTTCAGTCGGTCCCAAAGGAACGAACGGAATTGAATCAACCGAATCAGTACGGTGGACGACCGGAGGAGCGTTGATCTTGAGCGAAACTGCAACCAGACCGAAGATCCGCTACTAGAAATGTGTAATTACATTCGTACGAATGACTCCACTCACTTACCACTCCCCTTGTGGTCGATCGATCGTGGCTGCAGCACCCAGACTAAGTAGCTTAGACAGTTGAATGGGTTTAATCCAATGATGGTGACGGGAGGAACACAACACACCATTTGGTTGCTGGTGCATTCAAGATTACGTTCTCCGGGAGCTGGTGCACCACCAGCAACCGCGTGAGTGACACTCAATTTGTCATCCAATCGCTGATAAGCATCGTAAGCCGAGGCGCGGCGGCAACCGCACACACTGCGCCGGCGGCACCACGATGGCAGTGGTGCGGCCATTGTTCGGACATGGGATTTGACACTTTCCTCCACCGCCTTTCTCGCCGCCCCTCCGTCCGTGACACGAAGTGGTTGCGAAAGCCTAAAGCAGCAGTAGCAGGAGCAGCGTGTTGCCTTTTTACCATGCACACTTCGTCGCTCCACCGACGATGACGATGACGACGACGACGACGACGACGTGAAGCCATACCAATGTCAACTGTTGCACCTTTTTGGGGGAAGGTGGTGAGCCGTGCCGAATCGTGCATCAAATGGCGCGCGTTATTTATTGCCGAACACCAAATGGCAGATGCAAGGGCTCGATACACTTGTTTGGTATCCTGAGTGTTTGATTTTTTTTCTCCATCGAACCTGCCCGAGTGCCTCATACCGGGCAGAAAGACCGATACCGAGAGCGACGTAGAAATGGTGACCAGATTTGCTAATCAGCTTACCGCGTCGGTTGTGTTGTTGTTCGCTTGGGTCAACCGTCTGCATAACTTACTTACATCGAGTTCTTTTTGTGTAAACCCACGACCCAGGCAGTCCATAAAGCCGTCATCTTGTCGGCGCTTGCCTGCTTCTTGAAGCTTACCGGGGTGGATAATGAGATGTGAACGGGTTTTTGGGTGGATTATCCTGCTCACAAAACACCCAAAATGCGACTGAAAGGTGGCTAATGGGCCGACGCTCAAGCATCATTACGAAAGACAAGACTGACAAGATGGCATAATTAGGACATTTCGACTGCCTCCCTGTGTCTCTCTGCTGACTGCTCTGCTCACTTCAATGCGACACCGCAATCGGCCGTCCGTGGAAGTGGAAAAGGAAAGCCGACGCTGCAATGTCCCCTTCCATGCCGTTCCCTAGTCGCAATCATAATTTTTGGCGCAAAACATTCGCAAACTTCAACTTCAAAAACCATCCCACCGCCTGTAAATCGTCACTTGCTACCGTGCGAATTGCTAATTTGGTGCGCGACCTTGGCTTCATTTCATAGCACCGTTCGTGTTTTTGGGAGGGCGGCCTGGGGACCAATTTGCGGACTTGGAGACCCGGTTGGGCGCACTTGGTTGAAATAACCGATTAACGTTGAAGATTACCGTTGAAGGCCGCTGAAATGAATGGTAATTGGTGCTACTTAGTCGCGCACTTGAGGTTGTAATGCGGAGAGTTTGCTTCGAGTGGTGAATCGTTCTTATTTTTTGGTGAGGGAGTAGAGGATTCAAATGCGATACCTTTCAAGCAAAAAATAGGATTTTATCTATTTAGCACAATTTGTGTTAGCCATTGTAAGTGCGCCGTGAGCAAGTACAGAACAATAAAAAGTATATTTCGATGCCGGAAATTTGTACAACTCTCCAGCGTCCATTGCAACCATAGATCCGGCACGATCATTAGCCAATTAACCTTTCGTGCCGGTGACATTCCAAGGCGGCTTCTGGTGCATCGCCACCACCGTCAATGTCAACCGACCGTGTAATCCCAGGGGTCGGATCCGGTCCCGAAAACTGGTCAGGAGTGGACATACTCCAGAACCTTCGCTTCACTGCTTCTGTCAGGTATTGAGCGGCAATCACAGAGGGCAATCGGATTCGGAAGCGAACAAGAAGCGATCAAAGGGGGCGAGGACGAGCAGGATTAAGACTCCAAATCCCAAGCGAGAGAGCGGGTCTCGGTAGTCTCGATGGATAATTACAAATTATGCGACCTTTTCGGGCCCAGCGAGTGCCAGGCCAGCCCTGCCCGAGGTAATCGATTGTCGCAAGGACAATCGGAATTCGAACACAGGACATTCGATGTGCGATGGTCCGGGTTGAATGGAACGACGAGACCGTCGCTGTTCGGGGTCCATTCGTCGCCAGTGAGGCATGTGTAAGCCACTTGAAGCAGACGATCGACGCTAGAGGGTGTGCTACAGAGAGAGAGAGAGAGAGAGAGAGAGAGAGAGAGAGAGAGAAAGAGAGAGAGAGAGAGAGAGAGAGAGAGAGCGGGAGAGAGCGGGAGAGAGAAGAAGCGCGGACCTTTCGCATCACAAGATCTAAGATCCGATTTCGCCGATCCCACTACTTCACTTTCCCGAACAATTGGCGTTTGTGGTTGAATGAACTGGCGCATGACGGAACATCGACGGAGGATTGCCGGGATTGTCCCAACAGGCGGCAGCAGCGGCATCGGCACTCGATGTGCAGCCTGTTGTCGTGCCATCGTTTGGAATGCATTGTGAGATTGAGAGACGGTAGCCAGCAGGACAGTTGGGGAGGGGTTTGGAACCTTGGAGTAAGTGGCCCGTTTTTGGAAGGATTAGAAGCAGATGAGACCGAAAGCAATTGCCGGAAGGGCAGGGGCTGCAACTGTGATATTCGGTTCAATTGTCACGCGGTGACCTGCCTGGGACACATCCTGGCTTGACGATAATCGGATTCTGCGTTGCTTACGGTAGCGTTGTTTGTTATTCGGGCGCACATAATTGTATTAAGTCCGGCTTAGCCCCCGAGAAAGTTACTTCACTGGGTTGTAATGGATCCTTCAGGAGCAATAGCAGAATTAGGGAGGGGGAATGCTGCTCTTTGCTGTCCCACTTTCTGAATGAATTGTCGAAAGCTCCGATGCGCTGGAACATTCGTTCAAGAAGTTGAGCACCAGCACCAGTTGTCAGTTGTCATTGGCTTCGTTTGGGCCACCAACGTTGTTTTCGACACAAAATCACGACCTTCTCGTTCATCACCTATCACGTGGGAGTCGGAGGTTCCTTCGGTGGTGCTCGTGTTGGTGTGCGTATCGATCAATCACTCGTCGCTCGAGCGATGATGGCCGCAGGGGTTAAAACTCGTTAGCTCCTAACAAACACGCTCCTCTTCGCTAGAGTTGGCGTACTAATTACTGTTTCAGACCACCGCAACCGGCCGACCACACACTCGACGATAATGATTTGAAACAAATTATTCAAACCTTGCCTGCCGGTAGGTTCCGGTACCTTTGGGAACCTAGCCGAAGAAGAATGTACGCAAATCAACCAGATTCCTGGATTGGATCACCAGTGGAGACACTTTTCGATCGGTTTCCCTTCCGTGGTTTTTTTTTTCTTGACGTAATCATCCCCGCACTGGCACACCTACGCTACGGGGCTACGGCTCAATTAGTCGGTTTTTGTCGTAGTCGTGCTCATCGCGCATCGTGGGACGTCTCTGGTCCACGCGACACACGATTCGACATCCGTATTTCGAGATGGAGAAAGAAAAAAACCGTCACGAGCATCATCATCATCTGCATCATCGGAGCAGAGGTTCAAGGCTCCCAAGCCGCCCCAAGACATTTCATGATGATGAGCCCGATCCGAACCAGATAATCCAAGCTGCCGAGCTGCGGGTGTTCGCGACCAGGGTGGTCCAGCGTATCATCAGCGTATTCCCGGCTGAAAACAGATGTTTCTGGATCGTCGGTCAGGCGCCACGACCGCCCTGGCGTTCTGGGCGCCGAGTGCGATGTCCTGCACGTCGTCGTCGTCGTCGTCGACTGCTCACGTCCGAACATCACAGCCAATTGTTATTTATGTAAATCCAAACACAACGTTAATCTCATGATGATGCTGCTCGACATGGCGGACCTTTTTGGTTTCTTCGGAATGCTGTTGAGGATTGTAGTCTTGGTTTTGGGAGACCATTCTGTGTTCTTGGTGCGTTTTGAATTTGAATATCCTCGTCAGAAGAAGCCCAACCTAAGTCTAAACCTAAGTCTGGAAGTCCAAAAAACCCGCAAAATCCGAAGCGTTACCGTTTGGAATACAAAAGGACTTCGCCGAACATTCGAGATGCTCCAGTGCCCTCTCGCAAGAATCTGGACAATCGAGACGGACGCGTTACCATACATAAATCGTGAAAATCAAGGCCTGGCTGCTGGTGGCACCACCGGCGGGGAAAGGGCACGAGAGCGAAAAGAGGAGCGCACTCTGCAAGCAACATAATTGATTATTATGATTGTGCACATAGAGAGACAGAGAGCTAGAGCGAAAGACCATGGTGGACCGTTTAGCTAGCCGTCCGTTCCGTTAGTGTCCGCGGTACGTCGCCCCCGGCACTCTCCCATCGTGGGTGGTAAGGCGTGCTGGGAAACGGCGTGCTGTGCTGTTCAGACTTTTCTTTGGGCCGAACGCCCACCACTGCAGGAGATGGCCACCCTGGTGAACCAATCCGCAATCCGCGGCCGCCCGCCTCAAATGCCAATTTATGGCTGTCCAACATAATCCGGCCGGTTGGTTCGTGGGGCACTGACTGATGAATCACGACTCTGACGACCATGCTGATGATGATGATGATGTGGTCATGATGGACGATGGGGGTGGTTGGTGACTGCCACGACGACGACAGCGATGAGCGAACCAATTGAAGCCACAGCCAGCGAGAGATAATTGGCCGCGCGGCCGTAGCCGTCTTCGGCCACGTTCGGTGGTGGTCCTTCATCCCTTCGCCTACACGCCGGAGTCGAGAGTGTTGCATTTCCGGCACCGCGTCGGCCGGGGGGGGGGGTCAATTGATGATTGGAAACCTTACCGCCCTTGCTGGGACGACCATTAGTGCGCCCACTCTCACCCGACGATGGATGTCGTGATGAAGTGCAAATTGATGGGACTTCAGGAGTGTGCTGGTGGTCGAGATGCGGCACCAGCCATTTTTCTATCTCCCCAAGACAAGGATTCAAAATGGAGTTTTGATGATCCTTTTGCAGGAAAGCGTTTACCCTTTTCCAAAAAGGTCAATTGTCTCACTTGCCCAAATGTTTTATGTGTGCGATTAGATGAAATGCAGATGTCGTGGTCATAGCATCTGTAGATCATTTGCATTCATCCACCTAATCGACCACCAGATTAGCCTATGTTGGAATCCTTAACTCACGTACGTCTTGAATTGGATCTTTAGAAGACGAGACAAAGCGTATGCATTAAAAAAAAGAGACAAAATTTGAATGGTGATAAAAAATAAACTATGACAAGTAATTGAGTTGTGTAAATAACATGTGGAACGGGAGCTTATCAGTTTATTCGCAAAAAAATGTACGTTATTCCGAGCAAGATTCTGGAAGTTACACGGCAATTTTGACATGGCAGTCGAAAACATGTTTGTGCACATGTTTTTCAACTCTTTTTGTGCATTTTCAATCAATTCCTTCTCCGTTTTTGCAATAAAATGTTACAATAGATCGTACGTTTAAAGATAGCTTAGAAATGTTCGATGGACAGCAGTTGGGAGACGTTGAGAGGCTTCACAATCTTCGGTATCACATTGATGGTATCGAGCCCTTGCCTGCTGCTCCTAGATCACTGGCCGGGACTTCCGCTTTCTGACGTGTTTACCCATGTTCGCCAGGTACTTCTTAACTGTTAGTCCAACTGCACCTACATCACGGCCAATTCTACGCAGCGATGTTGCCACTTTTTCCTCGGTCTCAGTAATCAGCATTCTTTTGATCGGTCAGAATCGTCGGCCGTGCAAAACCATGCCTTCTTGTGATGCTTTTATTGTTGGACAATAGCGCCAAGATCTTGCAGATACTGGAACGGCCATATCCGACACTCACAAAGTGTCACACGATAATCTCTTTGGACGCGTCAGGATACCAGTTTTTTTTTAAATGCGTAAACCTCGGAACGACGTTGCTTCGCTTTTTTCGCTATCACTATTAGAGTTCTACTGATAAAGCTTTAATATTTTGTCTAATTACTCATGGATAACTACTATTGATGCTGCATTTTTAGTTTCTGCTGTGCGATTGACGGTTTGCTCATGAAAAATCGGCAAATTTTGTCTCATTTTTTTAATGCATACGTTACCCAACTCATCCAAAGATTCTGTAGAGGCTGTGAATCATACGCAAAATCAATACATCTCCTACTGACCATTATCTCAACGGACATGACAAAAGCGTCTTATAAAGATAATTTGATGCAGTGACTACCAGTTTGCTCCACTCAAGGCCACAGCGTCTCGAGATCGCCTAATGTATTCCAACTCCACCAGCGCCGTCCTCGACACCGAGACCACTTGATAGGGCCCGCATTGGTCATGCTCAATTTATGCGCATCCCCTTCGCCCCTCCCCACCCCCCAGCAGACCTTAAAGGTCCCAAAGCGACCTGTGACCGCGACCAAATGGGAGGGCCCACCGGGGGCCGCAAAGGGTGGCAAAACAAATATTAAATGCAATTTTGCACTTCGTCACAATTAAATTAACGCACAATTCTCGTTTCGCGCGCGACGACGACGCACCTCCTCGGACCTCCACTATCTTCCCGGGGTGTGACTAATGGTGAGAGGTTGTGCAGCGCAACTTTTGGACACGGACAGTTTGCTGTGTTGTACACAGCTTTGCTGTTCAATTGAGATGAGAGACCAGGTCTTGCTGGTGGGGCCACCGGAAAGCCGGTTTTGAATCGATCGGAACAGCTTGTTTTGGGCGATGTTTAACGCGAATGGCGACAAGCCGGCCTCCAAACGTGGTGTACGGGTGATTAACATCGATCCTTCGATCGATCGGTTGCGATCGCAAACATCTTCTATAGGGACAGGGTCTGGTTTGGTTTTTCTTTTCCGTTCCGTTCCATCCGTCGGTGTCTGTTTGCGAGTTCGCGGAAAGCACCCTGCCAGTGAAGTGAATCGACGAAGCCGTGGCCTCGATGGGTGAGAGCGAGGCAGAGCGGTCGATCGGGGCGTTCGGCGAACAATTAAAAGTAATTTCTCTGAATAAATTGAGCACCACGACGACGGGGAAGGGGAGGAAGGAGGAAACCCGTTTGCCAGAACCGGTTGTGGTTTTCGTGGAAAAGCCTCGCGACACCATCCCAAAAATGGGATCCTCCTCATCCTGGGATGGATGGCCCGGATGGCCAAAGATGGTGAGAAACGCCGAGGCCGATGGGGTAAGGTGTGGCGAAGAAGAAGCAGCAACAGAACCGCCATCGCATACCCCCATCGGCTCACCGGAGATCGCGGCCGTCGTCGTCGGTCGTCATCAGGCGATCGGTTGGTATTTCGCAGTTTTGTCCGCGGTCAGGCGCAAGGCGGCTGCATCCATTTTCATTGGACAGACGACGCGAACGACGGATCGCGGATTGAATTCCACCGCAAAACGCTCAGCGCGAGTTTTCAGCCGCTGAGCTGAAGAGCTGAACAGTTTGGAATGAAACTAATGAACACATTAAGTACGCGTGAGCACGCACTTGACGATGGTGACGGTGATGATGATGATGATGATGATGCTGCATCGTCATCATCTTCTGCTCGCGGTGGTTTCGGTGCAAAACTCTCGTCGCTCATAATCTGTCTCATCGTCTCAGGCGAAAACGATTATGGCGATCGGCGCGTCATTAGCGGGCTTTTTAAGGAAGTTTTCCGAACCGAACGTACGATCAGCTGCATTTCGAAATTGCAATGCGTGCGTATCCGCTTTACACGAGCTCGCAACAAGCAGCGATGTTGCCTGGTGAATATTCTGTCGCTCAGCGACACAAAATTTAGTCGATCCTTAAGTAGTCCGACAGCTGGCTTTGGTAGCTTTATCAGGTAATCTAAATTGTTGTCCCAATACGTGGGTGTAGTACTAAACGATGCACTGGAATGAGGGCGACTGAAACGGACTGAAGGAAGTCATTAAGACGGCTTAAAAGGAATCTTATTTTACTCGAAGGTGTTATCACGTGATAGGTAAACGAAAACGAGGTCCTGTTCAGAATTTCCCGCTAAGGAAACTCTTCAATCGCACTCTGGGTTATAAGGTCTGGCTGGCAATTTAAATTTACAAGGATCTCAATTCGTAAAATTTTATTGATCGTGGTCAATACGCTCGGTCTTATGTTCTTATGTTCGTTCCTTGTTTGAATGTTTTAATGATGAAGAAAAAATTACGCTTGGTTGAGTTTATTCAATTTTTGATCTGCAACACACAAGCTTACGCTGATTTCAAACAATCGAAGACATTTAAAAATATCATAAATATCTTAGCAGTATTTTTGTGGATAAGTGTAATGGTTTACTAGGGCGAAATTTAGGTATCAGAAGTTTTTTTAGTAAATATAAAGCTATAAAATCTCCGTCGCTTTAGCCAATTTCTGTTCGTGTTCGAGTGTTTGAATTTCTAAGACACAATTTTCAAAGGATACTGTTACTGTTAAGCTAAGAGGAAGACGGCTTAGATATTTTCATTCAAGAATGGCGAATGAGACAAAAGCAGTGCAATGCTAGAGAATTGATATCGATCAAGTAATTGAAAGCAGAGAGTTACGCAGCACGACAGCCAGCCAGAATGAAGTTTTCCTTTCACTTCACTTCCCGAATGAGCTATCTTTAAACTGATATTATGGCTCACAACACTAGCATTCGATTGGCCAATCCGATTCGATCCTAGACGTTTTAATCGAAGCACGCCACACCTAATCTATCGACAGGTTAAAGTCAGCGAATGTTGTGAATTGAACGTTCACCTGATAAGCAATCTGTTTGCTGTTATCCCCAGAGAATCTACCACGGAAGGGGGCGCGGATATAATTGAATGTTTCACTTGACAGCTACACACGCAGACAGACTGCGACTCGAAATCCATCCAACAATATTAATCATCATCCACTTGATCTTGTTCGCTGCCATCGCGCGGCCAGAATACCGATCCCAAAGGGAACGAGCAAGTAATTAGACACACGCTTCCACAGCGCAGCGTGCACCGCTGCACCAATCCATCATTTGATGGTTCCCCTCCAACCTTCGGTTCTGTTTCTTCGTCCGGGTTCGTTCTGCTACCGATTCTCTCGCATTCTGCAAAACACTTCCGCGGCCCATCAACCGAAAGCGATCATCATCTGCGTAACTGCGAAGCGATTGCCGTCATCCAATCAGCAGATGATCCAGTTGCGATCGCCAAGCATAGAATGAAAGAGAGAGAGAGGAAAGTCCGCCGCCGTTCCCGTCGTCGGCGACATCTGAAGGCGGCTCCCCGCGATTCGAGACAACCTAACGACAGGCACCCTTGGTAGGATGAATAATTTCACTCAAAATCTTTATGATATATGCACATTTAAACGAGCAGGGCAGGGGAGAAGGGCTAAAGGGTGACTGTCGCTGGTCGAAGGTGATGCGAGTGATTCCGAGGGCGGAGAGGTGTGCCTTTGAGGGCGGGGGGCGCCATCAAAGCGTGGTACGGCGCCTTGGCATCGCCCGAACGCCAGCATCCGGCCACGGGATTCTGCAGAAAGCCGCCGGCCGGCGCCGCTGGCGGCAAGCATCAATCGCGAGCCCTCGCTGCGATCTTACGCAGAACCTGGCTGTCAATCTCGGTCTTAATCGACCACACCCCTCACAGGTCCTGCAAGTTCGCACAGTTCATCAGAAGGTTCATCAGCATCGGCGGCGCTGTCACTTGACGTTTGAGGTTAACTTGACGACAATCGGTTAATCAGTCTCCTGCTACTGGACAGTACAGGACCCAGGCATCGTTGCCATGTTTTGAACTAATTTGAAGTTGTATTAATATCCAACAAGTGTCGGACATTCCAACGCAGAAACAGGGATTACAATGCTTGGACGTTAAATTTTATGGATTCTGCACTCCAAACACGATGCAGCAAAGTCAGAGGCCACACTGTGTTGTGTACGATTGCAGGATCACGGCTTATGCAGATTTGCAGAAGACGCAAACCGAGTGGTAACATATGGAGCACTGGGAGCAGCGATGATTATCACTCGCGCGTCGGCTCATCATAAACGTTGGGCGCCGGTGCATGCGCCGGCATGGTTTTTGGGGAGTTGCTTTTAAGAAGAGTCCGCCGGTCACGGTTGCTACCGTTGGCTAGTGTCGGTTGCGCTTTGAAGGAACCTTTTCTCATTCAGTCAGTCAGGACGTGAGCACTGGTCGTTTGCCCAGAATATGATGCCGAAAGTGGGCCAAACTGAAATTGTTCCAAGAAGCACCCCGGGGAGAGATTGATCTTGCCGTGGAGCGACTTTACTGACGATAAGACAGTGTGGGAGCCTGAACAAATCCATGAACTCAGTTCGGCGAATGTATGCCCAGTGCTACCTTTAACGACTCAAGAAGTAGCCAGGAATGGAAGTGGTACTGGAAGTACTCTTTATTCGCAGTAGAACCTCACTAGTACAGTACCCGAACTGGAGAGAATTCGAGAAGCAAAGAACGGGAGCACTGTATCGCAAACTAGTAGCTGAGATGTCTGGACCAGCCTCACGGACAAGAGAGCGGAGCTGGGACTATTTTCGTTTGCTTAATTGTACCAACCGGCCATGGTCAAGCAGCCTGCGAACCTGAACGAAAGCTGGAGGATACAAAACAAACAAACAAACAAAACAAATCGAAAAGAAAAAATGTCACAAAACACACCGCCCCAAAACGGAATCGCTGCGAAGACGGCCAAGAGAGAGAGAGACAGAGGGAGAAGGGAGCACCAGAAAACAATATGTTACGAATTAAATGGAACAGCTCAAGAACACGGATTCAAGAGCCCCCGAAAGAGGCCATGAAGGAGCAGCAGCAGCAGCAGCAGCACCAGGAACAGAAGAACCTGAAGAGATAATCACACACGGCTGGACTGTCCCGGGTCCTCGCCGGTCCTGGCTCCAGATGCAGATCGCCGGCTCCGATCGACTCGACCTGTACGACACTCGTGTGTGTCTACGTGTGCCATCCGCGCTTTTATTCTTTCCCGGTGCCTAACAATCGCCGTGACAGTGGCGGCACCCGTCCGTTCGTCGCCGCCGCCAAGGATGTCACGAGGGGATTGTCCATTGGAATCCACGCATCGGTCAGCCGGCCGGCATTAAAGGGAGGGAAACATTTCGACGAATCGACATCGATTCGAGGATGAACGAGGATGAAAAGAAGGAGAGAGAGAGACGACGGAAGAGAGGACATTTGGCGAATGGGACGAGGAATGGCAAAGGGGGAGAATCCCAAAAGGTGATCGCGGTGAAGAGATCCCACCAACCAAACTGCCCGGGTTGGTTGGGGAGCACACGGCATGAATAAAACTCCTAAACTCCAGAGGATCGTCGCTAGGACTTGGGGACTTGACATCTGGTTTTTGGGGGGGGGGGGGGGGGGGGGGGGGGAGCGCAGAAAGATCCTCTGGCAAGAAGGGCACTCCCATCGCTGCCCCTCACGGAGACGATCTTGACGATCTTCGGTTTAACGTGCGCTGCTGCTGCTGCTGCCGGTGCCGTGGCGGTGGCGGCGACCGAAGAACATTCAAAGGAGAAAAATGTAGCGCCGGCGCCAGGCGCCATTCCTTATGCTGCTGCTGCTGATGGTCTTGTCCTCCGTTGTTTCATCGTTCGCCGTCCGCATCGTCCGGGTCCGGGTAACCGGGTCGTCGTCGCGGATTTTCGTGTCTTCTACCCAACTCCTTTTTGGAGCGCGAGAGGTGCATCGCTAAGGCGCCTTCTGTAGTACGCGTCCGCCCGCCTTTTATCGCAGAAACCATGTACGTTGCATGTACGGGATGGCCGGTACACCCTTTTCTCACCCCTCCATTCGGTGCCGTGCGCCACACAGAGCCACCCTCTTGTGGTGCTCCTGTTGCTGCTGCTGCTGCTGCTGCTACAGATCATTATGCATTCACTGGAGAGCGCCTGTGCGGTTCTGTTCTCGTGCTCTGTGTCTGATGCGCTCGGGATGTCGCGGTTGCACATGGGCCGTTTGCACTTATTAAATGAGACGCGCCATTGAGCGTCAGATTGGGCGGCTTTCGGTGTGGGTTTGTTTTTTGAAGATCCCAGGATGGTATCGCCTTGGCGCCGCCGCCGTGCGTCCTCCTTTCGGGAGGGGTGCGTAATGAGCAACGGAGCGTACCGTAGATCCGCGCGCACTGCAAAGAAAAGGCTGAAAGTGAATCTTGCGACGCGTAAGCCGCGAACAGAGGGCATCGCATGCTGCGTTTGATGATGCGGCATGGCAGTGCCATAGAGGCGGGCACAGGCGCTTCCATTTATCGCTTTCGTGGTGGAAGTTGAAGGATAGAGGTGGCTAGATTGATTGCTAGGGCGATCTTGGGGGTTCAAGCAACTTATAGGAAGTCACCGAAATCTCGATCGCAGGATTCGATCGGCAAAAAACTGATAGCACAGCAAGGTAGCGCCAATCTTTGGTGACTCCAAAGAATGCACCAGCACCGGGCCGATTAGCATGCCGCGATTGTCACGAAACGCACCCCCCCCCCCCCCCCAAATCCATGTCGCTGGCAGGTCCCAGCACCTGCATTGCGCAGCGACAATTGGTGTCGAATCACGAAGGGGCGAAGCCGACGAGCGCTGGTGCCGCTCGATTTTCGTGACGCAGATGCTTAATTGATTATCCGATTGTGATCCGATTCCACAGGAATGGTCCGGAGTTGCCCGCCCCGCCGGGGGCCTTTAAGAAACCGTGAGTAATTATCGTCGTTCGTCGCTGACGCCAGACGTCGTCGTAACAATTACCTTGTGGAGACAGCGGTGCAGAAGCAAATGCAGGTCGCAGGGCTTCTGGTATTCGAGCTCCACGGTGGCATTTGGATTGGATGGGGGGATTTTGGGACCGAGGTCGGTGCGGTCGGTGGCCATTGGTATTGTAAAAGTGAGTTGGAATATTTATTGGAAAGAATTCGCAGCTAGAGTAACGTGTTTGCGGTTGACAACTGTCAGTATCGTTGAGTTTTAAGATCTTTCCATCTGTTGTTGTAGTGGAATGTTATCAGGATATGAAAGCCCATTAAGTCATTCAAAGTGTTTTATTTTGTTCATTTGGCATCTGTTAAACATAAATGGTGGGCAATTTTTCTAATTTAACATTGTAACAAATATTTTTATTCGGTACAAAATTGGATGTTTCGTTCTTACAAACTATGCGATGCCAACGTCGTTGATTTTCTACTTCCATTTGAAAAAATCGGCTACAGAATCGCATCAAACGCTTATTAAAGGTTATGGTGAGCATGCTTTCTCTGAAATACAGTGCAAAATGTGGTTTGAATGATTTAAAGTAATGATTTTAACGTGATTTTGAAACGAGCATCGCGATCAACCAGCGAAAATGTTAGAAGACACCGAATTTCCGGCCTTATTGGGTGATCTAATGATCATTACCGACAACAATTAACCTTTTTTTTAACCGAGAGTTAGAAGAAATTGAACGAAATATTAAAGCTGATAAAATTGACCTATTTTGCTCGATAAAAATGCTCCACCGGCCAAAGACACGGTACAAAGCTTCAATTGGAAACAATTACTGCATGTGGCTTACTCCGAGCAGACCTGGCGCTATCAGATTGCCATTCATTTCACGAAAATGGATGGGTGATTGGTTCAATACAACAGATTGGCGGTTTTTTTTTCGCTACCTATCCATAAGTTGCTTGAGAGATGGTAAAAAGGGGTAGCGAACAATTGTAATTATTTTCGAGAATAAATGTTTCTCCATTTACCCCAAAATAAACGCTTTTTTCTCGCAAAAAAAGGTGGGAGGGACTCCATTTGGTTCTGGTGTCCTTCTAGAGCTATCCAACTCCGATTAGTAGATAGTCAAGTTTATTGATGAATCTTCTCATTTCGTTACTTCGGAAAGCGATCGTTAAGGTTATTCTCGAAGTTTTAGCCCCTTAATTCCCAGTTATTTTATGGATCCCAAAAGATCCCTGGACGGTACAACACTGGTCCATTCTATCCTTCACGCAATCAGTGCAACCGCATCATCAATCCGCGTTTCACTAACGCCCAGCAAACCGTCGTGACGTTGGCCAAGTCGTCGACGTCGCGTCATCTGGCTGGCCCTAACTCTGATGTCGATTTGATGATCCGTCGACCGACCGACCGACCGACGGACGGACGGCAAAGGTGGCCACCGAAGGGAGTGGTAGATATGTATCGCGCAAAACTCCTCATTAGCGATGTTTTTCCGCAGTTTTATGCGTTCTGCTCCCCAGGTTTCCTCGGTCCTCGATTTGTCAACTCCCCGGTCCGTCTCCTCATTGCCTAACGGTTTACGGTTGGTCGGGAACCAAAAAAGATATTATCATCTTCTAATGATTGTTGTCTCCTTCCGCTCAACGGTCGGTCGGTCGGTTGGTGTCGTCACTGCCACCCGGTGTTGAACCATTTTAGAGGGAGAGCTCCCTGTGCCCCCCATCTGTCTTCTCGTGGCCTCTAGCGGACGCTGGTGCATTTGGTGGGTCCGTTGGCGGCCAGATCAAAACGGACTCGCACGATGGACGTTCGTTCGTTCGTTCTGTATCGTGCGAGCTACCGGATCATTGACGCATTGACATCGGAAGTGCTCCTCAACTGTGTACTTCCTGTGAGGTGGCCTGTGAGCCGTAATTCCCGGCGCACGATGGGCGGTCGCCGGTTTAAAGTACGGATCACGATTCCAGGCGTCAACAAGGAGACCGCCAACCGCTTCCGACGCAAACAACTCAATCGCGTATCGCGTGTGGCCGTCTTATCCGGTCAATCGAGTGAGTTCGAATTACCTTTTGGGCAATGCGCGGATTCTCGTCGCAAACGGATCGCTCTAATCCGTGGCGTATCCGTTTACAAAAGGTAACTTCGGGCTGCGCTATCTCAAGTGAAGATCCGGCGCGAGTTCACTTCAAAATGAGAACGGATGTGAATTGTGTACCCCAAAAGACCCTTGGTTCCAATGGCTTGCGTAGCGATGAGATAGTGACACGGTTCTCCACTTGAAGACGCCTTAAAGGCAGGCACAGCACCAAGCTAATTTCCTTCAATAACCTCAATCTTTGGGCAATATCACTCGAGATTCGACCGCGCCCGTCAAGTGTCCCAATTGTTCGCCACTCCACTACCATCCTCCACCTTATGCTGGGACCTAACGCTGCATCTTATCTCTAGTTCACTCCAAGGCATTCTGCTGTACGAGTGCGACGTACCACGCTGCGACCTTGCCTGGTGCGTTGGTGTTATTACCTTCCCGTCTCCCTGCGAAAAAAAGGAAAAACTCTCCACCAAACAACACTCGAGATGTCGTAGATTGTTCCGGGGTCACATAGCAGGGGCGAGTGCGGGAGTGTGTTCGCCAAAGGACGCCGCGTTCCAAGCGATACAACACAAAAAAAAACCGATCCCAAGAAAGAATGTCGCTTGAAGGTTCCACGGTGGTGGTGGTGGTGGTAGATCCGGCATACTCTTCTCGGTCTCTAGGTGAGTTTTTGGGTAAAAAGAAAGGCCAGGGGGTAAATAGCTGCGACCCCAATGGTGTGCTGGTGTGTCCTTTTACATCCTCTCGAGGCGCGACGCGAGCAAAAACCAAGCTCTTGGTTTGGTCTTGGTCTTCGCCGTCGCCGTCGCCGGCCATTGTCGTCTGTCTGTGTTGTGCTTGGCGAGATTTTTTGGCAAGTGCCAAGTGGCCTAGACTGAGACGATTCTTTTGGGTGACACACGGGACAGGGGAGAGGAACACTCGAGCACACATTCTCTCTTTCTCCTTGAGTTCTTTCTTCGCTTTCTTGGCGCGTGTGAATGGAACGTCTTAAATCGCGGCATTCACCGTGGACTACCCCGGGGGCCATTCCATGCTGAAGAGGGTACTGCTGCTGGTGGTGGTGGTGATGCTGAGCTGATAAAACGAAAAGCGAAAGAAGCGCGTAGAAATCTTGTGACACACCACGAGCAACAAAATCCACGGCGACGAGGTACCTCTCGCAATGACTCCCATTTTCCAGTCTCCATTCCGCCACCCCTTCTTCAGCTCTCGCAAGAATCTTCATTATTGTGCTCCCCTAACAACTCTCTAGGACACGATAGACGGCGAGCCGGGCGCACACAAAAAGTGCCGAGTTTTCTTTTGGAGACACACCAAGCGTTTTCTTCGCCTAAAAGCAGTTTCCTCTTCCATTTTTGTGGTGTTTGCACGTTTGATCCTTACGGGGTATGATGCTGGTGTCCGGGTGGTGTTGCTCTTGTGTCGCGATAATAAAAAAGACCCCCGTCTCACCCTCGCCTTCTCCCTCACTGTGGAGCTAGCGGAAGTCTTGGTAACGGCCATGCGCCATGATGCTTCATGCACGCCACAGCGTCAAACAACGCGAGTTCTGGCTGGCCGACATCAAAGCGGTCTTGTGGTGTGGTTCCTAAGTTCCGGTTTTGGTTACCTTTAAACACTCTTTTCCCTTGTGTGTTGAATAGCCTTAACCGCATGGTGCTACCGTTACTTGGTGCTCTGAATTGTATGTTCGATTGTTATTGTCCCCGTTCCCGATGTGAGCAGATCTCTTCATTTCAATCCCATTCCCAGGTGTCAGACAATTGGATTCGGTGTGGTCTAGAACGTCCTCTCCGTCCTCCGGTCACGAGCCACGGTGGCCACTTCCGCGTGCCCCTTTGAAGGATGTTATTTGCTTTCACTCGGCGAAATTAAATATCTCTTCTCCGGTTTTAAGACGCACCGTACCGTAACAGGGCCACAGGGTGTGGTCTCTTTCTCTTTCTCTCTCGGTGATGGACTCTCGATCATACACGCGTTGTTGCAGGCTGGCATAATTTCAGCGACAAAACGCTACCAGCGCATTCCAGTGTTTTTCGTCGTCGTTGTCGTCCGTCCGTACGAATTGGCATGTAATTATCGAAATCGTAGCACCGTAGCGAACAATTCGGTGACGGACTCTGACCGCAGCGCCTTGGGACGAAGGGAACTAGGGCGCAGCCGTTAATAATCGGTTTTCGTGTACGGTCAAGACGTGGGCCCGGTTGCTTCGAGCGCAACAATAGGACCTAAACACTTTCGACGAAGGGACGGACGGGCTCTGACCACTAATAATGGTAGTGTGTGACACACCAACGACGGTGATCATGTAGCGTTTGACATCCGGCTAGGTTTTCCCTGATTTATCTCAGGGAGCGCCAATCGTTGGACTTGTGTTTGGTAGAATAGCGTAGCACGGCGGCTATTTGAGCCAAAACTTGTTCAATAGCCCTAAATTCTGTTATTCGTTATAAATATGATTGATATTCGATGTACAACCGTAAAAAAGTAATGTTTTCTAGCAAATTCCAGCACATATTAGCAAGAAAACGTTTTGTTCTTGTCATGAATCTGCTCCTCTCTTACTTCTCTAATATCTGTAAATTTTTCTTGCAGATCGCCCATTTATAGCGTTGGCCTTAACCAAAACGTAAAATTTACTCTAGATTGCAACCATTTATCATTAGCAACGTTGACATCATCCACTTGATATCGGAATTTATTCATCTTCGCTTGAAATTTGCTTAGCATCTCGGAATTTCCTTACAAACACCTTCGTTTTGCCTACTTCAGAAAGTCACTCTAAAAGTTGTGCTAGTTTCTTCTCAACATATTGAAGTATGTGGTCGTAAACCGTCTTGGAGCATTTTTTAAGTATCGCCCAGTATTTTAAACCCAAATATCGATAAGAAACAAATGGAGCAGAAAGCACAGATTTCACAAAAACATCGAAAAATCGGTAAAGAGAAACCAGGTAATAATTTCGACTGGCTTTATAATCTAGAGACCTTACTCTTTCAAATGCTGTCTGAAATTGCATCGGGCATTGCAGGGATTTTGAGTAAACTGAAGTAGAGATAGTCACTTTTTTCATATGATTTTGGGAAGGTTCATTTTTGATAAAAAAGCCACGATTTTTTTTAAACTTCAAACCATAAGGAGCATTGCAAAATATTCTGCTAATCCTGTAGATGTTCGTGCATACCAAAAACAAGCTGTTATCTTGACTATAACTACTTTTTTTTACAAGAATGGCTCGGCGCACCTATTTCAGCTATTTCTATCGTTTCCAGTTCACGGCTAAAAATGTTAACTTAACAGAGATGTGTAATCATTGTATGGATTCTCTATAGTAGTGCTGTTAAGTGTGTAACATTTTAAATTTACTAGCAGGGCAAAATTTGAAAACACAAAAAAATCATGCTCGGGATTTTCGGTCTGGTTTTTGGCTCAAATACCCCCCTGTGCGACGCACCTCTTTAGGCGGTTAGTGAGATGTTGACGTAAGATCCTTTAGAATCGAGAAGTAATTTTGGGGTGGGAATCTCATTCACGGAGCGAGACTCTGAAACAGAATTAGATCCACAAGAACGTGTCTAATGTTCCCCAGAAGTGCCGTCGAGAAGTGGCTCGAAGAAATGACAAGACGCTTTCGGCTTCCCAAATGCCGGATCTCATCGCGTGAATACGAGCTAACGGTGAAGAACGGCGTGAGCGTGAATCTGGCCCCGGGCCCCATCATCACGCACACAGACAGTCCTGTGGCGCACGCACTGAGGTGTGCAGTTGAGCCTTGCGGTTATGTCCCATCCCACATGCCCAGTATTTATGTTCGCAACGCGCGCGCGGTGCCCTAGTGGCGCTGTGGTGCGGTCATAAAAAAAAAACGGTCATCCCCCACGACCAGCAACGACCTCCGACTCCGCCCCCTCCCCCCGCCTCCCATGTACACAATGGACCGTCAAAGCGAAGGAACCGTTTCATTAGGCTGATTGACGGAACGTATCATTCGGCGGAAGGTGCGTGAAAAGACATTCACTCCTTTACTCCTCCAGGGCCAGTCAGACGCATCCCCGGACTCACGGTGTGTGCAGTACAAGACCCCATCCTTCCTTTTGTCTCTCCTTTCTCCCTTACAATCGAAGACAGTAGGACGGTGCCTGCGGCTGAGGCGGAGCACAGCTGCTTCTTCCCTCACCAACCAAGCGACTCCCTGGCGCTGGTAGTTGGTGGCCGTTCGTCTTTAATTACCGGCGGCGGCGGTGGCTCGGGAAGTCGGGAAGGGATGGGCTGGAAGTGGCCAATTAAAATGGTCTCAATTCAGTGGCGTTTTCCTAGAAATTGGGTGACAATTGGGTGCAGCGTTGACGACGACCACGACGACCAAGACGACGTCGAGTGCAGCGCGCGGTGCATTTGCGTTCTCGCGCCGGACCCCCTTCCCGGTCACGGTTCGCCGAACGTGAGCGGACACACACTGGACCGCATTGTGCTGCTGCTGCTCCATCGTATCGCACACACTTTGTTGCTGATCTTGCTGCTGCGGCCCGTGGATGACCGTTGGGATCGAGAGCTGCAGTTCTTGTGCGCCGGATCTTGTGCGAAGCCGGCCTCGGAACGGGGCAATGTGCTCATTCCGGAGCGAATGCCATTTACTCCTCCGGTGGTACCGGTTAGCGTGTGTCTGTAGCAGGGTATTTAGGTTGCGAATAGGAGTTTTATGGATCGGCCGTGGATGCCACCGCACCGAACGTTCAGCAATGTTGAGCCGAATGCGTTTTGATGACCAAAACTGGTGTGGCTTACTGCGGAGACAACCGTTTTTGGCTAGAGTCCGGGAGGACGTGCAGTTTGTTGGGGCGGCTTAGTGGGTTTGATACACGATGATAGAATGCCGGTGGATGATGATTTCTTAAGGGGGTGGCTTCGGTATTTAATTTTTGTTTGTGACATATATTTTATTTCCATTTTTTCCCGAATGGCCAATTGGGCCAATTGAAGCAAAACTGACAAAGTTATAGATTTTTGAAAATTCGCATTTCATACTAGGATCCATGCAGATCGTTACTTTGAAGAGCGTTTCCCAAAACCAACGTTTTCAAAGTTGGTGACCATCGTACGGTAAAAACTACTGGGCTGATCGATCCAGGTAGTTCCTTCGAGATATCATGAAAATTGTTGATACTTTTTATTTAACAATTATGTAAAGATCGTTTTTATTGGCAAGCATCACATTTTCAACTTCAAAAATCTGCCAAAAATCGAAAAATAAGAATATCAACAAAATCTTAACGGGGCTACCTAGATAAACTTATAATCTTTCTAACGAATATCGATTTGTATATTTCAGATGACCCGTCATGTCACTATGATGGGCACCGTACAAAGTATCTTTGCGGCGACATGCCTACTAAAATTAGATGCCACGGATTAATGTTTCAATTAATGTTGCTCGAAACAATACCAAATATTCTTCAAAAGTTGTAGATTAGTATGCCATTTATTTAAAATAATAAAAGTAAATGGTAACGTCCCAAAAATTCGTCAAAAATGAGCCATTTTTGGCCAGAAATTACCGGAGCCAACACCGGCCATAAGAGTAACGCTGAGGCTCTAAGATAAGCGCCATCCAGGATGCAAGGATGGAGTTCCAATGCAGCCATCCCGAACCAGCACCATCGTGGCATATGCTGCTGCTGCCGTTTTGGAGCACACGAGGTCAATGCAAAGCACTGGCGCCGCCAGTGCCGATGCACCGAAGATCGGAGGCGCCATTTTGTGGCACATTAAATCTCATTAAGTAACAACGGGAATGTGTGAGGAGTGAGGAGCAGCGGCCTGGTGGTGGCATGTGAACCGCGGAACTACGGGCGTGAAAAGAACCTCTTTTTCTGTTTTTCCTTCTAATCTTATGGCTCTTTCTCGTTCACTCTTTTGAGCCCTTCCGCTCTATATCACTTCTGCCGCGAGAGTGTCTCTGGCGACGGCGCAAAGGGCCCCGGGTCGGGTGCACAAGGTGCCATTTGTCCCCGGTACGACACAAACCCCCTCGAGTCGTCGTCCTGGCATGTGCATTCAAATGCATCGCTGTGTTTATGTGTGTGAAGCGATGCACTCGATGCACGCTATGCCTGCTTTGCCAGGCATAAGCATAAACATCCGCATGGACTCCGCAAGCCGGGAAGCCAACGCTCCTTTTGCGTGCATCATCCCACTCCCATTGGGTACCTTAGAAAGGCCATAATGCAGTTCGCTCTGTCGTTAAGGTGCTCCGGTGTGTACGTACACGTCTTATGTCGTCGCATGTTGTGGAAATAATGGCTAAATAATGAGCTAGCATAGGGTTACATTACACACGCAAACACACAAGCGAGCGAACGACCGGTGAATGCACCTCAGTTCCATCGGGAACGACGAACAATATGGTAGCACAGTACCGTCGTCGTCGTCGTCGTCGTCGTCATCGACGTCATCGTTGCACATCATCATCACGATGCACCGGATGCAACCATTCTTCTTGCTTCTTTCGCTTTGTGGCACCGGAAGTGCACCAGGGGCGGAAGGTTTGCCGTGGTTTGTGTCCTTCCGATGTCGATGCACCGCCTCCGGGATCAAACTAACTCTCAGCTTCCTCAGCGAGCGTCCTCACGGGGATTAGGTTTGTCACGAGGAGCGTTTGCTCACCTCGAAAGATGATTCGATGCGTTTTGCAAGGTGAGTTACGCCATCTTGTGCCCCGTGCAATGGCTACCAGGGGGGGAACCAGGGTTGCTGGTTTTGCGGTTACAACGTCTCCAACTCCGGTGACGGGATCGATCGTCGTCGTCATGTTGTCCCTTTTTTGTTCTCCATCGTATGGCCTGGAGTGCACTTGTGCCACACGGATGCATGTTTAGAATTGACGTAGCTAATAACAATTCCTTTGTTGGAGGTTTGCTTGCACTCCGGGTAGGTTTATGCCTAGCGGAAGCGAGACCATTCGCATTGATGACGTGCATTCGGTGTGCGGTATTAGGATTGACTGTTTAGAGCTGCGGAAACTGTTCGTGAGATTGTGGATCCTATTTTAAGACTAGAATTGCCGTGTCAGAGCAGCGAAGGCTGCTGTCAATCGCAACTATCTAGTCTTGTTGTCAATCTAGTATTCTCCTACTTTTGAACTTAGCTAATGTTGGCGTCAATGCTACCAAAACAAACCAAGTCTACTATCATGGGCGACAGCGATGGAAACGTAAAATTGAAACAACAGAGAATTGAAGCGTTCGATGAATAGACTTAAAAGGAGCAGAAGGTGTTAAACAAGACGAAAGGAATACGGATAAGAGTAAGGCGAACAGACTGACACGAGACAAAGAATTGTGGGAATAGACAACTATATCCAATTCTCGATTCTTTTCTTCTACTTATCTATGATTTGTTGCTGACTGTGTCATCTATTAGTTGTGCTGACGTAGTAATAGTGGGGCAATAATAGTATCTACACTTCATCTAAGCTGCTTCCTTTCTATCTGCACTCGCTACGTCAAAATTGACTTCGAAACGTGCTAGCAAAGATCTCTCAAATTCGCACACAGGACATAACTCTTCACAAAAAAGTGGCGATCATCTCATCATTTCATCACTTTTAGAAGGATTCTCTTGACAGATCCATTACAAAAGGGCTCATCCTTCATTCTCGAAGGCTCGGCTTTACTATCGCAACTAGATGAAGATGAAACTGATCTACATGCGCTCGTTTCGCACTAACGGTCTCGCACACGTTCCAAGCATCACTGGCACACCTAGAGAGGTAACATCCAGCTCTCCTCCGTCTAAGGCTAACCAGAGATCTTGACGCCTCACCAGAACCGATGTGGATCATATTTCCTAAATCCTAGACCTCGGCCGGTGTACCGCTCTGTGCGAATAATAAGCTCTAGTCACCGTCACGTGGCCAACACTTTCGGGCGGGCCACCTTGCTCCCTTTTCGACGCTGTCAGGTCTAGCGATGAAGGCACCGGCACTAACCAATGCTGCGCTTTGACCCAAAAAAAAAAAGATGAAAGTTCTGTACCGTCGTTTCGCTGCTCACTTGTCGCGAAAAATCGTCCACCTTGCTCGCTGATGCCAAAAGATGAAAAGACAGCGCGTCTAGGGCAGCAAGTAGTTGCCGCCTTATGTCTTTGCCTTCCTTGGGATATTCAAACTGAAGAACAGAAGATAGAGAGAGAGAGAGAAGCAAGTACCGGACAGGAGCAGTAGACTCCCCTTTTACTTCGTGAACCTGGATCGTGGTGGTGGTGGTGGCCCGGAATGAAACCCGATAGGCTTGTCCGTGCCCTCCGGCATGGCCTTCTGTGCCGCCTCGTCATAAAGTGCCGCTCGGCTAATGCTCAACCATTATGCTGATCGGCGTCACCATTTTCTAACGCTGTTTTGCTGGTGCTGGGCTGGTGGTCGGTTTTTGGCCCTTTCGCCTTTGAGGTCCTTCGCTTCGGGTCTTCGTCACCTCGGTTCGTCAAATTAAGTCCGAATTAAGAATGCGAAAGAAGGCAGAGGCGAAGGTCCATCAGCCCAGAAGTGCATTCGCATCGTTGCGCCTGGCGGTGACCAGAAGACCAGATCTCTTCCACCAAATCCCCTCGTTTTCGCTACAGGAACTCCACTTCTCCTCTGATTTCTGATCCACATCGCCACCGTCACCGCTACCGCACGGCGTATCTTTAATCTTCCGACAACCAACGACCAACGACGACAATGGTTTGGGGTCCGAAAGGGTCCGAATTCATTCATTACCGTCAAGTGCCCTGGTTCCGGGAGCCGGTACGCGATGCGCAACGCAACGCAATCCGCGACGACAACAATACTGGCGCAAGCAACAAAACAAATGCGCCGATGAGAAACGGATGCTGGCAAAAACAGGAAAACTGCTGGAGGCTGACCCCACGGGAGGACGAAAGCATAATGCAGCTCCTTGAATGCATAAACAACAGTCTCCGCTCCGGTCCGGTCTCCGCTCGGCCCTTTCCTAGCTAGGAGGGGCGGCAGTGGTCAATGGAAGCACTACTGAGACTGAGTGTCCGGTGGCGACCACGACGACGACGACGATGAGGACAACGAAACCACAGACTGGCGCGCAGACTGCGGTCCTGCTGGTCGGTCGATCTGGTCGGCTCCTTCTGGGACTCGGAGGGGGTGGCGAGAGAATGCGCTGCGTGGCCGGTGGTCGCCAACTTGCTTCGTCCAGTCTTCCTTTCCTGTTCCTCCTTTCCAGTCCCGTGGCGTCTGTTTCGATTAATCTTTCCGCCGACCCAAGCTCCATTCTAGTCGTCCTTGTCGTCGACAACGGATCCTCTACCCCTCGTCGCTCTCTTGCCTGCTTCCCCTTTAGAGCTAATCTCTTTCATTAGGCATCGCGCGACTCGACTGCACGCAACCGGACTTGCTGGAAGATGAAAGGATAATGCCGCACTCTGCTTCGCGAAATTTCACTTTCCCTCCTCTCCCGGTTTGGTGTTCCCGGTGGATAGTGATCGATCACGCCAGACTCTTTAGCAGGCAACGTGGCAACGTTGACATTGCTCGTTCGTTCGTTCGTTCGTTCGTTCGATCGGTCTGGCGCGTCATGTTTGACGTATTAGAGGGTTCTCTCTCTCTCTCGAGAGAGAGAAAAGCTCTTCACACACCAGCGGGGCCCTTTGTTCCACATCTTAATTACGTGTATTATTAAATTAAATAAATCATAAAACCGTTCCACCACTGGAGTTTCCTGTCAGACGTGCCGTGATCCGGGATCGAGAACACCGACGCTGCCACGAAAGCCCAAGAGGGGCAGGAAACGGATCATTCATCACGGATGGCGGTGCACAACAAGCAGCCGCGGATCACCAGCATCCAGTCGCCACTTTGCGGAGGGCTGCCAAGCCTGAGCCTCCAAGGACCTCCACGGTATCGAGGAGCAACTCTTTGATAACGGATCGCACCGTACAGGCAATGTGCGCATGGGATGTGAGATCGCGGATAACAGGAGGAGGAAAATTAAGGACCCTCGACGAACCCCCTTGGCGGCACGTGCTTTGCATTTCGCGTCCTCCGGTTGTCGGTGGGTTGTTGGTGGATTTTTCTAGTTTTCGGGTTCGTAGCAGCACAAATGTGGGCAAAAGAATTGTGTTGTGCGTTTGTTTAGATGTAATTCTGTGCCTTAGTGGAGGTGTGGTGCTGAATTACACGCATTGCCTGTACGATTAGGGTATGATTATGGTGGTTGGAGCCTTTTTATTCATTTGGTAAATTTTAAACTTAAATTGAGGAGCATTGCTGTTCAATGTATGGGGGCCAATTAGTTTGAAAAGAGTTTCACAGACACAATGATTTTTTCTGCTGTTTTTTTTCTTGTTTTAATATCTTGTTTATTCTTGTTTTAATATTCAGTGTTTTAATATCTTGTGGAAAGAGTCGAATATCCCGGTTTTGTGCATAGTTGTTTTGTGTTTGTCGTAATGCTTCACTGCAATCTCATGTGGTTCGTTTTGAATCCTGATTTTAACATAAATTTGAGCGCACGATGCAAATGAATTCATATAGTTCATATGAGGAGAAGTCCCTTATCTAGATTAGATAAAATTGGTTCTGTTTGTGCCGAGAGTTAAGTTAATGTTCTCTACTGATAAGAAGAGGCTAAAGTTTTGTTTTTTTGTGACATTTATTTTTTACATTTTTTCAGAAATGCTGAACCTTTCAAGAATATTGTGTAAAATGTTTGGCTCAATCGTGAAACTGGCAATGATATAGATTTTTAGAATGTGTCCCTTAATACTTGGTACAATGCAGATTGCTTCTTCTAGGAGAGCGTTTTCCAAAACAAATGTTTTCAAAGTCAGTGCCCATCGTAGCATGAAAACTACTGAATCAAGCGAATAAAAATATTGAACACAAAATCTGTACATTATTTATAAGGTAGTGTGATTTGAATATTTATGGGAATTTTTTAAACAATTTTCTAAAACTCGTTTTTAGGCAAACTCGTCAATATAAACGATTTTTCCAAATTTAATCTGCTGTCAAAAATTGGAAAATTAACAATAAATCGACGGGACTCACTCGATAACCTTATGATCTAAGAGAAGAATATTATTTTGTAAAATTTAGATGACCTATGGGTACTCGAAAAATTACATTTTTGCAGACAAGCCTGTTTCAAAATGTCGCCATGGATGATGTTTTTAACAAATCTTCCGCAAAAAACAACTAAATATTCTTGAAAAGTTGTAGGTTAGTACTAAAACAAGATGTAGGGTTTCTTCACAAGCAATCTAAAAAAAGTGAGCCTTTTTTATCTCGAATTAACCTTAGACCTCGTTAAGGCATCAGAAAAGATTTGTTGATAGCCAAGACGGTTAGTTACGCCTCTAAATTTATAAAAAGCTATCTCTAAATTCTAATGTTAGTCTCTACGAGCGATTACTAGAAGATGCTTGGGCTGTCTTAGTATTACAGTTTTTAGCTGCACATTAGGGTAGTGCTGATCTTGACTAGCAAACATCAAGCAAGATTCGTTTTGAATAAAGAATAGAATGTGATTCAAATTCGTTCCCTTGATTAATGTGCGATCATGATGGTACCTAAATAACAGACGAAAAAGGCCTTCAGCATGCCTTAGAACAGTCGATCGGTCGTTTCAGCAATCAATGAGATAAATGTAAAAATATCTAGGATGACTTTCCTTGATGAATGTCTTGTGATTAGTTGATGAGGGTGTTACATTCGACTGATAATTCCTCACCATTCGAATAAAAATGCCCAAACATAGTTAAGGCAGCCAATTGCATCAATTTCGTAACATTTTGCGGTAGCTAATATCTAAATTACCTGTCACTGCAGCAGCGACAATGCATCTCGTTATGAAACATCAATCCATAACGGTGCTACCTTTGAACTCTGGCACACAACTGGCGCAACTGCACCACTCCCCCCGGAATGTGTCATCCTTAACCGCTTTCATTTCTGTCAGCTGGCTGGCCGGTTCGTTGCACACCAACACAGTGTACGTGTGTGGGTGGCAATCAAATCGATTTTCCAACCGTACCACAAATTACACCCCCGAAGAACGCAGAACTGCGCGTCGTACCTTTGCTTTGACGAGCTTACATCACCGCCGCACAGGTTCACTGTGCTCCTCGCAAGAGGTTTTGCGGTTTGGATGCCCGAGCCGCCCGTGATGGTCAGTGAGTCGCTTCGCGAGTTCATAATGTCCTGCCTCGCCGCCCAGCTCGTGTCTCGTGACGGACAACTGACGTCGGTTCGACTGCGTTTGCATTGCGTTTGCGTGTCGGTTGCGGTTTTTCGGCCACTGCTTCGACCTCCGACATGCGCTGCAATTGTGGACATTGGTGAACTGAAGCACCCGAAATTACAATTATTATAATCATCATCGAGGTATCGAGGCCACCCACCCGGACACATCATCGGGCATCGATCGGAATGGATGGGACGGACTATGCAAATGCAAACGGTCTCAAACGGTCGCACGGACGGCGGTATTAAGGCGCACCCAAGGGTAACTTTTGGATGCGCACGAGTGCGTTTCCACCAACCAACACCAAGCAGCAGCGGCACCAGGACGAAAAGCGTTTGCGGTCACCAAGGTGAACTCCTGGGACAATCGCATCCGATACCGCATGGTTCCAGGTACGACGCAAGTTCCTCAAGGTACAGAGAGGAACCTCCTGGTGTGTTTATGGAACTAATTTAACTGTCTTCGTCACCTATCCAACCGACAAACCACGATGGCACACAAATTCCTTCGCTCTCATCCTAAAGTTCGCCCCTAGGGAACGTTCATTCTGCACAGCCATCGTGCCAAGTTTCAGCATCAATCACCCCCCCCCCCCCCCCCCCCCCCACCCGGTACGGCCCAAAGGCACCGCAGTGTTCCCGTCAAATCGACTGCAGCTAATGCAATATTGCACACACGATTTGCTTTTTAATTATTGACGATGCTTTCATCCCGCGCGAGAATACCCGGGGCCTAGTTCGGTTCGGTCCAAGTCACCGGAGGCCACAATTTGTAGCACTAAATTAGCTGTCGATTTGGTTCGCAGTAGATCGCAGTTGCAGTTTACCATTTTGCTGTGTATGGGGTGGGGGGCGGCCTCCGGGAGCCCGGTTTGACGGATGATTACACATTTCGGCGCCCCGGTGCCAGTGCCGGCAACACGATGCAACCCAGGCAACGGAGACCACGAAAGGGAGGTGATTAAAATTGCACGAAACCGGCAGCTTGGCAGCACGGACCGGAACTGCCTCGGGAGTGCCGGAGCCCGTGGGAGTGGGAAAGAGTTCGTTTCGGATGCAAATTTGGGTTATTGGTTTTGGGCGGTCAGGTACATTGGGCACCGTCCAGAGTACGATTGTAGCGATAAGGTGGGGTTTTGGTCGAGTAACGATTTTTGATTGCCATCACGTTGGTCCGGAATGTTGCGATATTTCGGGCTGTGCGGACTTAGGTTTAGAATGAAGTCTACCAGGCAAAAAGGCAATGCCCTGGACCGTGCCCCGCCTGAAGGCCATGACATTATCGAATGAAATCATCATTCCAAAGTGTGCTTCTCGGTCTGGTCTTGGTTGCACTGTTCAAAGACCAATCAGGTGCCGCCCCAATGGTACAATGTTCCAACCAAACACTATAACCACTGAAGCACGCACACGGTGGCCACTCCGAGTGGAATCAATCGTTCGCAAAGTGCAAACAACCTATCTGCATCTCTTCCAGCCCAGGATGTTGGACACCAAGGGGCAATACAGGGGAACCAAAAAAAAAAACAAGATTCTCGCGAACCTACTGGTCCCGTTGGTCCGTTTGCCTCTGGCACGCCATCGTAAACGCATTGCGGTGGTCCATTCCATGGTCCAAGCATCGAAAAGGAGTCTTTTTTCGAGGGAGAACTGCATCGTGAATGTGCATCCATCCAGTATCGCTGTCTGGGGGCAGCCAGGATCCAGACACCTCACCTCAACAGCTTCCGTTCAATGTGGTACTGATGGTGCGTCCTTGGAATGGTCTGCACTTGTTAGGCACAGCGGCCCGGGATAGTCTGGACGTCTGCGAGAGTTTAATTTGGAAGCAACAAAAAATGCGCGCTTCACGGAATGCAGCTGACGACGGTGCGAGATGACCGATGCGACGAGCGACCGACCAGGACCAGGCCCAGGACCACCGGTGATGCAATTCGGTGCCAAAATACACACTCTCCGGGTTGAACCTACGGTGAATGAGTTTTGATTGCCACCGGAAGCAATGACGCCGAAGAATCGAGCGATCGGTGGCCATGTTCAGTGTTTTTTTGGTGGTTTGTTTTTTTTTTGTTCTCTCTTCCGTTTTTGCTGCCTCTAGTGTGGCGCGGCTTTGACGCGGTTCACCTCGCAACCGTTCCGTTTGTGGTTGCATCGTGTGCCGTGGTGGCCGTGGCCATGGCCGTTTGGTGGAAGGTGTTGCCCGTAGTGTGAGAACGCCCAGCTCGGCAGTCCGTTTCCACCAAACGGAAGCCGGAAGCCTCGGTTTGCGTATCGTCCGGGATTGCAACAGCACTGCTGCTGCTGCTGCAGGTTGCACCGGGAATTGGCACCTTTCACCGGGCGCAAATCGCCTTTGACCGCGAGCTAGCACCACAGCTTCGGCGGATGGACAAGACTTTCTCTGGCTGTCTGGCTGTGCTATTCGGAGGGAGGAGAAAAAAAAGGAAACCCCTCTAGACCAACACTAGAGCCCCTGGGGTGGTTGTGGTTCTGCAGCTGACGTTGCCAACGTGAGCTCGCAAAACAGGACAAAACCGTGGCCTCGTTGCCGGTGAAACGCTTTTGATGCAGCCAGCGGCGCGATTGGTGCGAAAATCAAGGCCTTCGCTTTGTGCCTAGCGCAGCGTGCACTGTTTGCATCCTGGCGCGGTTCATCAATTATTCGAACCCAGACATCGGTACTGTCCGGGGTGCGGTTTGTGGTGCAAGTGATGCGATGCACCAGCGAGAGCCAAGGAGAACCGATCCTACCGAGGATGTCACTCTTTGCAGGGTCACTGTTTCGGGTGTCACGGGTCTGTCGTTTGGTGTTCGGTTGTTTGGTGATGCGACGCTTTACGTCAGCTTACCAACGCTTTGCCGCGATGCCTAATGGCAGATGCAGAGCACAGGTTGAGGTTATGTGCACGCGTGGTCGGTGACGGTGATGGAACTTTTCGACAAAGTTGGCGTTTGAAGCGACTAGAGAGCGACGGATGACTAGATTCACTGGGCTGATCTGCCAAAATGGCGGTTTTCACAGGTTCACAGTGTCCGGCACAACAGCGCGACAGTTCGCCGAGTGTCACAAGCGATGGTGGTGTTGATTTGGGCCAGCACCACCAGGCGCCAACATTTCTCACTCGGCCCCGGGCCAAGAATGGAAAAGTTTAAAAAAAACAAAATAGGATACCAACGGGTTTCTAACGTTGCCTTTGGCGGGAAATTTGTTAGGATGTCGTTTGCTGGTGGTGCTGCCGCTGCGTCCATTGAGGACACGGCTATTAATTTAACCTAATGTTCTACGGTTGCTAAACCCATCTCTGCATGTTTTTGTACGCCGATGCTCCCTCAAAAGACCATGTTTATCTCATCGATTGAGCAAACAAGCGCGTCCGACTACTCCTGCTGCTGCTGCTGCTGCCGCTGCTGCATCATTATTAGAGGAAGCCTCGACCATTGGCCTCGATAAACGATGGGCTAACCTTTATTAACCTTTATCACCCACCGCTCCACCGTTCGTGTCCTCCCCTATTCCGAGAAAGCCACGACTGCCACGGCTCAGCTGACGGTTGGTAATCAAAAATCAATTTAACCTACTACACCCCGTTCCGTTCCGTTCAGTCGCGCTTAATGAATCGGCCTGGCTGACGTTACATCGCCGCAACCTGCTCATTTACTCTCTCTCTCTCTCTCTCCATCTCTCTGTGGCCATCCGAGTGGAGCTGCCGCTGGGAAAGCGAACTTCGAGAAGGTTTTAAAGTAAATCTTCCGCTCGAGGAGGTGTTTCCGAAGACTAAATGATGGCCTACGGAGCTCTCTCACTGGAAAGATGTTCGGTTCGAAGTGGAAAACTATACAAGGCAGGACAAGCTAGGGAAACAATGGTTAAAAGGGAGGCCAAGGATGACGCACATACACCCATCAAGCACCACCAGTGGCTAGTAATAATCGCAATAATTACTCTTTAATAACTGACGTTTGTTTTACGAAACCTCTTTCCGCTCGTACGTGTGCGTTATTTATGGAGTGTGGAAATGACACACTCCTGTGTGTCACGTGTGTTCCTCGTGTGCATGTGTTTGTGTTCTGTGGTGGAAAATGGTGACACAAATGGCGGCCCCCCTCCCTGGTGGCAACGGTATCTAGCTACTCCGTGGTAGCCAACTGGCTCGCTGATGGCGGCCACTTTTAATGATCCATAATCATAGCGAGCAGTCAGCGGTAGTAGCGCTGCCCCATCACTAGCCAGCCAGTCCATCCGTCTCGGTGGGCACATCAGGTGCCTGATACCTGGCGCACAACAAAGAGCAAATCGCACTGAGCTGTAATTTGTCACACTACAGCGACGCTTCCGTTGTCGTTTTACGCGCCGACTCACTAAGACAAACGATAACACAAAATGGGGCCCTTCGGTGGACCCCCTAAACATAGACTCAGCCCACAGTCTGGCTGCCATCCCGATAATCACAGCGCTAGGGGCAGGTTCCGCCATTCACGTAACATCCTCGCTACCGATCTCGCATCCAACAGTGTGACAAACAATCAAGTGCACACACATATACATGCTCGGATGGCTTCCCAGTGGTGGTGGAGCCCGCAGATCGAGTTCATTGTTTGACGATAATTGCCGGGCACGGCACAGTTGTTGGCCCCAATCATCATCTGCGTCTCTCCGCACACGGCTGACACACAAAAGGAGCCATGGCGAGGAGTAGTAGGCGAGGTCGCTTTTGATTTTGACAGCTGCTGTCATTTGCACTTCACAGTTGGAGCACCCTCCCCCCCTCACCCCATCCGGGAAAATGGCGGTTAGAGTTGACGAGTTTGCAACAATTGTGAGCGGTCTGAAAAGGGACAAAAAGAGCCCTGGAACTAGTGACTAGATGATGGTCTATGTATTGATGTCCTCAGTGTCCTGGGTTGGCACTTGGCAAATGCATTACAATCGGCACCGAATCTCATTTGGTTGTTTTTGGATTTCGTTGTTGAATATTTCTTTCACTCGAAACACGCACAGACACGCGATTACAGACGGGAACAAATCGGTTGCAATGGCAAGTGGTTGAGATGATGGGCAGCTCCATCGATAGCGTTGTGTGCTGTGGCCAAATGGCACTGGAAAACAATGCACCCCAGCACAGGCGTGTATGTTTGTGTGCGTGTTACGCTAAATGGACCGAGAAAAGTTGCCGCTTTTCCCCGTGGTTTGCATGATCATTAGTGCGAAGGCGGATGTTGCAGCACGGTCTGGGGCATTCGCGTCATAACGCACTACAAGGCAGGGAAGGGAATGCGATTGGGGGCAATCGGTACGAGATAATAGCCTACACTTACGGGTTGCATCGCAATGGTACGTGTCTACTGTTGTGAGTAGCGTGTCTAGTAGTGTTCATGCTCCATACCGAATGTTCTTTTGCCAAGTTAAACTGACAGTGTGTGTTTGGTGGACATCATATCATCATCATCTGTGGGTGTTTGAATGAAGAACGATTTTCGTGCTTTGTATTGATAATTTGTTTGAAGAGAATGGTATCGCAATTCAAGGGAAATGTGTTCTAGTTGAGGTTCTGGCTGCTATCTAATTTCTCATTTGAAGCAAATTTCGTCTTTTGTGGTCAAGCTTGATCAATGCAGTTGTTTGGTATGCTCAAACAAGCTCAGTTGATCATAAGAGTTGCTAATCTGAGCAATTAAATGCAGAATGCTGATCCTTTCAAGAACATTGTGTAAATTTTTCGGATCAATCGAAGCCAAACTGACCACGTTACAGATTTTTTTAAATCCGCGTTTCATACAAGAATCCATGGAGCACGCTACTTTGAAGGGCGTTTCCCAAAAACCAACGTTTTCAAAGTCGGTGCCCATCGTACCGTAAAAACTACTAGGCCGATTGATTTGATATTTTTAACACATAATCTGTACACTTTTTGCCGGGTAGCCCCGTCGAGATATCATAAAAATTGTTGATACTTTTTATTTCAGAATTATGTAAATATCGTTTTTATTGGCAGAATCACAAAAAGCATCACTTTTTCAACTTCAAAAATCTGCCAAAAATCGAATAGGAAATAGGAAATTCAACAAAATCTTAACGGCGCTACCTAGATAAACTTATAATCTTTCAAACGAATATCGATTTGACGACCCATCACGCAGCTACGATGAGCACCAGAAAAAGTATCTTTTCGTTCGAAGACAAGTTCGAAGACACGACTGCCTAAATTTGATGCCCTGGATGAAGTTTTTATTAAATCCTCCCCAAAATAGAACTGAATATTCTATAAAAGTTGTAGTTTAATATGCCATTTATTTGAAAGAATAAAGTTGAATGGCGACATCACAAAAAATCGTCAAAAATTATCGTTGTTTTGGTAAGAAATTACCAAAGCCTCCCTTAAAGCGACTCCATATTATAAACCTGTCGATGTATTCTTACGGAGAACTATGCTCTCTGCATCAATACTAACAATTCGGAACAGAGAACTCCTGTTTCTTTGACCTTTTGTCATTGTGGCTTGTTTTCAGGGATAGTAACTACCGAATATGTATGTTTCTCGATGGTCCAAACAACTTTTATCGCCTATGAATGGTTAATAGGTTAGTTCATATCATATTTACGAATAATTTCCTAGTGTTGGAGACATTTTCGCCGATAATAGTTTCCAATATTTACAAACTACAGTACGGCTAGTTTTAAACCTATGAAGCCATTTAATGCCACATGACAAGGTTGCTGAGGCACATTTAGGTACATAAACTGAATATTTGCCATGTATTCATTCTATTAAGTCATTAAGACTTTCACTAAAAAAATCAATTTATGAAGAGAGAATTTCCAAATTGTTGTGCAGTTTTTGTTCAGAAGATTTTACACTCAAACATGAGCAGCTTTTAGGTCAGCCTAGCAATGTTAATGTTGATCAAATTAAAGTATTATTTGATTTGTATACGTAAAATCCATGATGAAATCAACAGCAATAGTCGTTCGACACATAAAACGTACTAACGAAGCAAAAAAGCTTTGAAGCGAATCATGACTGTTGCGATCATGCGAGAATACGACCATGGGTAAAAAGTTATGAGCTATCACAAACAAATTATTATAATATCGAAGTTGGTATGAAACTATGGAAGAAGATTTTGCTGCCAGATTGGTGAGTTGGTAGGATGTGAAATATCACTATATTGGTTCACATTCGCCTGGAAAATGCTTCCTTCGATTAACATTCTCTCTAAACAATCGAGAAAGATCGTATTGTTTATTTCCTGTTAAATAGCTGCATCTCGTTATGTAGCCAATCAATTCCTTTTGTATGATTTATTTGCTACTACAACAGTATTACTACTAAGCAACAAACAAATAACACACTTTTTGTAGTGTTTTAACCAAATTTTCCAACAACAAGAACCAAAAATGTGTGGAACATGTACGCTCTATTTTGTACCACAAAGTCTCTCTCTCTCTGCCGCTTTGCTAGCGATAGTTTGGCCTGCTAGGACGCAACCCCAAAACGGATCCACATCGAATCCACATCATCTTCCTCCGTGATTCCTTCAACAAATTCCCTTTCCGCACACACAAGAGGAACCATTCATATGAATGATTCACGATCCAGCAAAGTGGTGACCGTACACGACGGATGAAGATGATCCGCGGAGCCGCCGGGTGGGGCGCTGGGGAGGCAAGAGAGAACAATAAATTCGACTCCACCACCACGCCTGACCACCCCGAAATTTCCACGCCATTTTCGGGTGCCGCATTTTCCGGCATCCACGAGGCGAGCGAACGGACGTAACAAAACTAACACATTGTGTCACACAGAGCGAAGCAATTTATCATCCAACACACATACACATACAGGATACTGTCCCTGGACCCGGGGTGTCGTCGTTTATCGTAAGGAAAAGTCGACAAGGAGACCAAGGGCATTTTCCGGGAACCGGAGGCTAGTAGTAGCAGCAGCAGCACCATCATCATCATCATCATCGGCGTCGTCATTCGGCAATATTCTTAAGAGCCAGTCAGGGTGTGGCGCAAAGGAAGCTGCAGCAGCATCCACCCAGTCCGGCCAAGAAAGGGAAGAAGGGGGAACCCCTGGCATCACCACCACCGATGGCTGGTTGGTTGTGTAATAAAGTAATGAAAATGATTTCTTGACCCAAGGCCACACTCCAGCTCCGTAGCCGTAGGAGTTGCGCTTCAGTGACCAGGGGACACACGCACCGCACCGATTCCTGGCACAAAAAGGGAGCAATCCCCTCCCTGTCCGGTTTTTGTCACCCGCGAGCATCGTGCGTGTGGCAGAATTTCCAAAGGAAAATCTCGTTTTTCGCCAACCCCAAAGGGAATAGTATCAAGGGTGGTGGTGGTGGTGGTGGCTGTATGTGTGTACGTGTGCGTGCGCCTGCGTGTGTATGTGTGTCTGTGTGGATGTCCTGTCACACGCAGTGGCTTTTCGGTGACCAAAAAGGACCGAAAAGGCAACAACAACAAAAAGACAGAAGACCGAACGACCGAGCGTCCATTGATTGTCGAGCGTCTTGGGTCGCTCGAAATGAAATGGGAGCAACCCCGCTCCCCATTCCTCTTGAGCTACTTCTTGAGCACGATGCCCTGTTTCCGTTTCACCGCATTTTCCGATTCCAGAGGGAGGGGGGCGAGTGGTTTTTCCTCGGACCTCGGACGATGGGATCGGTTGGTTCGCAAACAAGAAAAGCGTCCCCGGGTGTTCCTCTCATTCCGTGGCGCAGCTGCGCGCCTCGCTCGGTCGGTCGGTGGCATCTGCAAACGTCACATCCTGTGCTGGTTTTGGGGGGAGGGGGGTGGAAGAGACAGAGTGGGTGGTGGTGAAGCGAGCGAAGAGTAAATTGAAGTGAAGCGATAAAAGCCAAATTTGTTCAGCCACTTCGACGAAGGACACCATCAACGCGCCCGAGAGTAAACAGAAAGCCAACACTCTTTGGGTGAGGGGGGGGGGGGGGGGGGGGGGGTGTGGGGTGGTGGAGGGAAAACTTCTGCTAGAGCGAGACGGGAAAATCCAGTGGCGGTTTTTTCCAGCCCTGGCTTTTGCGAGTGGCCAAATTGGTCGCCGTGGCCATAAAACCCCCTCCCCGGGGGGAAAGCGCCCCGGAGATCTCTTTTCTGTGTGTTGTTTCGACCCCCGGGATGGTTGGTGATGGTTTGAACCACCAGAGACTATCGCCATCGAGAGAGGGATGGAGAAAGAGAGAGAGAGAGAGAGAGAGAGAGAGAGAGAGAGAGAGAGAGAAAGCGAGAAAAAGGGTCGCAAACTGATAAAAACTGATAACTGTTGGCCTGGTGCTGGCCACGGGGAAATGGAAAATGCGGGCCCTGCTGGACTGCCCTGCTTGGGGCAGAGTGTCCCCCGAGGGTGTCGTTAAAGCGAAGTGGTGATCGCGATAAGGTTCTTTCAATGGAAATGGGATTTGGTCTGTGGAGCGGGAACGTTCTTTCTCTGCTTGCGGTAGATAAGCAATGGCGTTTGCCCGTCCACGCGTGACGCTGCACAGAACATCAAAACAGAGTAATTAGAGGCCGCCAATGGCCAGAGCGCCTCGGAAGAGGGATTCGAAAGGGCTCATCCGGATTGAATTGGTTCTAGGTCTGGTGGATCAAGGCCTGCTGGGATAAAAAGGCTGCTTAAAGGAAGTTTCTCTTTGCTGTTTCCATCGTAACCAACGCGGGGAACATCTTAAGAAACATGCCTTTAAAGGTGCTACACCTTTACTTCATTTCATCCCCTACACAATTCCACTAAACAACCGAACTAAGGTCGATGACGAGTCGAGGAGAAAATGGTGCGAAGGAAAATCGCCCCATCGTTTCCGGCAGCCGCTCGCTTGGCCTGGTGGGTACAGCGTGGTGAGGTGTGTGAATTTTCCCCTTTTTTCTGCTTGAATTTTTGCGCCAAAACTGCTCGAATGTCGCATCGACCAATCACAGCGGCCCATTTCCCCGCCACGAAACCACGCCCCCGGTGCATTTGTATGGGTGAGTGTCTAAGTTTTCCCTTAGGCCGACGGACAGGGAAGGGAAGGGAGGTAATTTTCCGCCTTGTCTCCCGCGTGCCCGTGCGATACGTAAGCGTAAAATGCGTAAATGCTCTCGCTGGTGGTGGTGGTGGAGGCAGCACCCGACAATGGACAATCGATTCGCGTTGAAAACCATCCCCTGTGATGGCCATTGGCACTTCGGGGCTTTGGCGGGGGGTTGGTGAAACAATAGGACACGCGAAAAGGATAGAAGTGCATAAAAAGGCCACAAAAATGCCACTCAGCAGAAGCCAACGGCAGCAGCAGCGCCTGCTAATCGATCGATTCCGTTCCCCTGTTCACGCCAACGTCACGTCGCACGTAAACTATACTCCTGACATGGCTACAGGACATTAGGACAAGTTTTGGGGGATTGGAATTTTGTGTGATCCCCGCAACAGCTGCTGCTGCTCCGGCTGCACACAAAGTTCAGGAGTTCAGGCAGCGGACAAAGGCGGACGGGAATGTACACAAAGTTTGCTCATCGCTACCCTTCCTCCGGTGGACCCCGGTTACCTACCGGATTCTGATGCTCCTGCTGGTGTGCGTGCGGATGCTGGAGGGACCGACGAGGGTGACGAGGATGGCCACAACCGCTAGGAGGCAGCGGATTCAGCACAGTTACAACACCACCACGGTATCGAAGCGTTTCACGTTCATTTTAAGAACCTACGATTGCTACGATTTTCTTTCAAATTCGTGGTGCTGCTTTTGGTTGTCCTTTCTTTCAAAAGGAGAAAGTGTCGATTTCGTTGGCCAAGTCCTTTCGGTAATTGGAATTTCGAAAGGTGGCCATTGTGGTTCGCTACAAAAAAAAAAGAAAAAACGGGACCTACGGAAGTTCCGCGAAGGATACCTGTGCGTTGGCGTGGCGAGACCGAGACCGAAAACGAGACAGGGACCGCCCTGGCGTTCTAATCCGCCAGTTTAGCTTCAGGTAAGGTAATGGATACGGGCCGTCTGTCTATCCGAGGCTCGATCGATCCTGCCAAACGAGCGACCGAGCGTTCAACAGAGCCTCAGCCTTCTCGCGAGACAACAAACGATGAGGTGGGCGCGTGAATGAGCTTCCGCGATAGGGAAAGGTGGCCACCACCATGAACGCCATGTTCGCATCAGCAATGCTCTCCAATGCTCGTTCGGCCATACCACCACCGATACCGGGGCTGTTTGAGGATTTAATTGAGCGCTCACACATCGGGATAAATTGGCTGGACGGGAAGGGAGGAATGGGTTACCAACACCACCGCAGCAGCAGCAGCAGCATGGGCATGCTGGACGTCAATGCTGCTCCGTCGATTCGATGATAAATAAGCATTAATGTTGTCGGATGTCTGCATCAGCACCAGCAGAAGCATCATTTAGCAATCGGAATAGAACGATTCGTGCTCTCCCTCTCTGTCTCCCGGTGTGGATCAGTGTGAGACCACCATAGCAAATAAACAAATGAAGGAGGTCGATTGAGCTGATGAAACGCTGGCAAACGCCTTTGCACCCACTTCACACTGGGCTTGAGGCTTGTACGCTTTCAATGACTGCTGCTGGTGCTGCCTCCTGCTACTGCGATTGTTGGCGTACGCTGACCGATGGAAATGGTTGATAGGAAGGTGGTTCTGGGTGTTATGGATGGTAGCAGTTCGCGTACAACTCATTGCACTCCACTCTGTTGAGCAGTTCTCTAAAGTCTGAAGAGTCTAAAACAATATACGCTCTCTGTGTGTCTTGCAATCACCTAGAAGTCACATAAACTGTAAAACAAAGCAACATAAGATGTAATTTGCTAATGGTTTTTTTTGCTTTCTCCTACTTTTATTGTTCTGACCTTTGCTCAGCATAAATAGTTTATCATACATTGTGATTCGATCGATTCGACTTCCGTCCCATGGATTGGAAGAAGGGAAGAGAACGAAGACTGAAGTAGGCCCTGCCGTTCGTCAGAAAACGTCAAATCAATAGCTCGAACCGAGAGCAAGAGAGAGTTCATCAGTTCGTTCGGTTCCAGTGTTTGCTTAGATGCCTGCCCTGCCGCGGACCGTTGTTTATTTGTGTTTCTCCCTCACCATCGCATCCCTCCAGCGGACTAGCAACTAAGGGCTGCCCGGCTTGTTCAGCAATTGCCACAGCACATGAGCATACGCTTCCAGACTCCCAAATGCCCTTCCTTTGGGTGGACCGTTTTTCGAAAATGTGAACTGCACCCCAACATGTTTCCTCCTTTTCCATCACCGCCTCCCCACCAAAACCATGATGCTGGGATTGTTTTTCGAGCGCGACGACGACAACGGCGACTGCGATGATGGTTGGTGATGGCCGGCATATTTTAAACCGACAAATGATGGTGCATAATTGCATCGCGCCTACCAATTGCGCGACTACCACGGAAGCTGGAGCCACCACCAGTTCCACCACCATCATTGCTGCTACCGGGAATGCAGCAGATTGAACCGAAAGGGCCCGTAGGAGGAGTACGAGGAAGATTGACATTTTACGCTGGCCGAGCGCACACACTTAATGAGAGTTCGAATGCATTGCATCCGCTGTGCGTGCATGGTAGCGATGAATGTGGTGTGTTTGCGCTGTCCCACGACCACCCCCAGCGCATCCCGTACCCCGGACAGTGAAGTGCGTGAAATGGTCGAGTCGAGTGCAAACAACAACGGTCCCCGGCGAGCTCCAAAAGCGGACCACGAAGCCGGGTCACAGTCACGAAACATTGGCCGCCGTTCCTGAAGGTGGAACGTGAAGCAAATTGTTGCCGATAATACCACCATCCCGTGGCGGGGGAAAAAAGTTCCCAAAAAAGGGAAAAGAACCCAAAACATATTCCCGAAACAAATATTTAAACTCACCGCAACCTCATGATGACAGCCGGAACGACAAAGCGGTTGACGGTTGAGTGACGTGCGCCATCGTTGTGCACGTTGTCTCCTGGTTGTGGCTTTAAAGTGTTCCACGCAAAAAAACACTGCTCCTCAACCAGTGGCCAGTTTCGGTCCGTTTATTTGGTCGTCCCTCTGTGTTCCGGGGGCGAAGCTGAACTTTTGTTGAAGACAGTTTGACAGATCGTGCCGTGGCGTGGTTCTAGCTCAGCAAGCCTCGCTATTTCAAATTGCTCGTTCGGCGAATCGAAGCTACCAGTAAAATGCTGTCGATTTCCATGGAAACGGGGAACAAAGACAGAAAGGTATCAGCATCAGTAGCACGAGCAGGAAGTGTCGATCTATTTGGTGTAGCAGCAGCAGCAGCAGCTCACTACGTTTCAGCATCCATTAAATGGATTATATTTCCATTACGCTCCTTTACGCGCATCCAGCTCACTCAGACATACGAGGAAAACTTGTATATTTTTTTCCCCGTTTTCCATTCAGTAGCGTCGATCAACCGTTGCGGGCGGTTCTAGGAACGGCCACGGCATCAATTGCTGACGTTGGCGAGCAGGCTGAGGGCAGATGGTGCAATGGAGATGATCTGGGCCTGGTGCGGCTGGTACTGATGATTGGCGAGTAGCGCTCGTGATCGATTGATGGAGGATATTCTTTAAGTACTCTTGCTAGATGTAGATCCCTTTTCTAGCGACAACAACACTTCCATCGAGCGTGTTAATTCCCTTCGATACTCTTGGATATAAAGAATCACTTTCGGTTACAGTTTGGACCGCAAATTGCACCGTGAATTACCGTGGATGCAACTTGCTTTACAGATGCAGTTGGTAGCGTGAAGCCACGAGTGCAGCGAGGGAACAAAGAACTTCAGAATAACCTCCCTGTCCCGGGATCCTTACGGGAATTCTTCGAGCATCATGAAACTAATACTGACCCAGACCGACGACGATGTAACGTGAGAACGTGCTTTCACACTATTCATTGCGCTTGGCGCTACCGAAACTTCATGTCCTCGAAAAAAGGGATCGTAAGCAGCAGCACACCCAAACCCTCCATTTTTGGGTTCTTCTATTCCTATTTATGCTAGGTTCGTCTACGCGAGGGGCACCACCAGGTTTTGTGTACCTAGAGAGGGAAAGAGAGACCCAATCCTTACATACTGCAACAGGGCCAATAAGGACCTTCTCGGTTCTGGAGGAAATGTGAGCATTAGGCTGCCAATTCGGGTGGGACACACGCGCACACATGTCCTCGAGTTCACGTTCTAGGCAGTATGGAATGGCCCGCATCACTTTCCTGTTCCACGCAGACCTACTGCTTGAGATTACCCGAAAATCCCACTCCAGGCTTTCCTATTCTTAACTGGACCAAACGCCCGCGAAGGGAGGAATGTGAGCTTAGCAGACACACCCGGGAGCAAACTGTGTTCGAATGATGCGGCGTGCGGGTCCGCGACCGCGACTTGACGTCAAGCCCAACCGATGCTGGTCTCCTCGGGAAAAGGCGTTACTAGAAATTCAATATTTTGTGCCTGTACGATATGGCGATGTGATCCGAAGTGTTAGCGTGACGTAAATAGGCGATGGAGCATTGGGAAATGTTGGAACCAACGCGCTCCCACCAACGTGAAAGTCTTCTGAAGTGTTTGAAGAAGTATTACGACACTTTCGTGATGTCTGCAAGCAGCATTCAGCTGCCCGTGCTGTGGTTGCTGTTAGTGACGTATGAAATTCAATGTTGAAGACCTGCGGCCAATCTGTTTTAGGAGTATTTGCTCGCTATACAAGATGGAGTCGGTGTTGAAGCTCGTACTCAGAAAGCCACATGAATTAGTTGGCGATGGTGATTTGAAAACTACCCTTGAGCAACATATCTAACAAGATTTACAAGTCGTCAAGAACATGAAACAAAGCTGGTGGATAAGTCCGCGCCCGGAAATCTCATCTTCTCTCAAACTAACAAAGCACTCGATGCTGCTTGCTTGGGCTTCAAGCGATCTTCACCCGTACGACAGCTAGCAAGAAGCTTGTAGTGTGTCGGCTGCCGGAATCAAAGGCACCTCGTGAGCGTAATAAGACACGTCCTCCTCCTCCTCCTCTTCTTCTGTGGGATAAAGCTTTCCTTTAATTCGCGTCAATGACTCTCTTCGTCATCATCATCATCATCGACACCACGGAACAAGAAGACATTCATCTTTCATCGCGATTCAGCCAGGATCAGCGCCCCGAGGATACAGAGACACTGGCGGTCATGGCCTCATTCGAGAATGTACGCAACGCAACACATCCACGCACATAACCGCTGCTTCACACATCGCAGCATCCTTGCGAGCTGCTTGGCGCGAGAGAGCGCGTTACCATGCCAGCGGCCGTACTGTAGCCTCAGCCGTGGTTTAGCGGTTCGCGGAAATTCGCTTCCTACTAGTAACCCGGGAGGCATCGTCTACAAAGCCTACGCGATGTGATGTGCTGGCATACCATTATGAAGTGTTGCCGTCATGCCGGATTTTGCTTGTTTGTCTTTTTTGTAAAAAGGCATTCAAAACCGAAAGACCGATATAATGTGCTGTATAGGGGTGTGTTCTAGTGTAGAAATTGAGGTCGACCGACGTCTAATTCCGTCTTAGATTGCCTTAATTAACTCAAGAACGAAAAACAAAACCGAAAAAAACTCCAGCCAATCTGTTTCTCGCCTACCATGCACTTTTCCTTAGCTGCCAACCAGCATTTCACACGGCAAATGTACCGCGAGCGCACTCGATGGTCGCGATGTTGCGCTGCTGCTTCTGTTCAACGACAACCACGACGACGACTTCCGGTTCTTGTGAGCGAGCGAGCAAGCAAACTGCTGCGTATGTGTTTGTGCAATCTCAATCGTCATTGCGTCGTCGTTGAAGGGGTTTTTTTCTCCTCCGTTCGGTATTCGCTGAAAGGCGTGTCATGGCCAGACAGGACGAACACGCACACACTCGTATACGCTTGTTTGAGAGTGTGTACGTGGTTTGTGCGAGTGACGGAAAATGGTCGTCGTCGTTGCCGTCGTCACTCTAGCAGCATCCAGCAACCATGTAGTAGCGGCAGCAGCAGAGGAGCAGCAGCACTCGCATCCCAAGTAAAATCCCCGTTTTTACACTCTCCCCGCGCAGTTCCCGTGAAAAGCTCCGACGATATCGTGAGGTGTAACGGGGGTGGAGGGTGGTCGTTGAGTAAATGTTTGGCCACGCGGCGGAAACCACCCTCCACCTCCTGTCTCCCATTTACACCGACGCCTCACGAGCGCTCGCTCGCTCGCTTTCAAGTGTTGGTGGCCAGCTTTTGGGTGAGAAAATTGACACGCAAAGTGCAGGATCGACGGGATCGATGACGATGATGGGGATGAGACCAGGATGCCACCGGGATCCGGGATTGCTTGTGCTGCTTTCACTGTCTATCACTGAATCGTGATTATAAAGAAAGTAATTTTCCTGCATTCGCTTAAGAGGATTGAGAGAGAGAGAATGAGGGGGATGCAGGTCAAAGAAGGGATGTTAATGGGGGATGGATTCAAGTGTCTTTTTTGCGAATCATTCGAGACTGTCACCAACAGACTTGCGCCTCAGTCTTCGGGGGGGAGGGTTTTTCGCAAACAAATTTTCACACTCATGCTCGAGAGGTCAAGCAGGAAAAACTAAGTGATAGAGAGAGCGAGAGACCGGGAACCGGGCGTCTCCATGGTCGTCATCATCATCATCATCATCTTCACTTCACGAGAGGCCGCGCGGCGCGATCACGAGCCGTGTGATTGTCACTCACTCGCACGCACTGTGGGAGGGGGTGGTACGAGAGGCTAGAGCGAGTGAGTGAGTGAGGGAGTGAGTGAGATGGAGGACGTGTTCTGGGGAGTGTGCGCACGACGACACCAAGCACGACGATGACGACGACGGTGGTGGTGCTTGGAAGGGGGTTGTACCGGCCGGGGGGGACCATCATTATCGCGCACGATGGCACCTTTGGTGGGTGCCGAAAACCAACACCAGCGAGCGAGAGAAGTTGCGCCGCGCGCCGTTCTTCACACTCGTACGGGATCCGGATCCCGGCGAGAGGGAGGTGGTGATGGTGGAGGACGACGACCACGATATGAGGAGGTGTGTAGTTCGGCGCGTTTTGTGCGACAACTTCACAGCCACCACCCCCCCGGGGGGGGGGGGGGGGTTCCGCGTGCGCCACCACGACGACAACCACGACGACGACGACGAATGGCGGCGAATGGCGACGATGACGATGGGACCGCTGGTGTTGGCGCGCGTATAGCGCCGCAACCGGGGATCCACGTCCAGTGAGAACAACTCGTTCAGCGAGCGCGGTTCATGACACGCGGCCCCGAACGCGCGTCGTCCATCCATCTTTCTATCCGTGGGCATCGCCCTCCGGAACCGCTTTTTGACGGTTCTCTGGTTGATCTCGGCGCGGAATTTCGAGTGTTTGGTTTCCCGTGTGCATGTGTGTGCTCCAGACTTGCTTCCAAAAGGGAGCTTCCGGTTGATTCCAGCTCTCCCGATGCGTGTCCAGTCCGTGATAAGCACCAGGTGCAAAAAAAAGGATACAGAAGTGCAGTGAAGTAGCGGCCAAAGGTGCCAGGATCGTTTTTAATTACCCTCAACAAGCATCCAATACCGGAGGTGCGAGGTGAAACACTAAAGTGTCCCCTGGAACATCACAGTTGGTGATTGTGTTGTGTTTTGAACATGTAAGTTCATTCGAAGGGCCATTTGGGGAAAATGTACGTCGGTAATAACCATCAAATCGGACTGATCAAGACACAACAGTGGAATTGCTTTTGTGAGGCAGTTGAAAACATTCTTTCGTGTAAAAACGATATTAAAGGAAGAGATACTAACAGAACTTTAAATAGTGTTGCGCTTCAAATCGTGCTCTTATTGGTGGAATGGCCAATCACATAAACTCATCATTGAATTGTTGTAACTAAGGATTGGTTTGGACAATATTCGAACGCATCTTGCAACGAATGTTTGTACATTTCGAAGGCTGCATCACATTAAAGTAACCTTTCCGAACGTAAAATGCTATAAAAGACGAAAAATATCGTCAAAATCACGGCCTTCAGGAGGTTGTTGAAGTTTCGAGAAGAGGATATGGCCAGCTAATGCTGTGAAGAAATCAACAAGCAGTAGAAGTCAGCAACTCAAGAAGGATCACGTGTACCTATGGTGTCATGTTTCTAAAAAGAAAAAAAAAACATATCTAAAAACAGTCGAGCTGTATTTTTTATGATGTCATATTTCAAAAAGTTATGGTAATGTGTTCCTTTTAAGGACAGACGAGCCATATGTGTGATAATGTAAACTCATTCTCTAACAACAGAAATAATAACAAAAATATATGGCTAAAGATATCCTGATGAATAAAAATAATTAGAACTATTAGGAAAAACGTTTTACCCACAACCAGTTCAACTAAGGCAATATTGACAATTCTTGCTGGCTTTGTGAGCAACATCCTATGGAGATAATTTGGAAACCGTTACGTAATTTCCCGTTTAGTGTTCCTCAAGTTGTACTACTTGAATTTAAATCATTAATTCAATTCCATAACAAAATATCCCTACCGGCAGTATCGAAAGAACGCGTGAACGGTGGTATCGATAGATAATCAGTTATATACCCGACGGGGTTGATTGGTTGGCCAACAACAAAATCCAATTTTGTGTTCACTTTAGGAATAACTTTTGGCTTTTGGAGACTATTTTTTTTGGAAAGAATCCACATCACCAAAACCAATTTCAAGCGTTTTTTTCTCATAAGAAAAATGAGAAACTAAGGCCCTCGGGGGAAATTATTGCCCAATTCAAGAGGACCATCTCGAGTAGAAATTGAAAATTAGAGAAAAGCCAACACCCACAACCAGGCGCTTTTTCAGGAAGGTGCAAATGAAGCGGCGGCTAAGAGTGACACTTGTCTGAAGGATTTAACTTGCACACTCACCTTGGTGCATTGTTTCCGCGAAACCAAATTACGCCATCCCCCCACACGGTGGCCCCATCACCAAAGCCAGAAATAGATCGAGCAGCCAGGCGACGGAGAGCGCGACGGTCTACGCCTCTCGCCTTGGCTGCTTTTCGCTGGATCCTTGCCACGGGAGGCGCCGAAACATAAATAGAAAATCCCCAAAAAACACTTTCGTTCGTTTACTCTCGCACACCACTCGCAGAAATGGATGAGTTTCCGTTTTTTTTTCGTTTGCAAAAACTGAGATGAGCAAGAGAGCAAGTGAGAAAGCGAGAGAGATGCAGATGGGAAAAAGGGAAAATGTATAAAAAAAAAACAAACAAGGATCCAAGCACTCTGGG